>NC_054479.1:105620778-105923808 GCF_017639515.1 Carcharodon carcharias | reverse complement strand
TCCAAGAACCCCTTCAACCACCCCACCTCCCCACTCCCCCTCCCTCCTCCACCACCCCACCCCCTCCCCTCCACCATCCCACTCCCTCCAAATCCCCCCAGCACCCCACTCCTCCCCTCCACCACCCTATTACTCCTCCGCCTCCCGCCTCCAAAACCCCATTCCCCCATCACCCCACTCCCTCCTCCATCACTCCTCTTCCCCCATCATCCCCTCCCCCATCACCCCCCACCACCCCACTCCCCCTCCCCCCTCCATCACCCCACTCTCCCCCTCCTCCCCGCCCAGAATAATAGTTTTACCAAGGATCTAGTGCAGACACCCATAGCCTAATGAAGGCTGTCACATCACTGGCTTTCTGCCGGCGTTTTCAGGTGATCCTGATGTCATTTTCTGCATTGACTTTAAAAGCAGCGCAATGGGTTCAGAGGCGGAAGAACGGTCCCGCTTGTTTCCAGGAGAAGCTCCCAGCTCCAGCCCTCGTGTTAGGGATGGGCGCCAGCTTTATCAGCTTGATTTCCTTGTACCTCGCCGTGTTTCTCGGTGCTTCACTTGTCAGGTCAACTCCTCTGGTGAGGATTGATTCAGGAGCTCAGCTGGAGCGGGACTGGGGTCAACAGATCCGATTAATGCACCTGTACATGGAAGGGAACAGCAGGCACTTACAGATTAACCCTGACGGACACATTGACAGCTCGAACTCTCAGAACTATTACAGTAAGTTTTATTTCTGCAACGATAAATCTGCACTTTGAATGTGACATTTAATGATAATTTTATAATTTGATTCCATTTCATTTTACTTTAATTTCTTCTGTTTATATCATGGGATGATGCAATATCATTAGAGTTAACGTGTTTAATCTATCATTGCTTCATAGTTATATTTGTTAACCAACACATGGGAATAATCTGTAATCATTCCACTTGGTGATGGCCCCTCTCCATAATTGGACCTCATTCATCCTCTGGTCCCCTTTTTCTCTTAGAAACCGATGTGATTCCCAAAAAAATTGCTGGGGATCATCCAATTTCAGCTCATAACTTCAGGTCACTTAGTGCAAAGCACGTTAACGATGAAATAAAAACAGAAAATGCTGGAAAAAAAAACTCAGCATCTGTGAAGAGAGAAACAGAGTTAACGTTTCGAGTCCGGATGACTTCTTCAGAGCTGAAGAAGTAGATATAAACCTGCCTTATCTCATTTCGATTTGCTACCGAACTATTCGATAAACTGCATTGGGTTCCTTAACATTTAAAGATCATTTGAACGGAGAATTTGAAAGTTTTATTTTAGTACTTTCATGCTTGTGGGAATAATGTGCTTGAGCTTCTATGATACAGCGCAGAAAGAGACTATTCGGCCCATCGTACCTTATATCAGCTATTTGAAAGAGCAATCCCATTAGTCCCCCTTCCTATCCATTCCCCATAGCCCTGCACATGCCCTGTTTCAAATATTTAACTGTTTTGTCTTCTTAATGTCTTTACAAGGCCATCAGAGTAGCTTGACATCTGAAGAATGTTTGACTGGTACCTTACCGTGCCGGTATCACTGTCTAACGCGAGTGCTTTCTTGGGGTTACAGCTCTGCTGGAGATCAAAGCAGTGGAACCAGGGCACGTAGTGATCAAAGGAGTGAGGACAGGACGGTACCTGTGCATGGACACTGAGGGCAGCATTTTTGGATCAGTAAGTATGGGACACCTGGTTGCTCGAAATAGCAAAGCTGGTCTGCAGAACAAGATTCTCCATGAGAAAACCCCACGTCATCCCTAAACATGTTAACCCTGTCGATTCTGAATTTAATGTATGACGAATGTCTCTCGGGTTAAACTGGTTCATGCCACCACCTGGAGATAGTTCATTCTAAACCATTTCCCTTTTTCAATAGATGACCTACCGTGAGGATGATTGCAATTTCAAAGAGGAACAGTTACCAACATTTTATAACGTGTACCACTCCCCAAGGCACAAGAAGGTGTTAAGCCTGAGCCTAGAGAAGCGCCCATTCATCCCCAACAGAGAACTGCCTCCTCTTTCTATGTTTTTGCCTCTGGAAGACCAATTGCCCTCCACCACACACAGCAGAAGGAATACTGAGAGAGAGGCCAACGACACAGACCCCTTTGGGATGAGATCCGGACAACAAGCGAGCCCTAAACTCTCCAGAATTGGCAGAGGATAACTGGGCACACCTACCTATTTCAGACTTTAAAAAAAAATCAGATGACTGTAATCATCAACATTGGCCAAAAGTACCATTACCAGGGTTCAATTCTATTTATTTATTGTGTTGTATAACCATATAGTCTAGGAAACTGAACTAGAGTAGATAACACCAGTTGAAGAACCACTGACAAGGATAGGTCGCAAGATCACAAATTAATTCTGGAGGAGGAAGGTCATTCTCAGTTCACCCACCCAAAAAAACCCTGGAAGTCTTCCTAATGCAGCATTTATTTGTCTCATAAAAGGTTCCAGGATTCTCACTTCCATCATTCTTCCTGGAAGTCTATTCCATGCAGTGTTCACTCATGTAAAGAATATAACCCTGATATCAGATCTGAATTTGCCTTTTATTGGTTTGAACCTGTGTCCCATAATCTACTCTGGTCATTTAATTTAAAATAACATTCCACATTTATCTTTTCAATTCCTTGTCTATCTTGGCACTGACATTCAAATGCCCCTCTCAGCCATTAATCTTTCCTCATATCTGTGACCTATGACACCAAGGATTTCCCTTTTCATTACACTGCTTCCAGAGGTTAAATATATTCTGTGTTTCTCAACAAACAGAACTGGATGTAGTACCGAAGATGCAGTCTAAGCAAAACATAGTGCAATCTAATCACGATTTTCTCTGACTTGTATTCTACTGTTCTACTTGCATTCTACTGCTTGGACATTCTGAAAACTTTGTTGCTGGTTGCTGTGCATTGGGTGGACATGTTTAGTGTTCAGTGCAGTCCAATCAGACACCTTGCCATTTTTAGCTGACTTCTTCATCACTCGTGGATTATATGTGTCATCCATTTCTTTCCTTCCCATGTGCACTACTTTCCACTTGTCTGCATTGAGTTTTGTCTGGTTTTACAATGCCAATTTTTGTACTTAATCCAATTCATTTCAGTGATTCCACTGATCCTCCAATTTTGATATTACCCTCAAATTTGGCCACCATGCCACTGAATCCTGGCCATTGACGTAAATTAGAAATAGTAATAGTTACAATACTGAACCCTGGGCAGCCAACTTGGTACTCCTCACACCTTGAGATAACTCCTCTAACCAGTACTGGTTGTTTTATATTCTTTAACCAGCTCCTTTTCCATTTCCAAAACTTACCCTAAAGTTTGAGGTTAAGTAGTCACCTTTTCTGCAGAGTTTTGTCAAATGCCTTTCTGGAGTCATTGTATGCCATGTCCTTGGCCTACCACGTTCCACTTGAATTGTCACTTCCGCAAAGAAGTTAAGGAGGCTGACTTTTTTTTATTCATTCACAGGATGTGTGTGTCGCTGACTAGGTCAGCATTTATTGTCCATCCCTATTTGCCCTTGAGAAGATGGTGGTGAGCTGCCTTCTTGAACAGCTGCAGTCCATGTGGTGTAGGTTCACTCACAGTGCTGTTAGGGAAGAGAGTTCCACGATTTTGACCCAGCGACAGTGAGGAACGGCAATATATTTCCAAGTCAGGATGGTGAGTGGCTTGGAGGAGAACAAGCAGGAGCTTTCCGTTCTGAACCCAGATATGATGAATAGCCTCTCTCTGTATTGTAAATTCCATGATTCCATGAATGATACTTCTCAGAACTAGCTTTACTTGGAAAGAAAGTTACACACACACATTATATATATAAAGAGCAAAAAGGGCAGTCTAAATACTTTTTATTTCATTTAAGCAAAAGACTTGAATCACTCCCTCTCCGTATATAGTAGATTAATCTTGTCTGTGAAATTGTACTGCCTACTCTGGACTATGTATTTATTTAAATTATTGCTGTCAATATTTATATTATATATATACCAATACTTTTTATAAAAATGTTTTCCTAACTTAAATGGCAATTTGTACAACTTAAGTAATATAACTGAAGTCGAAAATAAATGGCACTTTGTTCTATAATGAAGTTTTACATTTGTTTGAATCATTATTCAAAGATTGATGCTTGTGTCTCATTATAACAGAGCAAGTTATAAAGTGGTCAGATTATTATCCATATAATTTGGTTGGTGTGCATATCTTTGTCAAGCTCCATGAATTTTCATCTTGTCATTGATTTCCTTGGGGCAAAAATTCTGATTGCCCCTCTGTACTTACAGAACCAGTGTGTCATTGAACCATTTGATACCCACACAACTACAGTTTGAGGTCAAGAGTATCAGGCTTTGTGGCTTGCAGTATAATTCACTTAATTTTATATAATTATGGGGCCATTTATTATATCATGCACAATATCGGCCAGTTCTAATCTCTTGATGTGAAGGATGTTGTTAACATTACAGGAAAGGGTTGGAGAGGATATAACTTATTTTGTGTGTTTTTCAAGCTGGAACTGTCCAGCATTACTGAGGAATGACATTAGTTAGCAAGATTTGAGGTATGTATAATAAATACATAATTTTACAATAAAATTCACTATTCCTTTAAATGTTATACTTTATTAGTCATTCTAAGGTGCCAGTGACTGGATTTTACTGGTATATTTCACAAAGGGCTGTTTACTGAACAACTTGCCAAAGTGGATGGTGTCACAATTTTCTTATCATAAGTGACATGATTGAAATAAGAGGTGGGTCCTGACTGCTTTGGAGTTATGATAAAAATATGTTTCACTTTCATTTTTCAATTGTATAGATCAAGGGTATAATATTAGTTCTGAAACTGTTGTAATAGTTTGTAACTGCTTTTAGTAGTTTTTAATAGAAGTGGTTATTGTTTTATTACATTCATATTTGGCAGAATTAGTAGCCTCATTTCCTTATACATTTTGGCTCACAACTGGAGTCAGTAGTGTCCCTACTTTCAATATGATAAGGAGTACTATTATTAAGGCAAGAAAGCCTTTACCATCCCATACAGGGTGACAAAAGATCATTTGCACTGTGAATATATTGCTCTTGATCTTGCCAACACTGTAAGCAATCTAAGCTCTACTATGTCTCCTAGGGCCATTGAGAGAAATCACAGGCCAAGAGCTTCTCCTGTTCCTATGCCTCTTAATCCAGCCGCCAACCTCTTTAACCCACCCCCTCACTCATGCATATTATTTTTTTACCCATTCAAGATTCACCAATCAATTCAGCAAACAATCAAAGAAAGGTCCTAATAAAATTATAATACACATTGTTGGCATCTTGTTATAAACATTAGCTGATATATGTGCAGCATGGGTCATTAATATTAATAGCAGCAACAATATAATGCAGTGTCAGTTCGTGTGCACCCTGCATTATTTCTTGTTCCTTTTTTAAATGATGCACACAGGCCGTTGACATTATAGCTGAGCTAACTTTATTGATAACACGTTTTCCTAACGTGAACACATATCTGCAGTGTCTGAACTCTATCAAGACAGGCTCCGACATTGCTATTTGACCTTCAACCCCCAGGTCAGGCGATCCCATATATAGTACAGAGTACCGTATAGTATCTAATACTGGAGTCCACAACCACAGTCAGCTATTATTATGACTGTGGGAAATATCAGCTACTATCATGACATTTCCATTTTAAAAGAAAACTTTTATACAACTCAAGTGCACAAAGTCTCTTACCTATTCTTTCTCATTCCATTTTGATCAGCCTATTTTGTCTTTTACTCACCTCTGTGATGTTCTGAATGATGACAGAGGTGATTTTGAAAGACAAGGGGCTTTCTCCAGCTCTGTGTCACTATCATCCCTCGGATAGTTTTCTTGACTCTCAGGCTTTGTCTGGTTATCTGTTGCTTCACTGGTGCATTCTGGTTTTTGATCTTCAGTTATACTTTCTGGTTCAGAGCAGGGTTGTGTTTCATTTGCTTTCTGTAAGCATTTTCGGTTTCTCCTGTCCATTAGGAGTCTGCACTATGTAAGACCTTGGTTCTCCTGTGATTCCTGTGAGAACAGCAGGATTCCAGATCCCTTAATGCTGAATCCTCGGTCTCTCCCATGTTCAGGTCAGGCAGAGGTTGGGTGCCTGAATCAAAGTACTGTTTCTGCTTCTGCTGTCTCAGTTTGAGTAGATCCTGCTCGCTGTAGCTCACTGGCTGTGGAAAAAGCAGTTGGGACGCAGTTAGAAGCTTAGTTCTTAGTCTTTTCCTGATCAGGAGCCATGCTGGAGATGATCCAATGTCCAATTTCCACAAATCCAGTAGAGCCAGGTAAGGCTCTTCTGTCCGCCTCTGTCTTCTTCAACAGGTGTGTTAAGGTCTGCATGGTACATTCCACCATTCCATTGAATTGTGGATATTTGGGACCTGACATAGTGTGGCAAAACTCCCAGTCCTGTGCAAATTTGTGAAACTCAGTGCCTGACACTTGTGGACAGTTATCTGAGATGAGTACTTCAGGTATGCTGTGGTGGGGAAAAATTGATTTTAAATGATTTCTTACAGTGATGCTCTTACTATCATTTCTCAGCAGCACAGATTCAAAAAACTTTGCGTAATAATCTACTGCTAGTAGAATACTCAATGTTGTCAAATGTGAACAAACCCACTACAATTTTCTGTCAGGACCTCTCTGGAACACTGTGTTGTTAAAGTGGTTCTTTCTGATGTGATTTATTGTACTTTTGCACATTGCACACACATTCACCATTTCACCGATTTGTGCTCCCATTCCAGGCCAACAGATTACATTTCGAGCTCTCTCCTGCCTGTTTCAATGCTGAAGTGGCTTTCATATATGCACTGCACCATTTCTTTCCTCAGTGTTGCGGGATTTATGATCTTTTCTCCCTTGAAAATTATTCCTTCTGCTACATGAAGTTCATCACGAAGTTTCAGTACTCTTGTACGGCAGAAAAGGCTCCACTCCGATGTGTGGGCCAACCAGTTTGCACAATCTGTTGCAGTTTTCTTAGGGTGGCATCGGTCTTGGTCGCTTCCCTGATCTCATCCAGTTTGGTTACAGCCACAGGTACGTTCTTTGTCAGCATGTGAACCTGTGCTTCGTTTCTTTATCCTCTTCTTCAGTGATGGGTAAGTATGCACGTGACAGAGTGTCTGTGATGTATATTTCCTTGCCCAGTTTGTATTTAACTCTGACCTGGTACTTCTGCAGATGCATTAGTAATCTTTGGATTCTTGGTGGTGCACAGTTCAGGGGCTTTTTAAGTATAGCTTCCAAAGGCTTACGATCAGACTCTACCTCCATGTCTTTGCCATAGATAAACCAGTGGAAACATTCAAGGCCAAATGGAATTGTTAGCATTTCTTTCTCTATTTGGACATACCACTGCTCGGTATGTCTCAGTCATTGCCAAGAAGCATATGACACTGATGTCTCATTTTGCAAGAGGCCAGCTCCCAGGCCAGTCTTTGAAGTGTCCACTGAATCTTGACTGGCTGAATGACATTGTAATACTTTAATACTGATGCTTGGGTCAGTGTTCCCTTCAGACTGGTCAAAGTTTCCTGGTGACTTTGTTTCCAATGCCATTCCACATCGTTTTGTAGAAGTTCTCTGAGAGGTGCTGTCAGGTCTGACATGTTTGGAGTAAATTTCCCAAGATAGGTCACCATTCTCAAAAACCCCTCCAAGTCTTTCTTACATTCTGGGGGTGGTACGTTCACGACTGCTTCGATTTTACTCAGGTCCAGCTTCAATCCCTCACTTGTTAGCACATGTCCCAAGTACTTGATTTCATGAAGACCCATTTTGCACTTTTCCTTCTTCAACTTGAGGTTCCTTTCTCTTAGCTATTGCCTCAGTCTATGGTTATGTTCTTTTCATGAGCCTTCCCAGACCAGCACATCGTTGATATAGGTTTCCATGCTCTCTAATCCTTGAAACAACTGCTCCACTTTTCTGTGCAACACCTCTGGAGCTGAATAAATACCAAAAGGGAAGCATAAAAACCTGCATCACCTGTATGGTGTGTTGAAAGTACAGAGATAGGAGCTGCGTTCATCCAGCTCGACCTGCTAGAAGCCTGAATTTGCTTCCAACACTGAACAGTACTTAGCAACAGCTAGCTTACATGTGATCTCTTCTAATGTAGGAAACTGGTAAGGCTCTCTTTGTACTGCCTAATTTGGGTCTCTGGGGGGAGAATTTTCAGGTTGGCGAGCAAAGATGGAGCCCACTCGCCTATGAATGAAATGATGCGCGGTGACATCGGGCAGGCTTCCTGGTATCACCACGCGTCATTCAGATTTTCAGTTCGGCGGGCGCACACCCAAGTCAGGCCATTTAAATATCAATTAAAACACTTAACGGAGCTGCCCAACCTTAATGTTGGCAGGCAGGCGAAGAGCCCAGGCGGCCTTTGCATTTATCGGGCGGGATGAGGTTTCATGAGGCTATTTAAAGTTTTATGAAAATTTTAATACCATTCATAGACATGTCCCAGCTCATGTGACACTTTCACATGAGGGGACATGTCTTAACTTTTTTTTCTTCATTATAATTTTCAGAACTTCAACTAATCTCCCTGAGGCAGCTCTTTGCCTCAGGGAGATTTCTGCACTCTTTCGTGTGCACGCGTGAAAGAGCACACTCCCTGACTCAGGCAACGCCCCCTGCCCGCACAGGGAGTGCTCAGTGCTTCTGGGTGCGCATCATGATGCGTGGGTCTTAATTGGCCCACCCACATTAAATGGTGGCGCCCAGCCAATCGTGGGCAGTGATCGGCTGCACGCCTGCCCGCACCCGCTCCCACCTAACCACCCCCCCCAACGGGGAGAAAGTTCTCCCCTAGGATCCAGAGAGACTCGCAGATTCCTATCTGATATTACTACAGTTACAATTGGATTAACCCACTTTCGTGCTTTTCAATTTTCTTGATGTGAAGTTTCTCCATTCTAGCCAGCTCTGCTTTCAGTCAGTCTCAGCATTACTGGTATTTTCATGGGCAGGTGTATTTTCGGTATCAGAGTTTCATGAATCTTGATGGTGTGTTCTCCTT
Source organism: Carcharodon carcharias (assembly GCF_017639515.1). NCBI lineage: Eukaryota > Metazoa > Chordata > Chondrichthyes > Lamniformes > Lamnidae > Carcharodon > Carcharodon carcharias. Next base: position 105,914,689 of record NC_054479.1, on the reverse strand, counting down.
TTAGGCAGCCAATCCCTGGAACATATCTTTATTCTCGCTGAGGGTGTCATCAGTGGTGACAGTCATTATTCTCTTGATTAGCTTCAGATTTTCACAAGATTTGATTCCAAGAATGGGTTTTGCATCAGTTTTCACCACTATGAATGGAAGTGCTTGAGACTGTTTTTTGTAGTTCACTTTAAGTGTGCACTTGCCTTTTACTGCAGTTTTTTCACCTGTATAAGTAGACAGCTTCACTTTTGTTTTAGTTAGCTGTTTCTCTTTGCTTATCTTATGATACAGGCTTATGGGATGACATTTGTTTGTGCACCTGTGTCAAGCTTGAAATTCACCTTCATGTTGGCAATGTTTAAATCAACCTTCCATTCGTCTTCTTTGGAATTTGTTGTTACTGCACCAACAAAAAGTTCAGTTTCAGTGTCTGTGTCATCATCTGTAATTGTGTGCAGTTTCTTTGATTTACACATCTTAGTGAAGTGATTTTGTTTATCACAGTCCTTACGCTGCTTTCCGTAGGCTGTACAACTATGTGCTAAATGCTCTGTTCCACATCAGCTGTGTTTAAATGTCTTAATAACAGTCTTGTTCTTTTTACCTTCAGGCTGTCTATTTGTTCTTTCCTGGGGCTGTTTCTGTTTAACTGCATCTAATGCTTGACTGTGTGTGGCTTATTATCTTCTGTCATCTGTTTAATCTGGCATTTTGTTGTCTCTGGCACACTGCAGATATTTATTGCTTTCTCCAGCATGAGATCAGCTTCTCTCAAAAGCCATTCTCTCAGAGAGTCATTTTCAACCGTGCAAATTATTCTGTCTCGAATGAGTGATTCTTCAAGCTTTCCAAATTGGCACAATTTATCTAATTTTCTCAGCTCAGTTACGTACTGACTAATATTGTCACTGCCTTGCCTGCATGTAAAAAATCGGTATCTTTCATATGTGATGTTGTTATTAGGGCTACAGTAGGCTTCGAATTTTTCCATTATTTCTTTCGCATCATTTTGTTTCTCATCACTTTCAAACGTGAATAAGTTATAGACTTCTAGGGCTTCTTCCCCTGCTATGTGAAGAAAGATGGAAGACCGTACCTGAGGGTGTTTTTTTTTATCACTGCCCATTGTTGTGAGATACAGCTTGAATCGCTGCTGGAACCTCCTCAAGTTTTCAGCGAGATTGCCCTCCAAACTGAGCTCTGTTGGTGGTTTCAGAACCTCCTTTGTTGCGTTTAATTTACATGTCTTGCTCCTTGTTTTTTTTTTAATGATGCAGACAGGCTATCAACATTTTTACCTGAGCTAACTTTATTGATAACACATTTTCCTAACATGAACACATATCCGCAGTGTCTGAACTCCACCGACACAGGCTCCAACATGTGCTATCTGAACTGCAGCACCAGGTCAGGTGACCACCTATATAGTACAGAGTACCATAAAGTATCTAATACTGGAGTCCACAACTACAATCAGCTATTATCATGACACAACCTGTGTCCAGTGTGATATTCCCACTGCGACTATTAAACAAAGCAGAGAGTACAAATTTTATTTTAGTAGTATCGTGCAATATTGTTAATTTGACAGAAAAATTTCCCATTGGTTTTTTTATAACATTGTGCAGATGATAACACTGATTTTGGTGACTGCCTCAGCCCTCATTAACATGTTCTGCACATTCCCCATATGTACACAGTGATAGTAAATTCATAGTTGGGGGAGAGTTTCAATACTTGCAACAAAGCCTTTCAGGTTTTATTTTAAATATTTCGACTACCTATTCTGTATAGAACAGAAAGACCATCTCCATGCTGCAGCTCACATTGTTTCATTGTTAGAGAGTTGGAGAAGGGAAAAAGGGAGGTGGTGAGGGCAGGGGATGGTCCCATTCACTTGCTGCTGACTAAACTCCTTCCTCCACCCCTGGACATACTGACAACAGCACTCACTCGCCTTGCTCAAGATAACTCAGTATCACTAGAGGTGAAGTTCCTGTTCCCTGGAAATGGCTCCTTCTGCAGATGTGGATGACAGCCGGGTCCAGCCTGGCATGAGGCTGAGTGACAACTTCCTCGGCCTGTTCCAGCCTTGTTACCAGAGGACACTCCCTCTTGTTCTTTCATATTTTGCTTCTTCTCCTTAGCCTCCGGCAGACGTTGTTAAAAATCATTCAGTGCAGCTGAAAGACTCCTGTGTGAATGGCCAGAATAAAGGCAGCAGCTCCTCCAATCACAGGTTCCCTCTCTCCTCAAAATCATAGATTCTATCTCTGGAGAAGTGGCCAGAGCAGGAGGGAGGAAACCTATGATTGGAAAAGCTGGAGTAATAACTAACTTGAGCACTGAAATGTCTTATTTACCACAGCGATATGTAGACAGATTATTAGACAGGCATTCTCATAGGTTTAACATCACTCCTCTGACTGCATAACCATTGCAGCAGCTCACTGGCTAACACAATTATTCTAAATCTTACTATGAAAATACCTGTCTTTGGTCTCGCAAGATAATCACATCAAGTCACCATATCAAGCTTCAGGCAACCAAATGAATAAACTAAAGAACAGAGTCAATTTAAGCATCAATATTAGTTTAATAATTATTCTTCATGTCACAATCTACAAACATCTCTACTTATCTCTTCTTCTTCTGGGTTTCTAGACAAGAGCCACTGTGATGCATCCTAATGCTACTTCTAGGTGCAACTTGAAAGCTGATGTTTTGAGAAGTATTTGGCTGCATGAGTGGATCAAAAGTCACTTGGGACTGGTGTGACTGACTTTCTTGAGCCAGTATGTTGTGAACTTTGAGACAATACTTTAAAATTTTAATGTCTATTAAAATGGTCACTGAAGATTATGTGACTTTTGGTAATCTGAGCCAGATAGCCCAGAGTCTCAAGAAAATACCTAACTAAATACGGATGTTCACAGCCATCCGGGAAATTCACACATCCCTTTGTTTAAGGATGGACTGTCAAACACAAAGATCTATTAATATTCCAGCTGACTCATCTTTATGCTTCATGATGGGCAAACGAAGCATCAAAACTCAAGGAGTATTAGATGAATGTGAAGTGGATCCCCTCAACCTTTCACCACATTATGATGGCCCCTTATCCAAACTAGACAGGATGAATTTCAAAATGTCAAACAACAACACAGGATGTGTAATCAACACACCACCTTTCTTTGGACAATGGACTTGGAACTTGTACAAGTCACATGATCGGCACAGCTATGTTTTCTGTCTGCTTTGAAAGCAGCGAAAGCTGCTTGCAGGGACAGAGTTCCATGCAAGTCCATCAGAAAAGCCATTGAACCAGCTGTAAGTCAACTAAGCAGTCAAGATAATAAATAGCAACACCTGGAAAATGTGAGAAGGACTCTCCCCAACCTGTTCCAACTTCAAGTTCACATGAGAACCAACCTCATGGAAATTCAGCTACAAGGAGCCTCACAGCTCACTGAAAATCCTCTGCTTACACAACCTTCACTTCAACTAAAAGCCTCAGCTCATCTAAGAAACTACAGATCTGCCATGAAAGAGAGACTGAGACAATTATACTTTGTAATCCTATTGTTTTTTTCTTCATCTGTATTTAATTTTTGTTTGAGTGATAGTGTGTGAGAGGTGAGCAAGTGAGATGTCTCATTTAAACCTCTGGGGCAAGTGTGGTATAATAAATAACCTTTGTTTTTTTTGCAAAAATATACTTTATTCATAAATCTTCAACAACATTTCAAACCATTTCAAAATCACCATCACAAAAATACAATCAGGTTCAACTTTTACAACATGAATCGCAAGGTGTATCAGTACAAACAATGAATATTACAATAATTGGCAGACATTCATTTTGAGCTGTACATCCCGAGGGGCTCTTTACAGTTCCCAGCCCCTCAGTGCATTGTGGCAGAAAGGTCTTACACAGCGACCCTTCCCCATAGCGCCTTTGCTGCAACTGCCCCAAGCTTTAGTGCGTCCCTCAGCACGTAGTCCTGGACTTTGGAATGTGCCAGTCTGCAACACTCGGTCAGGGACAACTCTTTGCACTGGAAGACCAACAAGTTACGGGCAGACCAAAGAGCGTCTTTCACCGAGTTGATGATCCTCCAGCTGCAGTTGATGTTTGTCTCGGTGTGTGTCCCTGGGAACAAAACTCACAAAAAAGCTTGCTGCCGGAATTACTTAAATTGGGACAATCACTCTGAGGGTAAGGAAATAGATGCACCTCACAGATATAACACATTGATCACTGACAATAAGAAAACATGCAAATTTTGTCTGTGTCAAATTGGGTGCTGTAGTCTGGGATTGTATCCATTGCAAACGAGCCAAATCTGACTTTAAATGAAGTGGAGGTAAAAGTGAAAAGTAACATAGTCAAAATTGTTGCAACAAGAAATGTAAGGGGTTACAGCAGTAAGTCTTATGAATACTAACCTTAGAAAATAAGATGACTACATTCAATGTTAAAGCATTTCTACAAGAAATTACTTAACTTGGCAAAAATTAGCATCCTTAAACGTAGAACAGCTAAAAGCTACAGCTACGTAGGCAGAGCTTAATATATGCAACAGAGCACAGAGATCCAATGTATGAAAGATGCTGTCTGACTCTTGGCTTCACTTCAGATTCGGAACAGGTAGAAGATACAGAGCTTGAAACCGACCAGAGTATCTTAGCCAAAATTCACCTTGGAGAGTGGTGGCAAAGGTTAGAATTTCATGAAAAAAAGGAAAGGGGGCTCCAAGGGAAAGAGAGAGAGGCCATATCTTTCAGCTCAGAAAGCTTGAGAGAGAATTACAGGCACAGGAATATCAGGAATTGAGACAGATTGCTGTAGCTGGGAAGAACCTGACTTCACCCAATGGTAATTTAAATACTCTTACTTCAGAGACAAAATTTGATTTCCTAAAGTATTCCTGCTTTGTCCTCAAGTTGAAGAGGAGGGTATGGAAACTTTTTTTACAGCCTTCAAAAAACTGTCTTCTCAATTACAACAGTTGGCAGAGCTTTGGACACTCATGATACAAGTTCAGCTAGTAGGAAAAACCTGTGAGGTCTTTTCCATGCTGCCTGCCAAAGTTTCTGCCAGTTGTGATCAGACAAAGGCTGCTATTCTCAGTGTCTATAAACTTACACTGGACCATACCACCAACATTCCAGAAATCCCATAGAAAAAACCCACACAGAACTTTCTGGAATTCGAGACAATTAAACAGTTAATATTTGACCGGTGGGTCCAAGCCCTACAATTTGACTGCACCTATGAAGGGTTAAGAAAAATAGTACTGCTAGAGGAGTTTAAAAACTGTCTCCCATACAGCCTCAGAACTCACAAAGAGAAACAAAGGGTTTACAAAGTCAGAGATACAGGGATCATGGCTGATGACTATGATTTAACCCATAAACCTCTAAACCAAAACAAATTTGGATCTTGTACCTCTTACCAGCAAGGAAGAGATACGAAGAAGGCAGATGGAACAGAAGTAGACTCCAGAGGAAAGGAGAGTAGGGAAGGCATTACAGATAAATTCCCAACCTTAAAAAGAAATAACCTGAAATCAGCAGCACCACACCTTGCTTGCTTCCAGTGCAGCAAGCTGATGTACATAAAAGAAAACTGTTGGTTCACTAAGAAACCAACAGGGGGTGTTGCGGTCAGAACCATATCCATTGCCTTGAAAGTACCAAGCCAGACTCAAATGAGAAGGGGGTAGGACGAGATACCTACCAAGGCTTCTTATAGAAAGATAACATTATTCCTTTTGAATCACAAGCTCCAATAAAATAAATAACTATTTTCAGAGATGACTTTGTAAACTTGTTTTCAAACCCTACTTGTGGCAAAGATTGCTGACTTGCTGCCGGAAAACAGGACAAACACCACAGTGCTAGTATGAAGGCTTACTGGCACATGTTTAAAGGTTCCTCCAGCAAATGTTCACCCACAAAGTAAGTGGGTCACTGGTGTAGAGATGAGTGAAGTTGTGCCAAGCTTACCTATAGGGGGAGGAGACCTAACATTGGGAAATGACTTGGTGGGGTGTGAGGTACTGTGCCCAGAGGTTCAAATATATCTATGGGGACTGGGACAATAAAAGGGAACCAGAAAAACTTTGTTCAGCTGAAAAGAGCTGAAGAAGTCCCTAAAATCCTACATGGGACGATGGAACCAATAAGGATTAAGGAGATAGAAGGAAAGCCAGAGGATTTTCAGGAGGTCAAAAGAGAGCCTTCTGAGATAAAAGGATCAAGGTAGAACCAATAAACATTAAAGAGGATAAAACCAGGCCAGTAGAGTTTAAAGAGGCCAAGAAAGGGCCCATGGAATTTAAAAAGAGCAAACGGGCTAAAAAAATGGTCTGGTTAACAAATACCTTTCAGGATTAAAAAGGGACAGAGAATGTTCCTAAACAAGCAGATAAACAGTGAGGGAAATGCCTCACCAAATCGAAAAGCCACAGGGCAATGCAGCAGAAGCTGGCCAGCCACATCTGGGCAGTAGTGTACCAAAGGATATGGGCAGACTGAGGACCAACCCATCCCCAGGGTAACAGAAAAGGGTAAATCAATACCCCTTACAGCAACCTGCACTGATGAAAACCACAAGGGAAGTACAAGTGCAGCTAACACAGAATTAATCATAGGATCCAGTTCAAAACTTAAATCCAGCTGAACCCAACAGTTCGATTTCCAAGGTCACTGACAGTAGGTATGCAGGGGGAGAACCCAGACACCTCACAGAAGCCTAAAAACAATACACCCCACACCATCACCATAGAAATCATCAATGGACCAGAACCTAAGTTATCAGATGCCTGGGTTGTGGACGCAGCCATGAAAGGGTTAAGAGCTTTGCAGACACCACAACAAAATAATCAGAGTAATTTACATATTACAAGCTTCAAAGCAGAATCCAGCCTGGTGAAATCTGGCTCTACCCTAGGAGTCAGCACAGATTTTCAACTGCATTGAGAATCATATACAAAAACAAAAACAGAATTACCTGGAAAAACTCAGCAGGTCTGGCAGCATCGGCGGAGAAGAAAAGAGTTTACGTTTCGAGTCCTCATGACCCTTCAACAGAACTTGAGTTCGAGTCCAAGAAAGAGTTGAAATATAAGCTGGTTTAAGGTGTGTGTGTGGGGGGCGGAGAGAGAGAGAGAGAGGAAGAGAGAGAGCTATGCCTGGTTAGCGTCATGATTCCCAAAACCTTACGTACCAATATTAATAAATATCCACCAGTCTGGGTAAATGGAGTGTCAAAGGTTAGGCTGTTTTGAGATAGAATGTTCAGATGTTCTTCCAGATATTTTATGAATAAAGTATTTTTTTCAAGAAAAAAGAATGTTCAGAAGTAGACAAACATGGCTAAAACTTAGGAAGACAAGCAAATACACATACACCACCTTTTTACCCAGGTTCACAATATTTCAGTAGCTGAAGCACATAATGAACATAATGATTGTTATATTATCGGTCTTATAAAGAAAGATTTGCATTTATATAGAGCCTTTCATGACCTCAGGACATCTCAAAGCACTCTCAGCAGGTGATTTAATCTTATTTGTCCACTCACTATTGATTAGATAAAGATTTTGGCCACTGGACTCAATAGGGATAGTTTTATTAACCAACTTAAACATAAATGTTACTACTAATGCATATATAATAAAACATGTCTTTTTAACATTACAGGCAATACACTAAAACATAAATGTCACTACAACTACACAGTAAAATCTCAAATATTCATCTGTGCCTAGGACAGAAAGGAGATCTATCCTCTTCCTATCAATGGCACTAACATCTCAAATTGTCGCAGGAGCTGCGCTTCATTGGATGCTTGACTTTTCTTACTTTGGGTTTTTCTGCATATCTTGCACAATTGCCTACTCTCCCCACCTGCCTTTCTGATCCCACAAAGTTATTCTCTGGCATGGAGATGTTTGTATTATCAGGAATACTGGCTACTGAGTCTGGAGTTATGAAGATCTCAACCACCAGGAGAATGAGTCCTCATGGTCACATGGCCTACTTTTTGCAAAGTATATTAATTAAGTTACAGAGAACAGACCTTGAGCTGTTAACACACTAGGCCTTCCTTTTACCATATGTAAACAGCTGAGTTGGCAGCTAAGAACTTTTACTGATGGTTTTAATCATAAACCAGCCTAATCCTAAGAGATTTTGCTGTCCAATTTAGTCAATTTTCCCAAAGCATACTGGGTAAAGACACTAGATTTCTGTCTCACAACAGCACTTTTGAAGTGCAACAACTGTTGTAATGTAGGAAATAGAGAACCAATTTGCTCACAGCAAGATCCCACAGCAGATCAGTTAAACGGTGTTGTTAATGATTTTGGATGAGGTATAAATATTGGCCAAGGCACTAGAGTACTCCCTGCGCTTCTTCAAAATAGTGCCTTTTACAAATTGAGACAGTAGACAGGGTTGTGGTTTAATATCTCACTCAAAAGACAGCATGCCAGACAGTGCAGCACTCGCTCAGTACTGCAATAGAGTGTCAGCCTGGAATGAGTGCTCAAGTCTCTGGAGCGAGACTCAAATGCATAACCTGACACTTTATCAGGGAAAGTTGTATTAACATGAAGAATCCCTAAAGGGAAGTAAGTGTTACACAATTGTTACGACTGGGATGGGAAGAGTGTGCGAATTATTAAGCCCCACTACTCTGCAGGCCGTACCATTAATTTAAATGTTTAGTTTTCTCACAAAAATAGCCAATTTTGCACTTATATCTCTGGTACCCAGAAGAAAAGAGAATGATTAAGTTATTTCAAAACAAAACTTCTTTGAACATGTTGCAAGTACTAATTATTACAGTTTTAATCAGGAAATATAACTTTCTATCTCTTCCTAACGAATTCCCCCAGCACACACACACACAAACAAAGGGCAAACAGATAGTGTCTCTTTGCAGAGATGGACTTTGGAGGATGGGTGTTATAAAATAAAGGATAAAGTCTGCAGGGTCTCGATGCTGTAGACTTGGAGTTCTATCATGTATAGATGGGTCCTGATGGATAGCTGGAAAGTCTCACCAACTGGTCCAGCTTTGCAGATTCAAATGCAGATTGGTTACACTCAGATGAGGGTTTTCTGGCTACAGGTTGATAACCATATAATTTCAGTCAAGATGGAGAGAAGGAGCTACTCAAGATAGTCTTCTTTCCTCAGCTTGTTCTCTAATAAACTATCTTCAAAACAAGCAGGTTCACAATTCAAGTTTTTTTTTCCTCTCTCCCATGTGATTGCCTTATTTTCTCCCAGCTTCATTAATTAAAGTGCCTTGCAGTTCAATGCAAACAACTCCTTCTCAAGTACTATATAGGTCAGGTGATTTCTTGGAAGAGGCCTGCTTGCTGACAGTACCAAGATGAACTTATGACCTTTTAAAACAAATCCCAGGTTAGCATCCATATGTCCAGATCATGCCAAATTCTTCCATTTTGTAAAAGAAAACTTCAGTCCTGAGAGATATGATTCCAACACAATTAACACATTTTATTATATTCCCATACACTGTTATTCCTCAAAAACTGGGAAAAATCTAATGCCAGGGAGAGGGAAGAAGAATTTCTGTTAAGTGCAGAGGAGAGCTGTCTTGATCAAAGTGTCTCCAGTCCAACAAGGAAGGAGGCTGTTCCAGATCTGCTTTTGGGAAATTTAGAGGAGCAGTAAGAAATCATCAAGCTAGCCATGACTACAACATAATTCAGTTTAAAGTAATTATGGAAAGAGACCAGAAAATATCAAAGGTACAGGTGCTTAATTGGGGAAGAGCTCATTTCAGAGCTCAGCACTGAATAGGGTGAGGTTGAGCAGAGCTATCGAAAACAGTAGTCTGTGAGGGGTATGGGAGAAAAATCACAAAATGATATCACAGCACAAGGAGGGCTAAATTACAGGTAAATATTTAATTTAATCTACTATAACTTAAATTAGATCAAATAATTAATTAGAAAGTTTAAAAAATCTAATTTGATTAAATACATTAAATTAATTAAGCAAGTAGGGATGTCAGGTCAGGAGGTGTGATGCAGCTGCAGCATGTGGGACCTTGTAGAGACCTTGAATACCGGACAACCACATCTCAAGGAACTTCAGTGCAGGATTGTGAGCTGCTGTCCGAGGTGCAAACATTATGGGAAATCAGGAAGGGGAGAGTTACCTGGACACTTTGATAAGGCAGTCACACCCATTGGTTAGGTAATGGCGCAGGTCCAGTTAGCAGTCAGGGAGAGGACACTGTGACAATGGTCAGGCAGGTAAGGGGACCCCAGGTGCAATGCTGGAGAAACCTTTGCTTAATGCCCTTATCCAACACGTACTATGTTCTTGCTGCCTTTGTGGATAAGGGGAAAGTCTGCCATGTGGTTGAGCAAACTCACCACAGCACTGTCATACGGGAAGCCATTCAAGTGGGGGAAGTGAAAAGATATGTGGTAGTGATAGGGGACAGTAGAGTCAAGGAAACAGATATTGTTCTTGGCAGCCATGACTAGGAGTTCCAAAGATTATGATGCCTGTCCCAGTGCAAGTGATAAGAATATCTCCTTGTAGCTGCAGGAAAGCTTGGAGAAGCAAGGGGAGGATCCAGTTTTTGTAGTCCACATGGAGACCAAAGGCATGAGTAGAACTAGGAATGAGGTTCCGCTGAGAGAGTTTGAGGAGTTAGGGTCAAAATTAAAACGCGGAACCTCAAAGATAATAATCGCGGAGCCATCAGCAAATTGGTATTGGGACAAGCAGATTAGAAGGTTTAATATGTGGCTGTGAGAGTGGCATTGGAGGCAGGGGTTTCAGTTCGCAAGGCATTGGCATCAGTACTGCAGGAAAGGGGAACTGTTTTGTTGGAACAGGCTTCATTTAAACCAAAGTGAGACCAGTCTCCTGGCAAATTAAATAATGATGATGGCTGATAGGGCTTTAAATTAATGAAGTAGATGTGGGGATGGCAGGATTCAGGAAGAGGTCAATTTAAAAGCAGTAAGAAAAATGTCACGGTTGTAGAGCAGAGTAGCAATTTCAGTAAAAATAAGCAGAGTGGGTCAGGAAGTGGCAGAGAGTTTAACAAAAATAATATGGCAATAGTGACAAAGGTGACATCAGGGGAAAACAAAATAAAGTTAAAACTAAAGGCACTATATCTGAATGTGCAAATTATTTTCAACAAAATAAATGAATTAATAGTTCAGAAAGTGTTAAATGGGTTTGATCTAAAAGTCATTGTGAGGACATGCTCGCAGAGTGACCAAGCTCGGAAACTAAATGTTCCAGGATACTTGACTTTTAGAAAAGGTAAGCAAAATGGAAAAAAGGTGGGATGGAGAGCGGGTGTAGCCCTTGATAATAAAGGATGGGATAAAGATAATAGGGAGAAATGATCTTAACTCAGAAAAATCAAGATATAGAATCAGTTTGAGTGGAGTTAAGAAACAAAAAAGGACAGAAAACATTGGTGGGAGCAATTTATGGGTCTCCCTGTAGTGTCAGGTAGAGTATAAATCAGAAAATTAGAGGTGCAAGTAAAAAGGAGAAATTTCTTCACTCAAAGAGTTGTAAATCTTTGGATTTCTCCACCCCAGAGAGCTGTGGGTGCTCAGTTATTGTTTATATTCAAGATCTAAGTTGATAGATTTTTGAGTAATAAAGGAATGGAGGGATATGGGGATAGTGCTGGGTGGTGAAGTTGAGGTAGACGATCAGCCATGAGTTTGCTGAACTGGCAGAGAAATACTTTGTATTTCTTTTCACAGAAGAAGACTCAAAAAAGTTTCAGCAAATAGTGGGGAACCTAGCATCTACTGAGAATGGGGAACTTAAAACAAATAGTATTAATAAACAAATAATACTGGAGGAATTAATGGGCATAAATGAGAAATTAATTCTCGGGTAAACAGTAACAGAACCACAGATGACATTCAAGGCTGAGATAGTTCAGGTGTAAACTATGCATTTTCCTTTGAAGAGGGAAGGCAGAGCACCCAATGGGAATGTGCCCTTGTTGACACAGGAAATAAAAATTAAAACAAAATGGAAACGGGAGGCTTAAGTCAAATGTCACAAGCAAAATTCAGTTAATAACCAGCAAGATTATGGAAAGTACATGAAGTACTTGAAATAAAGTTAATACAAGAAGCAAAGAGTAATTATTTAGCAGTATCACTAAATTGAACCGTAAAACATTTAATAAACCTATAAAGTCTAAGTTTTTAGGGAAAGGACTGGGCCTATTATGGGCCCAAAATGACATCTTTATGTAGAGGCAGAGGACATGGTAAAGTATTTGTTTTCATACAGGAAGTAAATGCTGTGAAGGTTACACTGAAAGAGATGTCAGATACAGTCAGAATAATAATAGAAAGAAAAGGCATATTAATAGATTATCATTACTGAAAGTGGGTAAGATACCTAGTCCAGATGAAATGCCTCCTATGTTGTTGATAAAAGCAAAAGTAGAAATAGCAGAGACATTGGTCACAATCTTTTAAGCCTCATCCAATACAGGAGTGGCATCAGAGGACTGGAGCGATGCTAATATTACCACTATTTAAGAAAGAGAGGAATGAACCAGGAAACTACAGGCCAGCCACTCTAACATTGATGGCGGAGAAGTTATTGGAAACCATTAACAGGAACAAAATAAACTTGCATTTTGAAAGGTATGGGTTAATCAAGGGGAGCCAGCATGAATTTCTAAAAGGGAAATTATAGCTAACTTGATTGAATTGTTTGATGTGGTAACAGAGAAGGTTGATCAAAGTAGTGCAATTGATGTTTATATGGATGTTTGGAAGGCATTCGACAAAGGGCCACACAAGAGTCCTATTAAGAAGATGGAAGCCCATGGAATTAAGGAGAAATTGGTGGTACAGATACAAAATTGGCTCAGTGACAGGGAAAAAGAGTTGTGGTGAATGGATATTTTTGAGATTGAGAGTGCTTTGCAGTTTTGTTCTTCAAGAGTCAATTTGGGTCCATTACACTTTGCAATATTTATAAATGATCAAGACTCAGATATAGGTGGCAGCATTCTAAAATTTGCACAAGATATGAAACTTGGCAAAGTTATAGATCATGATGAGGAGAGTTATAGGTTTTAGGATGATTTAGATGGTTTAGGATGGCAAAATGGGCAGAAGCATTGCAGATGGAGTTCAATGCAGGGAGGTGTGAAATAATCCACTTTATGAGGACTGATAAGGAATGACAGTGGGGGAAATTTTTGTTAAGGCCCAAAAACAGGCACAGGGATCATGATGCACAACCCTGCCCATTGCTTCCAATGTGGGCAGCATACAAACTCCATGCTGCCTGCTCAATTAAATGTTAGTAGCATGAAGCCATCACTAAACACACTGCTGAGAGGCTGTACTCCTGAGCAGGGGGCTCAAAATCATGCGAGGCTAGCACATATTCAAGCTAGCCTGCAGTACTTAAAGACAATTTGCACCTCTTAAAGGGGAGGTGCATCTTGGCTGGAGTAGTTACTGGAAGTCATTCCAGAAGTCAGTTTGATCTTGGAAAGACAGGAATGGCACTACATAGGCTGGGCTCCTAGGTTTTCCATAATGCAATCCCTTGGTGCAGGAGGTGGGGAGAGGGAGAGAGGTGGTCCATCTAAGGGGGCCAGGTTACCTTACAGACAAACTCTGAGAAAGCAATGAGAACAGCTAACCAGCAGTGTAGCCCTGAGGACTTGGATGCAGTGCCAAAAGAAGTTCTGTGATCATGCATAAACTATCAAGGTCAGTGAATTTACCCTCAATACCATATCCCACCAACTGCACTGCTAGCCTCACGTGTTGCTCAATGCACCACACCCTGTTCACCAACAATCTCAATTAACCACAACTCACAGCTTCATAGCTTCACTCCTACCTTACGTACTGAGTGCAGCTGCAACCCACATCTCACAGCTTTCACACCTTGTCAGCTATTTCACCATGGCAGGCACATCGCCCAAATGCATTTTACCACACTCACTGACACACCCTCTTCTCTCTGACAGGACAAGGTGTCACACAAATGAAGGTAGCAGCAGCTCAATGGCGGAGACAGGTATGGTTATATGTCCTAAACCCTGATGGAGGAGACTGTGCTCGCCATTACTGGGGTGACCATGACTGAAGCCATTGAAGATGGTACTATATCCATAATCCTCCTTCTCACATCCCACCTTCCCTCATCCCACATTCTCTTCTGATTTACAAGCTGCAGATGATTTAAGTTGCAGCTCTTGCATTCCCCCTGCCCCCTCCGCATTACCGCACTGTTGTGCCTTTCTCCTTTCAGCCATCCAAGAACTGCAGCATGGTCAGGCAGTGGAACAGGAATGTTAAGTGTTAGAGGAAGAAGAGACTGATAATGAGGAAACCCCAAATCTCCGCATTCATTAGAGGCTAGGTAAGAGGCGGGGCCAGTGAGTCACAAGTCATGAATGACCTGCAGCCAGGGCAGGGGGAAAGGGTAATAATCAAGGCACCCTCTGGTGCCAGATCACCTGAGGGTTAGATCATACATAAGTTTTGCTGCAGAGGACTTAGGTAAGGACTTTGATGGGACGGCCTACAGAAAAAGACCGATGGGAATGCACGAGAAATGCTAGGTGCATTGGCTGGCTTGCCAGGAAGCCTGTAGTCACTGTCTAGGAGCTAGGAAGATTGCAGCACCAGCTTTGCACATGGCTTTGCACAGAGCTTGGAAATGGTGGTCAACTCCATGAGAACACCTATGGACTTAATTATGATGTGGCTTCTGATGGCCAATGTCTCAACTTCCATTGCAGCACAAGCAGAAGCCAAGCAATGCCTGAGTGGTCCAGCAGAAGCTCAGACTGAAGTCACAAAAACTCCACTTGCTGCCATGCACAATCAGGCTGCTGCCATCCATGACAGCAGATACTAATGTTTAAAGGGGTTTGTAGGATCTCACAGCGGTCCAGCAATCTGGGTTCCAGCACTTTACTCGGATCACTGATGTACTGTTCCAGGGAGTGGCAGTGGACCCATGGAGCACAAACCTGCTGTCATCTCTCAGGCAGTACTCATCCTTTCACCACTGCCACTCTGCTGTTGCCCATCAGCCAGTCAGCCCAGACTGCTGCTGCCCATATGGAGGTGATGCAGTCCAAAGTTGGACCTACTAGGGCCAGACCTGCAATAAGGTCATCCTGCAAGGCCAGCTGCAGTCTTCTCCACTGACAGTCAAGAGCCTTCCACTGGGGTTTCACTGCACAGGAACACTTGGCTAGGCAAAGGGCGCACAGAGGTCAGGCACTAATAGAATGTAAAAGGGTGATTAGTTGACTTTTGTATTGCATACTAGTTAGTTGTTCAATACCTTCATTTGGAATATTTGTGTTGTGGTGACTTTAAATGGGGAATTCAGGTTGCATTCACTGGCATCACAGTCAAATGAACTATTCACTGTAAACATGGCCTTCATCATTGTGAGGTTGTGCAGGATGCAGCAGACCACAACAAATTGCAACATGTGCTCTGGAGAGTACTGCAGGGCTCCTCCTGAGTAGGCCAGGCAGTGGAAGTGTTCCATAAACACCCCAATGACATGCTTAACGACATTGTGTGTGGCATCATGATTCTCATTGTACCCACCTTGTCCATTTGTACTTGGGATGCTTATCTGTGTCATGAGCCAGATAGCTGGTGGATAGCCCTTGATATCCAGTAGTCACTCACTGGTCCCTCTTGATGGCTGAAAGGCTGATGGTACAGTGGACTGATGTAGTATGAAAACATCATGACTGCTGCTAGGATACCAGGCACTGCCCTGAATTATGCACTGAGCAAAGTCGCACACTAACTGGGCATCAAGGGAAAGGAACCTGTTTGCAGTTTCAGTACATCTCTGAATTTACATGTGGTGCCCCACAAAGCAATGTGTGTGCAGCCAATAGTACCCAGCTCCATGGCTAAGCCCACTATCCTGGTGAAGTCGTGTGTACATTCTACCTGCTTTTGTCTGGAAAGAGAGAAGGCAATGTATTCCTCTGTCTATATATGCAGAGCATCTGGTCCCCTTTATATAACATTGCACAGAGCACTGCGAGATGCTGGCAATGTTGCCTGCTCCAGACTGGAAGGGCCACGCCACAAAGAAATTCATGCCTATGGCCACTTTCCCAATGGCAATGCCTTTCTCACCATGTTCTGAGGCTGCAGGACTGCCTGCAACTGGTAACAGATTTCAGTGAGCATTCATTAATGAAATGGAGGTATCTAATGCACAATTCCTCACTGAGGTTGGGGTAGGAGAATTACTCCTTGGAGACCTTAGGTATGGCCTCCTGCTGAGAACCCTCCATCCCCTTTTCCTCAAACAGCTTATTCACCTCTTGCATTGCCTCTGCACGTTCTCCCTGTCATGCTGCAGGCCAAATGGGACACTTGAAACTACAGCACGTAGTCTGCACAGAACCCCTGAAGTTCAAACCATCAAACACAAACTAACTTAGCAGCAGCCTGTAGGGGTCAGTAACTAACCTGAGAATAGTTGACGATCCCATTAAAAAGCTCTGATGAGGGGTCTTCCTGATGCTGAATGCATGGTCAGCTGTGTGAGGTTAAGTGCCGGTGCTAGCTGGAACTTTGAGGTTGAACCCGACATGGTTACAATCAAATCTATATTACACACTGACTGATCCCACAATCTGCCTTCTCTATCTGCCAGTGCAATCTCCCAGCGTTTGCGCCACCAACTTCGCCAAAATGGCATCCAACGTAGCCCACACTTGAAATGTAACCTTGGTACCTTTCTATTTATTATTTACATGCTAAACCTTGGTGATATCATCCAAAAACACAGCATCAGTTTCCACTTGTAAGCACGCAATGCCCAGCTCCACCTTGCCACCACCTCTCTTGACCTCTCCACTGTCTGTAAATTGTTAGATTGCTTGTCAGACATCCAGTATTGGATCAGCAGAATTTTTTTCTGACTAACTATTGGGAAGACTGAAGCCACTGTCATTGACCCCTGACACAAACTCTGTTCCCTAGCCACTGACTCCATCCCTCATCCTGGCAACTGTCCAAGGCTGAAACAAATTGTTCACAACTTTAGCGTCGTATGTGATCCTGAGGTGAGCTTCAAACCACACATCCACACCATCACTATTGTTGCCTGTTTCCATTTCTGTAACATCATATGACTCTGGCCTGCCTTAGCTCAGCCTCTGCTTAAACCCAGGCCTTTATTACTTCCAGACATGCCTATTCGAATGCACTCCCGGATGGTCCACCACGTTCTTTGAGTTCCTTAAGCTTGAGGTTATCCACTTGTGTACTAACTTGCACCTAGTCTAGTTCATCCTTCACATCTATACACACTGACTTACATTTGCTCCCAGTTAAGCAATTTAAAAATCTCATTCATGTTTTCAAATCCTTCCATGGCCTCATTCCTCCCCATCGCTGTAATCTGCTCCAGCCCCACAACCCTCTGAGATATCTGTGCTCCTCTAAGTCTGTCCTCTTGAGCATCCTCAGTTTAAATCAATCCATCATTGACTGATATGCCTTCAGCTGCCAAGATCCTAAGCTCTGGAGCTCCATCCCTAAACCTCTCCATCTCTCTACAGCTGTTTCTTCCTTTGATGCTCTTTAATACCTGCCTCTGTGATCAAGCTTTTGGTCATCTGCCCTAATATTTAGCAGTGTCAAACTTTGTTCTATAATGCTTCTATGAAGAGCCTTCGGTCAGCTTATTATATCAAATGTGCTATATGAATACAAGTTATTGTTGTTCTTCTTTTTAGAGAGTTAGCTGAAAGAGCCAAACAATCTGTGGCATTCTTAGCTGTTTATTCCTATTATGCTAAAGACTGTCAGGTGACCTGCTTTTTATTTTAAGGGCTGTAAAGTCATTTCCAGATGGTTCAAATGGTTATACCCATTTTACACCTTTACCTGAACCAAATGGTATGGAAATGACCAGGTGCAGGAAACATTTGTGTACTGATGGACATGTTTTTTTTTTAAAAAGTACAACAATTTCAGGCTACAATATCCTGAAATGGCTCCATTCATGTGAGCCCAGTTGGGGATGAGCTGCCAGGAGTCCACACCGAAGAGGATGGTGCATGTCAGGCTTAATTAGCAGTTGGAGTGGCCAATTACTGGGCACAGAGAGTTGGGATGTACAAACATCTGTACTTATACAGTTGTTCAGTAGTCATATAGTACTCATTTTGGATTGAGAGCTTGGCATATATTGGGGCTGGTTTCCACAGCTTAATGACAGCAAAAATACATTTCTGAACTGCATAGACAAGCTGGGAGATTAATCTACCCACAACCAGATGGCTGACCCAATACAAGTGCCACAGGTACAGACATTTATCTTTATCACCACCAGCATCCAAAAATTGGAGGCACTAAGTGATATTCTCGGCCTTGATTTCAATGATAGTCTGGTGGCAGATATTTTTCCACTTTGTTAGGTTAGGTTGCCTCAGATGGCTTCTTCCTCCTCCTCTATGGACCATGAACACCAGGAGGCTTTGTTTAATCAACTGTGGCCAGCAGAATCTGGAGTATTTGTTTACCCAATTGGGATCAATGAATGACAGAGTGGCTTGTTTACTTGAACCGTGAGTCATTGACAACCTGCTCATAGAATCAACAATTTTAAAATATTGTCCATTGAAAATAGGGAATACAGAACTAGGTAACAGATGTACAATGAAGACTTTGCTAACTGACGAGCAAGTAAAAACTGGGGGAAAAAATCCAACAAAAAAAAGGAAAACAAATCAGAGGTACCATCCATTCATGTGCCTGAAACAGAACATGCTGATCACAGTGTATGTGCCAAAAGTCAGAACACATGTGAAAGTCACAGCCTTGAACAAAATGCAGAAATGAACAAAAGTGAAAAGTGCACGATAAAGTGAGCCATGAGTGACAAACAATTTCAGCATTACTGAATACCCCAGATAACATACAGAGGATGTTGGGTGAGAGAATGCACAGAATGATCAAGTCTGTCATGAATCTAAGATTCTGCAATACTGAGGACCAACAGCCACATGTATATTTTATAAAGGTCAATTCAAGGAATTGAGGGAAAAGCCCAAACAAATTGATTAGGATGGATTGTTCAACAATTCAGCAGAATATCTTTAAAGCCATACTACTTGGCATGCAGAAGAAATACTAAATAAGCATCAGTCAATCAATGAAAAAAGGAATAAAAACAAACCTTACAAATCAAGTTGAGAGAAAAGGAAGTCTGGGGAGCCAAGGGGTTTTATTTGGTAAAATACAGAAGCAGGTTAAAAGGACAGTAAGAGGGGCAAAGAGAAATCTGAAAATGAATAAAACCTTGAATCAAGAAAAGAAATTATCTCAATAATATAAAAGTAAGAAGGCAATTAGAGAAAAGATGAAAACCACACCAAATGCTAATGAAGAAAAAACTGAGAATGAGCATAAAAAAAGTTCTTGTAATTAATTTCTCCAAGTAGAAAGTCTCCAATGAGGAGACAGGTCACGTATAGAGTAGACACAATACAATGAACAGTAAAGGAAGGTCATCCTAAACTACAGCTCCCTGGATATCTAAAGATGTAAAAGTTAAAATGAAACAGGAAAATGACAAATGTCACGTTCATAACTTATTAGTGAACCAAGCTAAATAAAAATACGAGGGGATTCAAAATGGGAAATCAGCGGGTCAAAGAGAAGTGTTTGAGAATAGATTAGCAGCTAACATTTTAAAGGGGACCCAACAGTCTTATATAAACATTTAAATACTAAATGGGTAGTCAAAAGAAAGGTGGGGCCTATTAGGGATTGAAAAGGAGATCTTTTTGTGAAGGCAGAGAGTGTGGCTGAAATACTAAATGAATACTTTGCATCTGACCTCAGTGAAGAAGAGGATGCTGCCAATGCCATTGTAAAGGAAGATGTGGTAGAGAAATTGAGGTACTTAAAAGGTTGCAGCCCTCAATGTCACCTGGTCTGACAGCATCCAACCTAGGATGCTGCGGGAAGTAAAGGTGGAAATTATGGTGGTTCTGATCATAATCTTCCAGTCTTTGTTAGATGTGGGAATGGATGTGTCATAGGAACATGGAAACAGGAGTAGGCCACTTAACCCTTGAGCCTGTTGCACCATGACTGAGTGAACAATACTCCATAAACCTATCCTTACCCCATGAGCCTTCATACTGTTGGTTAACAAGAATCTATCAATCTCAGTTTTAAAATTAACAATTGATCTAGCATCAATTGCCATTTGCAAAAGAGAGTTACAAACTTCTATCACTCTTTGCATGATGTCATTTTTCCTAATTTCACTCCTTAAAGGTTTGGCTCTAATTTTTTAGGCTATGTAACACTAATCGTAAATTCCTTAAACAGCAGAAATAGTTTCTCTCTACTTGCCCTATCTGTTCCCCTTAATACCTTGAAAACTTCAATCAAACTGCTCTAAATTCCTGGGAATACAACTGCTCCTTATATCTTAAACCTTGGTGTCCAGGCATCATTCTAGTAAATTTACACTGCACTCCCTCCAAGGCCAATATATCCTTCCTAAGGTGTGCTCAGATCTGCTCATGGTATGCCAAATGTGGTCTAACTAGGGTTCGACTTCTACCTCTGTATTCTGTACTGCTAGATATAAAGGCAAGCATTCTATTAGCTTTTTTGATTATTTTCTGTTCCTGTCTGTGACATTTTAATGAAGTGAACCTAAAACGCCAAGTCTCTATGATCTCCACTATTTCTAGCTTTTCACCACTTAGAGAGTAACTTGTTCTTTCCTTCAGAGTTCTAAAGTAGGTGACCTCACATTTACCTACATTTAAATCCATTTGCCACAGTTTTGCCTATTCACTTAATCTATCACCATCTGTTTGCTTACAATATTGCCCCCCTCAGCTGATGAATCAGTACTGCTCCATGTTGAACACCACTTGGAGGAAGCATTGAAGGTGGCAAGGGAGCAGAATGTACTCTGGGTGGGGGGTTTCAATATCCATCACCAAGAGTGGCTCAGTGGCATCACTACAGATTGAGCTGGCCAAGTCCTAAAGGATATAGCTGCTAGACTGGGTCTGCTATAGGTGGTGAGGGAACCAACAAGAGAGAAAAACATACTTGAACTCATTCTCACCTACCTGTCTGCCGCAGATGAATCTGCCTATAACAGAATCGTACAGTGCAATGCACAGTCCTTGTGGAGATGAAGTCCTGTCTTCACATTGAGGAAACCCTCCATTGTGTTGTGTGACACAATGACCATGCTAATTGGCATAAATTTCAAACAGATATAGCAATTCAAGACTGGGCATCCATGAGGTGCTGTGGGCCATCAGCATCAGCAGAATTGTAATCAACCACAATCTGTAAACTCGTGGTACTGCATATCTATCATTACCACCAAGCCAGGGATCAACCCTGGTTCAATGAAGAGCGCAGGAGGGCATGCCAGGAGCAGCACCAGACTAAAAATGAGGTGTCAACCTGGCGAAGCTACAACACAGGACTACTTGTGTGCCAAATAGCATGAGCAATAAGTAATAGACAGGCCTAAGCGATTCCACAACCAATGGATCAGATCCAAGCCCTGCAGTCCTGCCACACCCAGTTGTGAATGGCTGTGGACAATTGAGCAACACACTGGAGGATAAGGCTCCTCAATGATGGGGGAGTCCAGCACATCAGTGCAAAAGATAAGGCTGAAGCATTTGCGACAATCTGCAGCCAGAAGTGCTGAGTGAATGACCCATCTTGGCCTCTTCTGGAAGTGCCAGCATCACAGATTCCAACTTTCACCCAATTCAATTCACTCCACGTGATATCAAGAAACAGCTGAAGGCACTGGATACTCAAAGGCTATGGGCCCTGACAATATTCTGGCAATTGTACCAAAAACCTGTGCTCCAGAACGTGCCGTGCCCCTAGCCAAGCTGTTCCAGTACAGCTGCAATACTGGCGTCTACCCAGCTATGTGGAAAATAGCCCAGGTATGTCCTGTCTGCAAAAAGCAGGACAAATCCAACCCAGCCAATTACCGCCCCATCAGTCTGCTCTTGATCATCAGTAAAGTGATGGAAGGGGTCATCAACAATGCTTTCAAGAGGCACTTGTTTAGCAATAACCTGCTCACTGATGCTCAGTTTGGGTTCTGCTGGGGCCACTCAGCTCCTGACCTCATTACAGCCTTGGTTCAAACATGGACAAAAGAGCTGAACTCAAGAGGTGAGGCGAGAGTGACTGCCCTTGACATCAAGGCAGCATTTGATTGAGTGTGGCATCAAGGAGCCCCAGCAAAATTGGATTCAATGGGAACCAGGGGGAAAACTCTCCATTGGTTGGAGCCATGTCTAGAACAAAGGAAGGTGGTTGTAGTTGTTGGAGGTCAATCATCTTAGTTCCAGGACATCACTGCAGGAGTTCCTCAGGGTTGTGTCCTAGGCTTAACCAAGTTCAACTGCTTGATCAATGTCCTTCCTTGCATCGTAAGGTCAGAAGTGGTGATGTTCGATGATGATTGCACAATGTTCAGCACCATTCACGATTCCTCAGATACTGAAGCAGTCCATGTCCAAATGCTGCAAGACCTGGGCAATATAGGTTTGGGCTGACAAGTGGCAAGTAACATTCACGCCACATAAGTGCCAGGCAATGACCATCTCCAAAAAGAGAGAATCTAACCATCGTCCCCTGATGTTCAATTGCATTACCATCACTGATTCCCCAACTATCAACATCCTGGGAGTTACTATGACTAGAAACTGAAAGAGACTAGCCATATAAATACTGGCTTCAAGACCAGGCCAGAGGCTAGGAATCCTGAGGCAAGTAATGCACCTCCTGATTCCCCAAAGCCTGTCCACCACCAGCAAGGTACGAGTCAGGAGTGTGATGGAATACTCCCCACTTGCCTGGATGAGTGCAGCTCCAACAACACTCAAGAAGCTTGACACCATCTAGGGCAAAACAGCTCACTTGATTGGCACCACATCCACAAACATTCACTCCCTCCACCACCGACACACAATGGCAGCATTATGTACCATCTACATGATGCACTGCAGAAACTCACTAAACATCCTTAGACAGCATGTTCCAAACCCAAGACCACTACCATCTAGAAGGTCAAGAGCAGCAAACAGATGGGAAGACCACCACCTGGAAGTTCCCTTCCAAGCCACTCACCATCCTGACTTGGAAATATATATTCCTTCCATTGTTGCTGGGTCAAAATCTTGGAACTCTCGCCCTAACAGCACTGTGGGTGTGCCTACATCACATTGACTGCAGCAATTCAAGAAGACAACTCACCACCACCTTCTCAAGGGCAAATAGGGATGGACAAGAAATGCTGGCCCAGCCAGTGATGCCCACAACCCATGAACGAATAAAAAATATTGCTTGCATTACCACTTAACATGGTGCCAACAGCAAATATGGACATATGGCTCTCTATCCTATCACCTAAGTTATTAATAAATACAGTGAATAGCTGAGGCCTAATCACAGATCCTTATGAGACACTAATCATTACTGCCAGCTAGAGTATCTGTCAATTATCCCCACTGTTTCCCCTTCTGGTAAACCTAAGGAAATCAATAATTTGACTTCAATTCCATGAGTTTCAATGTTAGCCAATAGCTTCTTATCAGGGACTGTATCAAATGCTTTCCTGAAAGCCAATATAAATAACACTCATAAATATTCCCCCATCCACTACTTTAGTCATCTCTTCAAAACAGTCAATCAGATCCTTTGGGTATGACCTAACCTTTACAAATCCACTAAGATAAAAGCAAAATATGGCGGATGCTGGAAATCTTAAAGAAGAAGAGTCGTGAGGACTCAAAATGTTAACTCCATTTGACAGGTGTGGCCAGACCTGCTGAGTTTTTCCAGCTTTTTGTCTTCACAAATCTACGTTGGTTCTCTTTGATCAGCTGAAAATTTTCAAGGCGTTCAGTCACTCTATTCTTAACTATAGACTGTAGCAATTTCCCAACAGATGTTCGGTTAAATGGTCCATAGTTCCCTTATTTCCTTCTCACATCTTTCTTAAATAGGGGAGTAGCATACAATTTTCTGATCTAAAGGAATAGTTTCTGAGTGGATATTAAAGATTAAAGTTACGGCATCTACAATGTTGTCACCTATTTATTTTAAAACCCTGGGTGTCAGAGAACTGGAGGATTGCAAATGTTATACCTTTGTTTAAAAAAGGGTAGAGGGCAATTAAAGGTCAATCGGCCTAATGTTAGTGGTGGGGAACTTTTGGAATCAATAATCTTGAGTAAAGTTAATTGGCATTTGGAAAAATATGGGTTAATAAATGAAAGCCAGCATGAATTTGTTAATGGCATTTTTTTTCTCTAACTTAATCCTCTAGTCCTATGAGAGGGTTGATGAAGGTAGCTTAGTTAATGTTGTGATTATGCATTTTCAAAAGGCCTTGTCAAAGTACCACATAATAGACTTATTAGCAAAATTGAACACATGGGATTAAAGGGACAATAGTTGAATGGATACAAAATAGGCTAAGGTACAGTAATCAGTGATTAGTGGTGAACGGTTGTTTTTTAGATTGGAGGGAACTGTGCAGTGATGCTCTCTAGGGGTTAGTTTCCTTTTCAATTTACATCAATGGCCTGGAATTGGGTATACAGGTGGAATTTCAAAGTTTGGAGATGAAACCAAACTTAGAAATATAGTAAACAGTAAGGAAGATAGTAACAGACTTCAGGAGTATATCGAATGACTGGTGACATGGCAGGCAAATGGCAGATTAAATTTAATGCAAATAAGTGTCATGCTTCATTTTCGTTGGAAGGATGAGGAGACACAATATAACTTAAATGGTACAATTTTAAAGAGGGTGCAAAAACAGAGAGATCTGGGGCCATGTATACCCAAGTCATTGAAGGTGACAGGGCAATTTGAAAAATAATCACTGGCTTTATACTTAGAGGGGCAGGGTAAAAGGCAAGGAAGTTACGCTAAACCTTTATAAAACACTAACACAAAAACAGAATTACCTGGAAAAATTCAGCAGGTCTGGCAGCATTGGCGGACAAGAAAAGAGTGGACGTTTCGAGGCCTCATGACTCTTCAACAGAACTGATTTTTCTTTACAATGAGAGGGGTGAAATATAAGCTGGTTTAAGGTGGGGGGGGGCGGCGGGGAGTGGGGAGAGAAGTGGAGGGATAAGCTGTTGTAGGGACAAGCAAGCAGTGATAGGAGCAGATCATCAAAAGATGTCACAGACAAAGGAACAAAAGAACACAGAGGTGTTGAAGCTGGTGATATTATCTAAACGAACGTGCTAATTAAGAACGGATGTATGGCACTCAGGGTATAGCTCTAGTGGGGGTGGGGGGGCATAAAAGATTTAAAAATAATGCAAATAGGTGGGAAAAGAAAAATCTATATAAATTATTGGAAAAAAAAACAAAAGGAAGGGGGAAGAAACAGAAAGGGGGTGGGGATGGAGGAGGGAGGTCAAGACCTAAAGTTGTTGAATTCAATATTCAGTCCGGAAGGCTGTAAAGTGCCTAGTTGGAAGATGAGGTGCTGTTCCTCCAGTTTGCGTTGGGCTTCACTGGAACAATGCAGCAAGCCAAGGACAGACATGTGGGCAAGAGAGCAGGGTGGAGTGTTAAAATGGCAAGCGACAGGGAGATTTGGGTCATTTTTGCGGACAGACCGCAGATGTTCTGCAAAGCGGTCACCCAGTTTACGTTTGGTCTCTCCAATGTAGAGGAGACCGCATTGGGAGCAACGAATACAGTAGACTAAGTTGGGGGAAATGCAAGTGAAATGCTGCTTCACTTGAAAGGAGTGTTTGGGCCCTTGGACGGTGAGGAGAGAGGAAGTGACGGGGCAGGTGTTACATCTTTTGCGTGGGCATGGGGAGGTGCCATAGGTGGGGGTTGAGGAGTAGGGGGTGATGGAGGAGTGGACCGGGGTGCCCCGGAGGGAACGATCCCTACGGAATGCCGACAGGGTGGGGGGTGAAGGGAAGATGTGCTTGGTGGTGGCATCATGCTGGAGTTGGCGGAAATGGCAGAGGATGGTCCTTTGAATGCAGAGGCTGGTGGGGTGATTTCCGCCATTTCCGCCAACTCCAGCATGATGCCACCACCAAACACATCTTCCCTTCCCCCCCCCACCCCCCTGTCGGCATTCCGTAGGGATCGTTCCCTCCGGGACACCCTGGTCCACTCCTCCATCACCCCCTACTCCTAAACCTCCACCTATGGCACCTCCCCATGCCCACGCAAAAGATGTAACACCTGCCCCTTCACTTGCTCTCTCCTCACCGTCCAAGAGCCCAAACATTCCTTTCAAGTGAAGCAGCATTTCACTTGTATTTCCCTCTACATTGGACAGACCAAACGTAAACTGGGCGACCGCTTTGCAGAACACCTGCGGTCTGTCCGCAAGAATGACCCAAACCTCCCTGTCACTTGCCATTTTAACACTCCACCCTGCTCTCTTGCCCACATTTCTGTCCTTGTCCTGCTGCATTGTTCCAGTGAAGCCCAATGCAAACTGGAGGAACAGCACCTCATCTTCCAACTAGGCACTTTACAGTCTTCCGGACTGAATATTGAATTCAACAACTTTAGGTCTTGACCTCCCTCCTCCATCCCCACCACCTTTCTGTTTCTTCCCCCTTCCTTTTGTTTTTTTTCCAATAATTTATATAGATTTTTCTTTTCCCACCTATTTCCATTATTTTTAAATCTTTTATGCCCCCCCACCCCCACTAGAGCTATACCTTGAGTGCCCTACATCCATTCTTAATTAGCACATTTGTTTAGATAATATCACCAGCTTCAACACCTCTGTGTTCTTTTGTTCCTTTGTCTGTGATGTCTTTTGATGATCTGCTCCTATCACTGCTTGCTTGTCCCTACAACAACACCCCCCCCAACTCCACTTCTCTCCCCCCGCCCCCCAACCCCCCCTCCCACCTTAAACCAGCTTATATTTCACCCCTCTCATTGTAAAGAAAAATCAGTTCTGTTGAAGAGTCATGAGGACTCAAAACGTCAACTCTTTTCTTCTCCGCCGATGCTGCCAGACCTGCTGAGTTTTTCCAGATAATTCAGTTTTTGTTTTGGATTTCCAGCATCTGCAGTTTTTTGTTTTTATCTTTATAAAACACTGGTTAGGCTCCAGCTAGAGTATTCCGGCCAATTTTAAGCACTGCACTTTAGGAAGGATGTCAAGGTTTTAGAGAGGACAGAGAGGAGGTTTACTAGGTTGGTACCAGGGATGAAAGACTTCAGTTATGTTTAAAATCTACAGAAACCCGAGGCAGAATTTTACGTCTCGCGGGTGGGTGTGCCCGACCCGATCGAGTGTAAAATAGCATGTGATGACATCCAGTGAGCGTCCCAATGTCATCACGCATTCGCGTGATATTTCACTCAGCAGGCGGGTGCGGGTACCAGAGCCATACCCGCCATTAATTAAAAGGCCACTTAAGGCCCTTAACAGCCCAACTGACAGTGATTTTTCATTGCCTGATTTCGCGCTCATCACATGGGGAAAACGGGCAGGTGGCCAGCTGACATTTTCAAAAGCTTCATCCAAGGCTGAGATAAAAAGGGTCAGCAGCATTGCCAGTGTGAGTAGCGAGGAGTTTTGGAGATAGTTGGCTGCTGGTTGCTTATTGATGTCTCCAAGGACCCCGGAAGATTCAGAATGTGTGGACCCTTCCAGGTATCAGACTGCCTTCTGTTACCATGGTATTAGGGATTGTGGTCTCTGCTGGAGGTGCCTCCTTTGAGGAGGATGAGAGGGGCAGAAGGGAGAGGAGGCCAGGTATCCCAGTGCAGCTTCCTGGGAGGGACCTGTGGGAAGAGAGGCGCAGGCACAAGGAGCCAGTAGGAAGTCCAAGGCAGAAGGGGCCACAGAAGACGCCACTGTCCTGCTGCCAGGGTTTACAGGCGGCAATTCAGCTAACACAGTATGTCTGAAGTGCAATGCTCTACCTCACCAGGGAGAGTGTGACCTCCATTTGCCAGATCTTGGGGCCTGAGATCAACTCCGACTGTGTGGGTGGATACCCCATGCCAGTGGCTTTGAAGGTCACAGTGGCCCTCAACTTCTATGCTTCCGGCTCTTTCCAGGGCTCAGTGGGGGATCTGTGTGGAGTGTCCCAATCAGCTGTCCACAGTTGCATCAAGCTGGTGACAGAAGCTCTGTTCAAGTGGGTACTGACCTTTATTCTTTACCGAATGGGCGAGGCCAGCCAGGCTGAGTGAGCCAGAGGCTTTGCAGTGATTGCTGGGTTCCTCTACGTCCAGGCTCTTCAGTGCTCCAGCCTGACTGGATGGAAGGCTGCTGGGTGACAAGGGCTATCCCTTGAAGAGGTGGCTCATGACGCTTCTCCACTACCCAAGAACAGAGACAGAGAAGTGTTACAATATGTGTCATGCCTCCACAAGGGCGGTGGTAGAGAGGACCATAGGTATTCTCAAGATACGCTTCTGAAGCCTGGACCATTCAGGGGGTGCACTACAATGCCCCCCAGAGCGGGTGTCACTGATAGTGGCTGCATACTGCGGTCTCCACAATCTGGCACTGGCAAGGGGGGACCCACTGGAGGAAAAAGATCTTGACACATCTACACAGGCCACAGACGATGAGTCCAGCAGTGAATCCAAAGAGGACCACAGTAAGGAAAACACTCAGGGCATGTAGGCAGACCCTGGTAACCTGCAGGGAGGCAGGGACACCAAGGCGCCTTGATCCAACGTTCCTTCAGCTAGGCTATCAAAGATCAGCTTCAAACACATGCCAAGGCTGCCACCTCCAACCTGGATGTCTGAAAGGACCCTTTCATTTGAACACAAAGAACCCTCAGTGCCTGTGCAATAAAGTTCAGAGCCACCTATGTCCAGCATTACATATTGGCGTTCCCCGCAACAATGAAATAAAAAGATGAAGCATACTCAGGCCATGACGACAAAAACACAATTTATCTCATTCTGACAATTGAAAACTATTGACATAAACTTTTCTGGTTTTCATTCCCAGACCAGAACAGATAAAGTAAACATAAATGAACATAAAATCACCCATGACCTGTCCCTCTTGTACTCATGGTGCCTTTAAATTACATTTGCAAGTGCTGCATCTAAGTGTTCCGCCCTCACTGGCACCAGCATTGGAGACAGCCTGCTGACTCTGGTGTCCAATTGGCCTTGATGACCTTGGTGGTCGTCCTCTGGCCAGTGAAGCCTGTGCTGGCCCCGCCTGAGTGGGAGTGGCCAGTTCCAAAGCTGGCTTCTCCCCAGTCACCACAGCCTCATCAGCTGTGACGGTCACTGGCAGAGGAGCGGAAGAGCTGCTGCCATCATCCAGAGCGCCCTGAGAGGAGCCTGCAGAGACGACAAGCAGCTCTTGCGCCAATGTGAGGTCACTCTGGACCTCCCTGTTCACCATTGATGACGGGCACCTAGCTAGGGTACTGGGTCCCTTATCCATCTCCCACACTGACACTGGCCAACTGGGGCCAGTGCCTGTTTGAGGGCTTGCAGCTCCGAGTGCAACCCCAGGAACCCCTCATTCTGTCCCTGGAGTAGCCTTTCCATGAGAGTCACCACTCTCTCAATGGAGGAGGCAGTGCACTCAGCAATGAAGGTCAACACAGTGCTGATGCTCCACATGGACCACTCCATAATGGAGACCATGGCATGCATACCCTCATGGATCTCCGCCAGATCCTCCCGTACATTTCGCTGGACATCCAGCATCTGCCGTCTAATGGATGACTCCAGAGACTCATCATCTGCCTTCGACTGAGCATCACCCTGGTCCCCAGTAGTTCTCTGACTGCTGGCATCCTGGGCACTCTCTGCCTTCGCCTGCACCTCAAGCGAGTGTGAAGCGCCCTCACCAATGTGCACCGAGATACTAGCCGCCGATCTAATGCCCACCAAGGTGCTGGTATCTGCGCTGGTGCCTGCTTCAGAAAGCGGGTGTGACGCAGGTGCAACTGAAGCTCGATGGTCCTCTGGTGTCAGGCCCTTCGGCGTCCAGAGGCCGAGTGCGTGCTGGCGAACCTAAAAGGGAGAACAAGGACATGTCATCAGTTAAAGTCATCACACTGTCACTGTGCATGCCAGGCACCCTTATGAGACGATGGAGATCTGCATCATGGTGCCCTTGTCTTCCAATGATCAATGGGGACTCCAGGTTCGAAGCTCACATCAGTGAAGAGACTACGCTAGAATGGTTGCATAAACTGAAAGTCTCACCTCTGTGCACTGCACTGTCACCTTCGTCATAGAGTCATAGAGTTATACAGCACAGAAACAGGCCCTTCGGCCCATCGTGTCTGTGCTGGCCATCAAACACCTATCTATTCTAATCACATTTTCCAGCACTTGGCCCATTGCCCTGTCTGGGACCCGCCTCTCCATGTCTGGCTGCACAGGAAGCATGCTTTCGAGCTCCAGGGCATCTTGCTCGTATCTGGCAAGGATTAGGAGGTTAGTGGGGCCTCCGCCGGTCCGCAATCTTTCAATATTGTTAAGGGCCATCTTGTCCTGAAACAATAGGGGAGCATTGGTTAGTCCACTCTCTACCTGCAGCGCCATTGCAGCCTGGCCAACCCCAGCTGAGGAACACTTTGCAGGGCACATCCAAATTATGGCCCTTGAGCCGCAAGGCACTCAGTCCAAGCAGCCAGGGCTCGCCCTCTTGGCCAGCTCCGGCATCATTGACAGTTGGCACTCAGACTCTAGCACCCCTGAGGTCCACGGGTCGACGGCCATACCTTGACACTTCTGCACACTGACCCATGCCAACATGGTACCCAGCCTTCCTGAGTGCAGCAGGTCATTGAAACGCTTCTGGCACTGCACCCAGGAGAGCCACACCACATCACGGCTGCTCACCAGTGTTGCCACCTCCTCCCATGCCCTCTTGGTAAAGTGCGGTGGCCTCCTCCTCCCATCCCTGGGGACAAGGGTGTCCCTCCTGGCAGCCACTTCCTCCAGGATGCCGAGTGCCCGCCTGACCTGTCCTCCTGCCTGCCGTGTCCAGCTGCACTCGACTCCATTGTGGACAGGAGCTGTCCTTCCGCGGAAGCCTTCAAGGGGCTGCGTGGGCCGTTTTTAAGCCGGCCACCAGGTCACCATTGGACCCAGCGGCCGACAGGCTCCCACCCCCTCTCAGCCCTTCCTGGCCAGGGCAGAGACATGCTTCATGCTGGGCGGGCCTTAATTGGCCGGTCAGTGTGAAATCGCAGTCGAGGCCTGATCGCAGGGGGCGGACTGTTTCGCGGCCTCTCCCCGGCCTGCCCACCCAACAACCTCAGAATCCTGCCCCTGGGCTATTTTTCTTGAAGCAAAGAAGGCTAAGGGGAAATTTGGTAGAGGTGAGTCGTATTGATAGAGTAAATAAGAAAAATTTGTTTCTTGTGGCAGAAAGGCTGGTTACTAGAGGGCATAGATTTAAGATAATTGGCAAAAGATCCAAGTGTGACATGATGAAAAGAAAATTACACAGCAAGTTGTTATGATCTGGAAAGTATTGCCTGAACGGGTAGCGGAAGCAGACACCACAAAGGCCCATGTCTTCTGATCAGTGTCGGAACCACTGCATCCAAAGCTTTTCAGTGAGAAAACTGTGCATTTACCTGGTTACGTTTAAGGAGCTCCAACTTCTGAGGCAGCAGGTGGATAGGATGGTGGTGGGTAGAGTGGTAGGGTGGCAGGTAGGGTGGGTTGGTGGGTGAGTGGGTGGCTGGGTCGAGGGGGGTTAGGTATGGAGCTGGTCAGTTAGGGTAGGGAAGGGTAGTCAGGTCACAGGGTATGCGGGTAGTGGATGTTCGTCAGGTCTGGTCAGGGGGTAGTCGGAGGGGGTGGTTGGGGTAGTTGGGAAGTCAGTGTGACTGATTGGTGGGGGGGGGGGGGCGGGGGGGGAGGGGTCAGTTCTGTAGTTACCCAGAAGTTGGGTTTTTCCATCTAATATTCCCTGGGTAACTATTCAGGTCAGTAAATCAGAACTGTCTAAAGTCTCTGACTCTACCTGAGAGTCGGAGACTTTTGCTGAGGGTGCTAGGGAACAGGGAAATTTCCCATCAGAAGTTCACACTTCCTGGCAATTCCCACAGAGGTCAGCACGTCAGGACTTCCGCGGGATCTCAACACACTTCTTGCGTCATGCATCCAGTGTCCGACAATCCGGAGGCTGGAAGATCTGGGCCAATAACTTTCCAAAGGGAAATGTATAAATACTTGACTGGGTAAAATTTACAGGGTTATGGGGAATCATGGGGAGTGAGACTAATTGAATAGTTCTTGCAAGAGCTATCAAAAGCACAATGGGCTGTAAGGTCTCCTTTTGTACTGTATTATACCCTTCAAGGTTTTGAGCATCTCTATCAAGTCTCTCTTAACTTCCACTGCTCTAAGCAGAAAAATCCCAGTTTGTCTAAACCAATTCTTGTATTTCATTTTACTTAAACTTCTAATTTCCACTTCTATATAAATCACTCAACAATGGAGTAGCCTTCCCTGAACTACTTCAACTGATGCCAATCTGGTATTACTAAATTCCATGCATTCTTGTATCCCATTACTGAGACTGATGTACTTAGGCTACACCAAGTTCCTCCTTTTTAACTAATGTTGCCTCATTAAAATACAATTTATTTACCATTTTAATAACATCTCCACCATTTATTCAATTTATCCTAATGGTCATGTGTTCATAATTATTGGCAGTTAATGGGCAAATGCTATTCCTGACCTGTCATTGGCAGTACCATTTATAGCCACACAGTGGCACACATTTCCAACCAGTTTTAAAATTTTCATTAAATGAATCGTGATCAACATAATCACACTACAAATAACTTACGCCAAGTGAAAGCTGTCATTATGGGTACCCACATGGGCCCCAGTTATGCCTGTCTTTTTATGGGGTATGTGGAACATTCCTTGTTCCAGTCCTACTCAGGCCCCCTCCCACAACTCTTTCTCTGGTACATCGATGACTGTTTCGGTGCTGCTTCATGCTCTCATCTGGATCTGGAAAAATTAATTAATTTTGCTTCCAATTTCCACCTCTCCATCATTTTCACATAGTCCATCACTGACACTTCCCTTCCCTTCCTTGACCTCTCTGTCTCAATTTCTGGTGATAGACTGTCCACCAATATTCATTACAAGCCCACCAACTCCCACAGCTACCTTGACTACAGCTCCTCACACCCCACTTCTTGTAAGGACTCCATCCCATTCTCTCAGTTCCTTCGCCTCCGTCGCATCTGTTCCAATGATGCCACTTTCCAAAACAGTTGATCTGACATGTCTTCCTTCTTCCTTAACTGAGGTTTTCCACCCATGGTGGTTGACAGGGCCCTCAACCGTGTCCGGCCCATCTCCCGTGCATCCACCCTCACACCTTCCTCTCCCTCCCAGAACCATGATAGGGTCCCCCTTGTCCTCACTTATCACCCCTCCAGCCTCTGCATTCAAAGCATCATCCTCCGCCATTTCCGCCAACTCCAGCATGATGCCACCACCAAACACACCATCCCTTCAAACCCCCTGTTGGCATTCCGTAGGGACTGTTCCCTCCGGGGCACCCTGGTCCACTCCTCCATCACTCCCTACAGCTCAACCCCCTCCTAGGGCACCTTCCCATGCAACTGCAGAAGGTGCAACACCTGCCCCTTTACTTCCCCCCTCCTCACCGTCCAAGGCCCAAACACTCCTTTCAAATGAAGCAGCACTTCACTTGCACTTCCCTCAATTTAGTCTACTGCATTCGCTGCTCCCAATGCAGTCTCCTCTAAATTGGAGAGACCAAACGCAGACAAGCATGACCCAGACCTCCCTGTTGCTTGCCATTTCAACACACCACCCTGCTCTCATGCCCACATGTCCATTCTTGGCCTGCTGCAATGTTCCAATGAAGCTTAACGCAAACTGGAGGAACAGCACCTCATCCTCTGATTAGGGACTTTACAGCCTTCCGGACTTAGCATTGAGTTCAACAACTTCAGATCATGAATTCTCTCCTCCATCCCCACCTAATTTCGATCCCCTTTTTTCTAATAATTATTATATATTTTTAAAATATATTTTTCTTTTCCCACCTATTTCTATTATTATTTTTAAATTTATTTCCATCCATTGTTTTATATCCACCTTTTAGCCTATTTCAATCCCTTCCCCCCACCCCACCCCCACTTGGGCCATCTGTCACTTGCTCATCCTGCTTTCTACCCTTAATGTCACCATTAGCACATTCCTTAGATAATATCACCACCATCAATACCCCTTTGTCCTTTTGTCTAGGACATCTTTGGCAATTTCTCCTTTGCCCCCACCTATCACTGGCCCTCTATCCAGCTCTACACGTCCCACCCCCCTTAAACAGCTTATATTTCACTTCATTTCTATTTCTCTTCAGTTCTGATGAAGAGTCATACAGACTCGAAACGTTAACTCTATCTTCCTGTCCACAGATGCTGTCAGACCTGCTGAGTTTTTCCAGCTATTTTTGTTTTTGTTTCAGATTTCCAGCATCTGCAGTATTTTGCTTTTAATCACACTACATGTACTTCGCTATACACAGATATTCAGAATGATTTGTCTCAGTAAAATTCTAAACAGAAAAGTGTATTTATATGAAAATTGCTGTAAATAAAGTCTGATTCACTTTGCTTATGGATATGAAAAAAACTAAGTTCAATTTCTAATTGAACACCTTCAAACTAAGAAACATATCGGGATTTTCATGGGCTAAATAGTAATACATATTTCTTTCTTTGAACATTTAATTCATAGAAGCATATGAATTGAAACATAGGAAGATGCCATTTGACCGTTTCAGTCTGCCCCAGTGATGGCTCTTCAACTAATTATCCATTTTAAATCCATCGCCTATTCCTCAGCATCCTTTTCAAATCTTCTTTTTCAAATGATACACAATCCTCTTTTAAATGATGAGACTCTGCCCAAAAGTCACAACCCTCAGTGTAAATAAAAATCTTCTCATATTCCCCGTTGTTCCTCCAGTTTAGGACCAGCAGATACAGTCTTTCACTGTAATATGTCTTAATTCTAAAAAAAAACTCTATTTGATACCATCTCTGTTTTTCAAGCTTTTCTTGCAACTTCTCACTCCTAGGAACATTCTAGTAAATCTTTACCATTCTCTTTATGCTTCTAATATCCTTTCTATAATGGAAGAACGGCACATAATACTCCAACTGTGATCCAGTCAATGTCTGGACAAATTTAATATCACTTTCTCAGTTTTATATTCAATGATGTGCTGCATGATCCCTGAATTCATTTTGCCTCTTATGACCCTCTGTGTCTAGAACTTGTGGTTCCTTCAATCTGTTATGAAACATAGACATTTTAGTGCATGGGGAGGCATTCATCCCTTTTTGCCTACATTGAATGTCCAGCCCTCTCAGAGACTGAATTGGCTCAATCCAATTTCCTCCTTTCACCACATATACATTTCCTTCTTCAAGTTGT
Source organism: Carcharodon carcharias (assembly GCF_017639515.1). NCBI lineage: Eukaryota > Metazoa > Chordata > Chondrichthyes > Lamniformes > Lamnidae > Carcharodon > Carcharodon carcharias. Next base: position 105,879,131 of record NC_054479.1, on the reverse strand, counting down.
GATCCAATGTTTCTTTAAATTTGGAATCAATTTAGCATTGATCACCAACTGTGATAAAATAGTCCAAATTCCAGTAATATTGCATGAAAACTACACTTCCTCTGTGTATCTAGTGTTTGCCTTTGATTTCTCTACCAATGTAAATAATGTGGTTTATCTTATCTATTCTTTTATGTAATTTTGAACACCCCAGTCAAATCCGCTGAATATTCTCAGTTTGAGAGAATACTGCCCCAGTAAGTCCTCGTAACTCCGAACTCTAAGCACATACTTCCTTTTCTCTCTTTTCCCCAAAACGTATCATTTTACATTTCACTACATTGAACTGCATCTGTCATCTATCCATCAAGCTCCTTCATTCTTCCTCACAGTTTGCTATGGTCCATACTGTGGCATCATCAGCAAACTGTGACATCATCCCTATTGTGCCTATCCAAATCAACAGAGCCCTCAGGAGAAATTCCTCCACATCCCACCAATCCAAAACACATCCATTTACCCCTTTCAGCCACCTCCCCATTCATGTGGCTACATTCCCTTTAATGCCATGGGTGCTAATGTTCCAATGTAGTACCTTCCAATGCTTTCTGAGATTCTATACACAACATTCACCCTATTCCAGTCCCCAATTCTGAAGAAGTGTCGTATTTGGCTCAAAACATTAACTCTGTGACTCTCTCCAGAGATGCTGCCAGATCTGCTGAGTTTTTCAAGCACTTTGTTTTTATTTCAGATTTCCAGCACATACAGTATTTTGCTTTTATTCATCCTATTCCCTTTGTCAATATACTTTGATTTCCTCAAAAAATTTATCCAGTGAAGATGTCATACCTGCATGTTTTCTGTGTGTTCACTAATTTCATTCCAAACATTCACCCAGAACATAGGTAAGGTTAATTAGGCCATCATTTTTTGACTTATTCCTTCCCTCCTTTGAACAGGCATATCTTTCCTAACCTCCAATCCATTGTCACAGTTCCATTTTCCCAAGATTTTTGGAAAATGCTGGTTTGTGTTTCCAATATCTCCTGCACAACCCAGTTTTGTAGGATGAATACCATTTGGGCCTGGCGACTCTTCTACTATTAATCCCATTCCATTTCCTGTTTGGAAAAGTCTTTGCCTACTCATCTGGAAAATGTTTCGTCTAAAGATCCCACTTTCAAGTTGTGTGAAGTCTTCTTTGTGATGAAATGGGCACCTGGATTTTATGTCAAAATCGTAACTGTAACTAAAATGGTCAGTCAGATAATCAACAAGAAGTCTCAAGTGTGTCAGTTTGGTCTCTATGCCTTGCACTCTTGTCCCTGACTATTAATAGCTCCCAACTTTTGCCTAGAAAGGTATTATAAAAAACAACTCAGATAGCCAAGGGGGTGAAGGCTGGTACACTTACAGCTTTTATTTACATATTTTCATTGCATATTATTCATCTCCAAGCACCAACCAAAAAAAAAAAATTCCTGTACTGGGGAAGGGAAATATTCTTCATTTTGTCATGTCAGTAGTACTAATGGCACTTGTGACTTCCTCTCCCTTTATTACAGGTCTCAGGAAAACTATTGCTCCCTGTTTGTTTCTCCATGCACAATGCAACCTGTACCAGCACCAAATTATTTGCATGACCACGATTGTTGTAAAAACCCATCTGCTTCACTAATATCTTTTAGGGAAGGAAATCTGCTGTCCTTACCTGGTCTGGCCTACATGTGACTCCAGACCCACAACAATGTGGTTGACTTTTAAATGCCCTTTGAAATGGCCTAGCAAGCCACTCAGCTGTATTAAACAACACTGTGGGTTTACCTACACCACATGGACTGCAGCAGTTCAAGAAGGCAGCTCACAACCACCTTCTCAAGGGCAACTAGGGAAGGGCAATAAATGCTGGCCCAGCCAGTGAAGCTCACATCCCATGAATGAACTAAAAAAAATACCTGGGAAGGTTGCTGCTGAGACTGCAAGTTTAAAATGGAAGTGTCAGCAATTATTTTCTTCTTCATTGATTGCAAGACTTCACAAAAGGGAACAACATTTAATGAACCCCTTTCACAGGAATCTGTGATAATCCTTAAACCTGTAGCTTGCCTGTTTATCACTAATCTAATGTAATAGACTTGGCCTGAAAGACTCACCACCACCTTCTCAAGGGAAAATAGGATGGACAATAAATGCTGGCCTTGCCAATGATGCCCACAACGCATGAACAAATAGAAAAAAAGAGGCTACATTGGTAAATTTCAGATCCTTGTACTTGGGTATTTTCCACCAGTTCTTTTGTTGCCTTTTAGCATGTTTAGGTCTGAAACATAGATTGGATACTGACAGTTTCTAAACTTACAAGCCCCACATTGGAGCTGAAGTATATAATCTTGGCTTCAGGGCAGTTCTGAGAGAGTGCTACATTGTTGGAGGAGCTACTATTTGAATCAAATGTTAATCCAAGGCCCAGCCTGTAGGATGAGGAGGATTTTAAAGATCCCATGGTACTATTCAAAAAAAGACCCAGGGGTCTTACTGGGATTTACCAGCTGATATTCCTCTTGATCCAACATCACAATAAGCACACTGGTGATTTCTTTCATTTGATGGTTGTGAGGCTTTGCTGAACATAAACCAGCTGCTGTGTTTATTCATGTGTCAAAAATATTTGCATTTCAAAAAGGAATTAATTTGGGATATCCTAACAAGGTACTATGCAAATGAAAGTTTCTTGATAAGTCATCAACCAATGATCATTTTTATAATATTTACAGTACATATCTTTATTAAGTTCTGGGTGAGCAGAGGGATAGAGTGTAAGCCTAAAGAAATTGTATTGTGCTGTGTACACTGTCAGATCCCATCTGAATTCCTTCACCATAGTGTCAAGCAAAGTACAGACAGCAGACAGAGCATTATCGCCCTTCACAGAGGAGCCAAACTTCTAGATTATCAGTGCTGAGAAAAGGTTTCATTTCGGGAAATCTAATTGAAATTTTCAAGATTATGAAGGGAAATGACAGAGAATGAATTCCAGAGGACATAAGTTAAAAATTAGGAAATTAAAAGCATAAAGAGACATCTATCTGTATCTCTCTATCCAACTGCCTCAATTTATCTGTATTTAATTTAAATGTCTCTCTATCCCTATCTGTATCATTTTATGTATCTAACTATATTGATCGCAATCTTTATCTCTAGATATTTTTCTATCTCTATTCCTCTTCTTTCAGAGGTGAATATTTTTATTCAAAGGGTAAGAGTTGTCTCCAGGTAAGCTTACTGAAGTGGATGGTTTAGACTGAGTCAAGAGGCACCTTCAGTGACTTGAATTTTGCAGTCAGCGGAGAGGCAATGGCTTTCGCCACTCACCTTGAATCTAACTACAAACTTGTCTAAAGTGATCCCTGGGGCTGGAATTTGGGTTTGAGGAAGGGAGAATTCCCTCCTGACTTATGCTTCAGTAGCGCTCAGCAACGCCAGTAAACACACCAGATCACATGGTGCAGTGACTGAAAACGTTGCCATTATTGACACTACAAAATCACAAACAGTGAGTCCTCACTTAAAGCTGTGGTTACATTCTTGAAAATTGCGACTTTAAGTGGAACAAATTTATGTGAATCATGGATTCCCATAGGAATCAATGTTAAAGACAGTTAGGTTACATTGGACATTTCTCACTCGGAAAAAGCAATGTACCAGTTGAAATTCTGTATCGTACATGTGCAGCACTATGCATTCCTAGCTGGAATAAAGGCAAAATATAATGGTTCACTAAGTATAACGGAAATACTTTATACATTGAAATTAGATAACACCAAATCACCCAGACAAGCCCCGAGTAGCACAGCTTCTGTGTCTCACCCATAGTACTCTAAAACTCAGCTCAGTTTATTGCTTGCTTTCCTTTCCCATTCAGCCTCGCCCTCGCTCCCTCCCTCCCCATTCCACCCCTCCCCCTCTCGCTCCCTCCCTGTTCTGCCCCTCCCCCTCTCTCTTCCTCCCTCCCCATTCCACCCTTCCCCCTCTCACTTCCCCCCTCCCTGTTCCGCCTCTCCCTCTGTCCCTCCCTTCCCGTTCCGCCTCTCCCTTCCCATTTCACCTCTTCCTCTCTCCCTCCCTCCCTTCCCGTTCTGCCTCTCCCTTCCTCCCTTACCCTTCAGCATCTCATGCTCCCTCCCTTCCCATTCCACCGCTCCCTCTCTCCCTCCCTCCCTCCCTCCCTCCCTCCCTTCCCATTCCACCGCTCCCTCTCTCCCTCCCTCCCTTCCTGTTCTGTCTCTCCCTGCCTCCCTTCCCGTTCAGCCTCTCCCTCTCTTGCTCCCTCTCTTCCCATTCCACCTCTTCTTCTCTCCCTCCTTCTCTTACCGTTCTGCCTCTCCCTCCCTTCCTGTTCTGCCTCTCTCTCCCTTCCTTCCTGTTCTGCCTCTCCCTCTCTCACTCCCTCCTTTCCCATTCCATCTCTCACTCGCTCCCTCCTTCCCCATTCCATCTCTCTCGCTCACTCCCTCCTTCCCCATTCCATCTCTCTCTCTCACTCTCTCCTTTTCCATTCTCTAATTCTGTCTCCTTTCCCATTCTGTCGCTCTCTCCAGAGCCCAGATCCCTTCCTGACAGTGCAGGGGCCGAGCCTCTCTCCTGCGAAGCGCAGGTGCTATGCCATGGAAGAAGGTGTGTGGGGGCTGACAGGGTCACTGGAGCCGGGTGGATTGTGTTGCAAAAGAAGCGGGGGCCGATCGGGTTGTGGGTGTGGGAGGTGAGGGGGCTGCAGATGAAGCTGGGAGGAGGGACAGGGCCACAGAAGAAGCTGAGGGGGCAGGGAGGCTCCTCCTTCCAGTTCCCCCTCTCACTTGGGTTACTCACAGTTTGGCGATTGGCAACCTCTTGACCCTGCGCTATGCTGCTCTCCTGCTCCCAGACCTCAGTCTTCATTCTCTCCCCACGGCCTGGGCCTCTGGTGGCTATGGCAGCACCCCAGGTCAGAACATGGCAGCAGCTGGCCCAAAATTCAGCGTGGGCGTGGGCGTGGCAGGGTGTGGGGGTGAGGTTGGCGAGGGGAGGGAGGGTGCGCAGGGTTAGTGTGCAGCTGACAAATGGCAAAGTAAATTTTAAAAAAGGTCCTAAATAGTAAACAATGTTACAGCAAAATGACAAATTGGGGCAACTTATAGTGAGGACTTGGAAATATATCGCCATTCCTTCACTGTCACTGGGTCAAAATCCTGGAACTCCCTTCCTAACAGCACTGTGGGTGCACCTACACCACATGGATTTCAGCGGTTCAAGGAGGCAGCTCACCACCACCTTCTCAAGGGCAATTAGGGACGGGCAATAATTGCTGGCCAAGCCAGCGACACCCACATCCCATGAATGAATAAAAAAAACCTAATGTTTTTGTGATGGAAGAAAGAATTGACATGGTGAAAAGGTGGGTAGTGTTGATCCATGAAAGAGGCTCATTTAGAGTCTAATGCCGTCTCCTATACTTATAAAACCTTACAATGCATTTCCAGCACAGATTAATAACACAAGAGGGCCAAAAAATCTTTTTGTCAGCTGCCGCACTTTGCTACCACCTAGTGTTCACATTCAATCTGTGCCAAGCAAAACGTTTTGGATTTCCAGCATCCGCAGTTTTTTGTTTTTAACCCCTAATCATTGTTCGGAGCAACGTCAATTCATCTGTTTTACTATAAACAAATGTTGATTATTCCATGCTGTATAAAGATAAACAACAATTATTCTCTGAATAATGGCAATAAATTTTCAGGCTAATACTTTTATATAGGGCTTTTGAAAAAAAACATAAATGCTGGAAATATACAGAAAACATCTGGAAAGAAAAGGGAAATTAATGCTTCCAGTGTAATTCTTCATCAGAACTTACAACTGAGAGATAGGCAGGTGCCTCAACATGATTGAATTCTTAAAATTCCACAAAACAATATTAAATCTGTTCTTCAGGTTGGAACCACTACCACACCAAATTATGCATACAGTGAATCCAAGTATGTAAATCAGTTTACATTAACAAAATGAAATCACATAACAATACAAGCCACAACTATTAAATAACATTTTAACTTAATGTTACAAAAAGCATAACATACTGTATTTAAAAAACTATAACATAAACAAACTGTTACCAGGCGAGGAATGGAAGTAATGTTCTACAGTATCAATTGCACTGATTTTCATTTCTCTGTCACTCATGGATAATGAGACATCAATGACATTGATAGTTAAGAGAGCAGAAGTGTAGGTCTAGATTGTGGAGAATAGTGTAGCCATTTCAAAGCAACCTGATCTTACCTCAGCTCAGTTTAACCAACCAGAGAAGTGACACTTTTAAGGCCATTGCTTGTTTATGAATTGTTTAAAGTACAATTATACTGCAAATTCTAGATTCGTTAACACGAAAGAAATCTAGTAGCACACAGAGCATTTAGAGGGAAGAAAAGAAGTTTGAAAGGTTATCAGAGATTATGGAAAAAGCTGGCAGGAAGCATATGAAAAATAATAAAACATTTTATAAATACCTATTAAATAAAATAATTCGAGATATGATGCAGATAGGGATGAAGGAGGAAATGTTCTTATGCAGGAAAAGAATAAGAACTGTAAGAAATGGTGTCTTTAAGAGTACTATAGAATTAGCAGGCATAGTATTGTGAACCCTTAGCAGAAGATTATATGCTTTCTTTTTCCTCTCTCTTTAGGGAAAAATAAAACATTCTTAGCAGCCAGGGACTGAGGCAAAACAAAGGTGTACACATTCCTGAATTGATAACAAAGAGTTTTCTGGCACTTTATATACCCCCTTATCTACACAAGCATCTGGTAAGGGCTAGCAAGTGGCCCTCAGCATGAGATAAATTACAAGGTAACTTTGAGCTGAAGTGATGGACAAGGGGAGGGTGACCATCCTGACATCTTAGGTACATATCCTGTAATCATTGGTTCGAAGAGTTTGAACAAGTGATTCAAATAGGATAAACTACCAGCCCCTAAAAATAAAGTATATTAATGGGTGCTTGGAGTCAGGGGCAGTCCTCGTCAGGCAGCTGCCTTCAGATGGAGAAAGAGAAGATGAAGATGGAGGAAGACTGGACGAAGAGCTTCCTAACACTTCAGCTACTGAATAGATTGCTGCTGCCACAAGCTACAGAGATGAACACACTCTGCACAATCAGTCTGTTCATCCTCTTGGATCAGTGACCTGCTCTCAATTGTCATGGGCCATATACTTTTCCTACCTATTTAGCTTATGCATCATATCTAAACTGGTGCTCCTTAATTAACTTAGTAAACTATCAATTATGAGTTCTCAAACATTAATTCTGTGACTCCAGAACCTTAAAAATCTTACATAGTGAAGATATTAAATGGCTCTCAAAGAAGAATATGGTAATGCCAAACAGCGCAAGCAGCATACAGTACACAGAGCTAAGCGTTCCCACAACCAAGGGATCTAATCTAAGCTCAGCAGTCCTGCCATATCCAATCATGAATGGTGGTGGACAGTTAAACAACTAACAGGAGGAGGCAACTCCACAAATATTCCATCCTCAATGAGCCCAGCAAAAGATAAGGCTGAAGCACTTTCAACCACCTTCAACCAGAAGTGCCAAGTGGATGATCCATCTTGGCCTCCTCCTGAGGTCCCTAGCATCACAGATACCAGTCTTCAGCCAATTCGATTCACTCCAAGTGATATCAAGAAACACTGGATACTACAAAGGCCATGGGCTGAGAACATTCTGGCAACAGTACTTGTGCTCCAGAATTTGCCGCGCTCCTAGCCAAGCTGTTTCAGTACAACACTGGCATCTACCTGGCAATGTGGAAAACCGCCCAGTTATGTCCTGTCTACAAAAAGCAGGACAAATTCAACCTGGTCAATTGCCGCCCATCAGTGTACTATCACCTCAGCAAAATGATGGAAGGTGTCATTGACAGTGCTATCAAACAGCAGTTACACAGCAATAACCTGTTCGTTGGTGCACAGTTTGGATTTTGACAGGGCCACCCAGCCCGACCTCTTTACAGCCTTGGTCCAAACATGGACAAAAGAGTTTAACTCCAGAGGTGTGCTGAGAGTGACTGCCCATAATATTAAGGCAGCATTTGATTGAGTGTGGCAACAAGGAGCCCTAGCAAAATTGAAGTCAGTGGGAATCAGGGGGGAAACTCTCCACTGGTTGCCATACTTAACACAAAGGAAGATGGTTGGGGTTGTTGGTGGTCAATCATCTCATCCCCAGAACATCACTGCAAGAGTTCCTCAGGCCAGTGCCCTCGGCCCAAACATCTTCAGTTGTTTCATCAATGACCTTTCCTCCATCATAAGGTCAGAAGTGGGGATATTCACTGATGATTGCACAATATTCAGCACCATTCACGCCTCCTCAGAGACTGAAGCAGTCCATGTCCATATGCAGCAAGACCTAGACAATATTCAGGCTTGGGCTGATAAGCAGCAAGTAACATTCGAACCACACAAGTGCCAAGCAATGACCATCTCCAACAAGACCGAATGTAACCATCTCCCCTTGACATTAACACTGCTGAATTCCCCTCTACCAACATCCTGGGGGTTAACAGTGACAAGAAACTGAACTGGACCAGCCATGTAAATACTGTGGCTACAAGAGCAGGTCAGAGACTGGGAATTCTGCAGTGAGCAACTCACTTATGGACTCTCTGAAGCCTATCCACCATCTACAAGGTACAAGTCAGGAGTGTAGTGGATGAGTGCAGCTCCAATAATACTCAAGAAGATCAATACCATCCAGGACAAAGCAATCTGTTCAACTGGCACCTCACCCACCACATTCAACACTCATTCCCTCCACCACCGACAGTGGTAGCAACCTGCACAATCTACAAGATGCACTGCAGCAACTCACCAAGATTCCTTCAACAGCACCTTCCAAACTCATAAGCTCTACCATCTAGGACAACGGCAGCAGATGCATAGGAACACCACCACCTGCAATTTCCCCTCTAAGCCACACACCATTCTGACTTGGAACTATATCACTGTTCCTTCTTCCTTAACCGAGGTTTCTCACCCACAGTGGTTGACAGAGCCCTCAACCGTTTCTGACCCATCTCCCGTGCATCCACCCTCACACCTTCCTCTCTCTCCCAGAAACATGATAGGGTCCCACTTGTCCTCACTTTTTACCCCACCAGCCTCCGCATTCAAAGGATCATCCTCTGCCATTTCCGCCAACTTGAGCATGATGCTACCACCAAACACATCTTCCCTTCAATCCCGTCGGCAATCCGTAGGGACCGTTCCCTCTGGGGAACCCTGGTCCACTCCTCCATCACTCCCTACACCTCAACCCCCTCCCAAGGTACTTTCCCATGCAATCGCAGATGGTGCAACACCTGCCCCTTTACTCTCCCCTCCTCACCATCCAAGGGCACAAACACTCCTTTCAAGTGAAGCAGCACTTCCCTCAATTTAATCTACTGCATCCGCTGCTCCCAATGTGGTCTCCGCTATATTGAAGAGACCAAACGCAGACTGGGTGACCGCTTTGCGGAACATCTTTGGTCTGTCCACAAGCATGACCCAGACCTCCCTGTCGCTTGCCATTTCAACACACCACCCTGCTCTCATGCCCACATGTCCATCCTTGGCCTGCTGCAATGTTCCAGTGAAGCTCAACACAAACTGGAGGAACAGCACCTCATCTCCTGACTAGGCACTTTACAGAGGACTTAACACTGAGTTCAGCAACTTCATACCATGAACTCTCCCCTCCATCCTCACTCCTTTTTGATCCCCTTTGTTCAAATATTTATTTTTAAACTTATATATATACTTTTCTCCCCACCTATTTATTATTTTTAAGATTTATTTCCATTTTAATTCATTGTTTTATCCCCATCTTTTAGACTATTTCAAACTTTTTTCCACCACTGTCCCCTCCCCCCACCCTATCCCACCCACACTAGGGTCATCTGTCACTTGCTCATCCTGCTTTCTACTCTTAATGTTACCATTAGCACGTCCTTTAGCCAGTATCACCACCATCAACGCCCCTTTGACCTTTTGTTTATGACATCTTTTGCAATCTCTCCTTTCCCGCCACCTATCGCTGACCTATCCAGCTTCACCTGTCCCACCTCCCTTAAACAGTATATATTTCACCATATTTTTACTTATTGTTAGTTTTGAAGAAGAGTCACATGGACTCAAAATGTTAACTCTTGTCTTTCTCTGCGCAGATGCTGTCAGACCTGCTGAGTTTTTCCAGCAGTTTTTGTTTTTGTCTCCGTCACTGGGTCGAAATCCTGGAACTCCTTTCCCAATACCACTGTAGATATACCTACACCACATGGATTACTGCAGCAGTTCAAGAAGGCAGCTCACGACCACCGTCTCAAGAACAATTAGGGATAAGCAATAAATGCTGGTCTAGCCAATGATACCCATATCCTGTGAATGAATAAATTTTTAAAAATATGAACAAAGAGTATAAGAGGAGGAAGTGCATGTCAAGGAGAACTATGGACAGCGGAGAACCCACCAGACCAGATGATTTCTATAATGTTGTTGGGAATCAGGAGTATAGCAACAAAAACAATACTTACATTCATGTCGCATCTTTAGCCCAGGAAAATGGTCCAGGGCACTTCATAGATGCATTAGGGAAAAATGGATGCAGAACCAGCAAAGGGGATATTAGGATGTGTGAACATCAGTTTGGTCTAAGTCATTGGTTTTAAAGAGAGTTTTAAAAGGTGAGGAGACAAAGAGGGATTTACAGAAGGAATTCCAGAAGATGAGACCTGGCAGGTGCAATCGTGGCTGTCAATGGTGGGATGAAGGGCAAGGGGTTGCGCAAGAGCAAAGGAACTGAGAGTTTGGGGGAAGTTACAGAGACAGGGGTGGGCAAGACCACTGAGGATTTAAATACAAAGACTGAGAAATTTAAATTTGAAGAGTTTGGGAATTAGGTGCCAATGAGATCAGAAAGGACAAGGGTGATGAAGTAATATGTAGCTGATTGGCCAATTTTTGGCCCACATATATTTGGGCACACGAGGCAGGATGTCCCACGAGGTACTAGGATCCAAAGTACAAGAATTGCTTCCTTTTCTTTCCTATCTGCCACTGCTCTGCCTCGTCATTAAGACATTGTGACTCAAGCACGATGCAGCACGATGGACAAATTGCTGCCATTTAAAGTTGGGTAGCAAGCTCCTCCTAGTCATTAATGTCAATGCTGCTGTGCTTCAAGAAGAGCTTCAGTGCGTCTTTGAAGTGTTTTCTTTGCCCTCTCCTGGAATGTTGACCATTTGAGAGATTTGAGAAGACAGGACCTGGCTAGGGAGATGCTTTCCACGATCTGGACACAGTGTCCTGTCCATCAAAGTCGATTGTGCAGGCATTTTGCCTGAATGCTATAGAGCTAGTTTCAAGAAAGATATTAGCGTCTGTTCGATGGTCCTCCCAATGAGTCCAGAGTATGCAGCACAGGCATTGCTGATGGAATTTCTCCAGCACTCTTATGTGTCACTGATACACAGTCCAGGTCTCACTGAAGTACAGGAGTGTGGTGACAACTACTCTGTACACTAGGATTGCTGTGTCTTTATTGCCAAACACTCATTGCCGTAGTAGGTAGAAGGCTGAGCCATCACAGCTGATCTAGTGTTGGATCTCTTCATCAATGGTGACCTTTTGAGGTGGCTGCCAAAGTATGGGAAATATTTAACATATCCCAGAATCTGTCCTTCAACATATATGGGAGGTGGAATACTTGGCTGACCAGATGTTGCTTGATATGTGAGTTTTGTTTTAGCAGCATTCAAGGAGAATTGAAGAGATTGTACCAGGTTTGCAAACCACTCTCAGTGGGTAATGACACTGCAGCCATCTGCAAACTGTAGATCATGTATGTCTAAGATGGTCGGTTTAGTTTTGACACGCAGGTGACAGAGATTAATGAGTTTTCCATCTAGACAGTATTTAATAGTGACACCAGAGAACAATTGATCTTTGATAAGGTGAATAGCTACTGTCAGGTAGGTTGTAAATAGTACTGGTGCTATCAAACAGCCTTGCTTGACCTCGGTCCACATTTTGAATGCATCTCTTTCAGATCTCCCACTCAAGACAGTTGCGGTCATTTAATCATGAAGCAATTGCAGGATTGTGAAGTTTCTTGGACATCCAAATCTTTGAAGCACAACCCACAGAGCGTCACAATTAATGGAGACAAATGCTTTGGTCAGGTTGATGAATGCAATGAAGAGTTCCCTTTCCGTATCTCTCTTTTGTCTTATTCACCTTCATTGCTTTCCATTTCTCTCCTGGTTCTTGACAAGGTGTTTACTAAAACCTGCTTTCACAGCCATATCTCCTTTCTCAGTGACTGTCTCCATCTCCAAATTATCCCACGTGGATTTCAACTGAAATTCCACCCCTCATGTTTCGAACCCACCCAGGATTACAGGTATTTCCTGGACATAAAACGTTTCTCGGACTGCTGTTCCCATCGCATCCTGAGATCCACACTCAGTGCCATGTGCCGCCATATGAACACACTCGACCTCTCCCTCCAGCAGCACCGCCGTACCCTTTTTCAAAGCTGCGCGTGCCCCCAGTTTCATTTTATTCTTCGTCTCATCCGACGCCTCAACAAGAAACTTTTTCTCTTTCTCTCAAGTGCTAAGGAATGCAAGCTTCAACAACTCAGACACCAACACCCATCTAGGACCCTCCACCCCTGCCTGCCCCTCCGTCCCCACCCCATCTTCCAATCCCAGCCCCAGCCGTGTATTCACTATACCCCCTGACCTTCCCCTCTCTGATGCTGAACGTTCAGTGCTCAGCAAAGGACTTAGTTTCATACCCCTACGCCCTCACCTTAATGAATTTCGGGCTCGGCATGATGCTGAACTCTTCTTCCACCGTCTTCGTCTCCGGGCTCACTTCTTTGGGCAGAAGTCTTCTCCCCGTTCAACGGATCCTTTCACCCACCTCCAATATTCTCCCTCCACCTGGACCCCTCCCTCTGGATTGTTACCTTCTCTTGATCTTTTCATTGAGAACTGTCGGTGTGACATTAGTCGTCTCAATTTCTCTGCTCCTCTCACCCATTCTAATCTCTCTCTCGCTGAACTTACTGCACTCCATTCTCTCAGGTCCAACCGTGACATCGTCATCAAACCCGCTGACAAGGGTGGTGCTGTTGTTGTCTGGCGCACTGACCTCTACCTCGCGGAGTCTGAGCGTCAACTCACAGACACTTCCTCCTACCTCTCCCTGGACCATGACCCCACCACTGAACATCAAGTCATTGTTTCCAGGACTGTCACTGACCTCATCTCCTCTGGGGATCTTCCTCCCACAGCATCCAACCTGATGGTCGCCCAACTTCCTACCCAAAATCCACAAACAGAACTGTCCCGGTAGACCGATCGTGTCAGCTTGCTCCTGCCCCACAGAACTTATTTCTCGTTATCTTGACTCCCTTCTCTCTCCCCTTGTCCAGTCCCTCCCCACCTACATCCGTGATTCCTCTGACACCTTACGTCACATCAACTATTTCCAGTTCCCTGGCCCCAACCGCTTCCTCTTCACCATGGACGTCCAATCCTTCTACACCTCCATCCCCCACCAGGATAGTCTGAAGGCCCTTAGCTTCTTCCTCGAACAGAGACCCGAACAATCCCCATCCACCACTACTCTCCTCCGTCTGGCTGAACTTGTTCTCACACTGAACAATTTCTCCTTCAACTCCTCTCACTTCCTCCAAATAAAAGGTGTGGCTATGGGTACCCGCATGGGCCCCAGCTATGCCTGTCTCTTTATGGGGTATGTGGAACATTCCTTGTTCCAGTCCTACTCCGGCCCCCTTCCACAACTCTTTCTCCGGTACATCGATGATTACTTCGGTGCTGCTTCGTGCTCTCGTCGGGACTTGGGAAAAATTTCCAATCTCCACCCCTCCATCATTTTCACGTGGTCCATCATTGACACTTCCCTTCCCTTCCTTGACCTCGCTGTCTCAATCTCTGGTGATAGACTGTCCACCAATATCCATTACAAGCCTACCGACTCCCACAGCTACCTTGACTACAGCTCCTCACACCCTGCGTCCTGTAAGGACTCCATCCCATTCTCTCAGTTCCTTTGCCTCCGTCACATCTATTCCGATGATGCTCAAAATGATGATGTTCAAAAACAGTTCCTCTGACATATCCTCCTTCTTCCTTAACCGAGGTTTTCCACCCATGGTCGTTGACAGGGCCCTCAACCTTGTCCGGCCCATCTCCCGCGCATCCACCCTCACACCTTCTCCTCCCTCCTAGAAACATGATAGGGTCCCCCTTGTCCTCACTTATCACCCCACCAGCCTCCGCATTCAAAGGAACATCCTCCGCCATTTCCAACTCCAGCATGATGCCACTACCAAACACATCTTCCCTTCACCCCCACTGTCGGCATTCCGTAGGGATCGTTCCCTCTGGGACACCCTGGTCCACTCCTCCATCACCCCCTGCTCCCCAACCCCCACCTATGGCACCACCCCATGCCCACGCAAAAGATGTAACACCTGCCCCTTCACTTCCTCTCTCCTCACCGTCCAAGGGCCCAAACACTCCTTTCAAGTGAAGCAACATTTCACTTGCATTTCCCCCAACTTAGTCTACTGCATTTGTTGCTCCCAATGCGGTCTCCTCTACATTGGAGAGACCAAACGTAAACTGGGCGACCGCTTTGCAGAACACCTGCGATCTGTCCGCAAGAATGACCCAAACTTCCCTGTCGCTTGCCATTTTAACACTCCACCCTGCTCTCTTGCCCACATGTCTGTCCTTGGCTTGCTGCATTGTTCCAGTGAAGCCCAATGCAAACCGGAGGAACAACACCTCATCTTCCGACTAGGCACTTTACAGCCTTCCGGACCGAATATTGAATTCAACAACTTTAGGTCTTGACCTCCCTCCTCCATCCCCACCCCCTTTCTGTTTCTTCCCCCTTCCTTTTTTTTTCCAATAAATTATATAGATTTTTAAATCTTTTATGCTCCCCTCACCCCCACTAGAGCTATACCTTGAGCGCCCTACCATCCATTCTTAATTTGCACATTCGTTTAGATAATATCACCAACTTCGACACCTATGTGTTCTTTTGTTCTGTTGTCTGTGACATCTTTTGATGATCTGCTTCTATCACTGCTTTTGCCTACAACCACACCACCCCCCTCCACTTCTCCCCCCCCACCCAACCCCTCTCCCACCATCTTAAACCAGCTTATATTTCACCCCTTCCTGGGATTCACCTAGTTCTGTCGAAGGGTCATGAGGACTCGAAACGTCAATTCTTTTCTTTTCCGCTGATGCTGCCAGACCTGCTGAGTTTTTCCAGGTAATTCTGTTTTTGTGTTGGAGAGTTCCTGGTGTTGTTCTCAACATTTTTCTTGGAATTGTCTGGCAACAAAGACCATATCAGAGGGTCCTCTGGAGGGTCTAAAGCTGCAGTGTCTCTGGGAGGATTTCCTCAGCCACAGGAAGTAGGCAATTCAGGAGAATGTATGTCAGGAATTTCCCTGCTGTGGACAAAAGGGAAATACCTCAGTAGTTTCTACAGCATGATTTATCTTCCTTCTTGAAGATAGTTACAATTGTCGCACTCCTGAAGTTAGAGGTTGGGGGGGGGTGCGGAGGAGGAGGATGGTGGATTGGGGGAAATGGGGGGAAAGTTCTTTTTCCTCACGAATCTGTATGAGTGATGAGCGGGTGGAGTCTTGATGTGGGGAAAAATCCACCAGCTTTGAAGGCCTCAGTTGTACTGGACTCCTGTGCCCAGACCATTGGTACCATGGCCGGTTTGATGAAAACAATAGTGAAATATGTGACCACCTAGAACAAAAGAGATGTGAAGCATACAAGCCTTTCCATCACATCATGGTGACAATCCACAGAGAATCATCTGCAACATTAAGTTCCCAATCCTCTCCATCTTTGAGTCAGATCTTCTGCTATTGCAACCATATCATAATGCCATGTGGTGACTTGCGGCTACAGCTCAGCAATCTTACTTATCACACTAGAAGCATTTACACATATCATTCCAAATCCATCTTATTTATGGACTCCTTAGCTTTGACCCGTTTGATCCCTACTATTTCTGAACTACTCTTTTATTCTAGTGCAATTTGTCTCTCCCAGTCCTCTGTGCACCTTGTTTCTTCTTGTTAAAGTTTCATCCTGGCACTCAACCCCGCCAAGTTAATTTAAACCCTCACCAACAGCATTAGTTCACTTCCCTGTGAACCTATAGGCCCCAGCACCATTGAGCTGCAGAAACATTGCACTATGTTAACTGTAAGAAGTATAACAGCGATACTCAGTAAATTAAAAAAATCAATCACGACATGCTGCATGGTATTTTATTTTCATCTCTTTTGTAGCATACATAATTGTTCGATGAAGTTTTATTTATCAATCTCCGTTTAATCAAATTTTCATGTATAACAAATGTATTTGCTTTACATTAACAAGCCACAAGGTAAACAGTTCAATGCAGCTATACATTTGGATTTTCAATCAGTGGTGACAACCCTTTTCAAGTTGCTTAAAATCTATTAACAATACACATTGTAATGTCACCGGTATACAATCTTAATATACCCTACTGGTTTTTAATGATACACAAGAGCTACTATATTTTTGCACCATATGACTAATCTGCTGAGGAATTTATCACAGGGTCAATCAGTAACCATAGTCATCAAGCAATAAATTATAGAATGCTTTCCCTCTGTAAGGAAATTAAATGACAACTCATAACCATTAAGGAGATCTTTTGCTCCATGTTAAATGAAAGGAAATATTAAAAAGGTAGTTTCCTAAAATAACAAAGTTTCTCTGCACTATTTTAATACACAAGAACAAAAGTCTAATGAGAGATTTAAAATGGTAATGCTGGAAATACCAAGCAGATCAGGCAGCATTTGTGGAGACAGGGAAACAGAGTTAACATTTTAGGTTGATAATCTTTTGTCAGGACTGAAAAAAGCTAGAAATGCAAGTTTTTTTCAAATGGCAGCTGTTGATGATTCTGCTTCTCCCAGTTACACCACCTCTGAACCCAACTTTTGGTTCTTTACCTGGCCCATATCAAATCCTTTTATCGTGCACAATCAATCCTTTGCCATTTAATTTCTCCTGCCTTCTACTTACCCACAGACCTTCCCTTCTGTTCTTCCCAGCACCCCCTTTCCTTCCTCTGTACTTGCTTAAAACCTTTCACAATTCTGGCAAAAAGATCAACCTGAAATGTTAAGTGTTTCTCTCTCCACAGTTGCTGCCTGACCTGCTGATTATTTCCAGCAGTTTCTGTTTTTTATTTCAGATTTCCAGCATCTGCAATATTTTGCTTTTGTTCTAAATACATTAATATAGTTTTGTCATAGTCACAGGATTTATTCAGACTGATTTTAGCAATGAATCTGTATAGTGGCAAATGCTCTTACACCTAACATGCTTAACAAAGAATAATTTATCGCTATGGGCTCAGACTGAAAATACATCTTGTTGAACGCCTATGGTATCAAGGTGGCTACATTTATATAGATAATCACACACTATCTGAGGAGAAGAGCTCGCTACCTGATCAAAAGTAATGACAAAACTGCTTATTCCTGCATTTGGACAGACAGAAAAAGCCTTGGACTGGTCAATGGATGGTGGTAAAGGACATTTCAGATTCTCTACAAAATGCCTAACCCACTGTAGCATTAATCCACCATGACTGACTATAAGTATATTAGCTATCAGATCTTCAGCAATGTCTGAATTGCTATCATTTATGTCACAGGTATTGGAGTCCACACTGTGGAGACCTTCCAGTGATCTATGCAAGTCTCCTGAATGTTCAGCAACTGTGTTGACATAGTCTGGTACACTGTTACCTTTTCCTGTATGCGTCATAAGAAGTTGACATAAATAATTAAAAAAATCCTTTGCTCGAGCCTGAACCTGTAAAACAAACAGCATGTTGTCACTCAAACTGTCACAGGTGCAATATATTAGAGAAACATTTCCTACTACTGGTCCTCATTTGAAAAACAACTTTCTCTCCTTTATTGCTTCATTAAACCCAATATTAAGACTATGCATCAAAGCAGTAGAGCGTAAATTTCCAACATTCATAATCGCAGTCATGTTTCAAAATTTTGGACTATTTAGTTTAAGAGGGAATCAGGCTACCGTTTATTGAATTAAGATGCTGCTACTAAGTTAAATTTGAACATACATCTGTATTCAGTTCTGTAGCCTGGACCATTGGCTAGCAGAATTATGTTTCTCACATATCATATCAGTTTGAGAAAATGGAATTGAGAGTATATCTATGACAGGAAATCTGATGTAATGCTAGATTGGTGTCCCATTATTGAGCTCAGCAAAAATTTGAACTGAATTAGTCATGTAAGTGCTATGATAGGAACGGAGAACTTTCTGATTTGAGGAAGCAGTTATCCAGAGTGGCTAATGAAAATTGCAAACTGGCATTTAGTCTTCCTTCTCAACATGACCTACAAAAATCACATCAAAAAGCCTTGTCCACCCAGTTGCCACTCAATATTCTTTCATACAATCCACTCGCACCAGGCCTGGAGTGTTTTCGATACCATCCATAATCTTGCTTCAAACCTCTTAAGAAATAGGTTTAAAAATCCTTTTTCTACGCTAGAATGGCCGTGCAATCCAATAGTTTTGTTTCCTCATAAATACAGCATGAGGCACTAGGTTTGAAGTCTTATGAAAACCAACAAAAGCAATGTCATTATGGTTCCCCATAGACCTTTCACTGACTTACAACCTTTTATGAAGCCAAAACCTGTTGCACACATCTCTCATGAAAATGAAATCCAGCCTGAGGCATACGTACACATATAGAACTTGGATTTATATAGTGATGTTCATGATTGCAGGATTTCTCAGATTTGCTTTGCAGCCAAGGAAAAGCCAATGAAGTACTTTTGAAGACGTGTAGTCACTGCTGCAATGTAGGGAAACAAAGCAACAAAGTTGCACAATGCAAAGTCCCACAAACAGCAATGAGGTAATAACCAGAAAATCTGCTTTTGTGATGTTGCTTGAGGGATGAACATTGGCCAGGAAATTGAGAACTCACTGCTCTTCTTTGATCAATGCCATAGGGTCTTTTACTTTCACGCAAGTGGGCAGATGGGTTCTCAGCTTAAAGTCTCAACTGAAAGACGATACTTTTAACAGGCCAACATTGAGGCCTAGATTATGTACTTAAATCGCAAGAGGAACTTGAACTCAAAACCTTCTGATTCAGAGGCAAGAGTAAATCTGAGCCATGGCTGAATATAATACAACGGAGACAAAGGTCAAGATTTCCCACCCCGCCTGCAGCTTGAATCCTCACGGGCGGGACAGAAAATGTGACGGACCAGCCAAAGGTCCACTGACTTTGGGCGGGAACTTCCAGTCCTGCAGTGGGTGGGACCAGAAAATCCCAGCCAAAGAGTCTGAGACAAAGACACTGACTAACAAAAAGCAGACCAGGGAGATATAAAGAGATCAAAAGTGTAATTTTATAATTTGCTAGCAATAAAAACAAGTTTTGCAGATCAATTCCTTCAATTATCACTACTCAACTAATTTGATGGCAATGGATGAATGAACCTGAATTAATTTTGAATCAATTTTAAGTGCATAGTCTATATGAATTCAATCCAAGTCCTAATCTAAATTTATGTGGTATAGGTAGTTCATGTGTTTTAAGCCTGTGATCTGCCATATCCATCCATCAATAAATGACTTACATCGTCCACAGTCTCTGCTCCTGGTGGAGTAAAATTAGGGCATTTCTGCCCTGCAGCTTTTGCCAGTGCCCTTAATTCACTCAGTGGCTTTCCTTCAACAATCCCATATTTCTAGGAACAAAAATATGATTAAAGTTGCAAGTATGTTGTAATTTAGAAACAAAAAACTTGCAATACACTTCTTGTCAACAAATGCAAATTTTACATAATTACATTGAGCTTTTGCTCTCAAAGAAATAGGACATACTATATTAATCGCTTCTTTTTACAAGTTAACCATTTGTAAGTATGTAACTGCTTCACTTCCTTGGTTAAGCTTTTCCCATTATTAATTAATTTGCTCATAAGTAATGTGTGAACTGCCTATGTAAACTAACACCCTATAATCATATCCTTCCACCTGAGCAACAAAGCACTGAGAGCAGTGCCTTTAGAGACAGCGCAGAAAGCAGACAGCTGCAGAGCAGCAAAGCATAGCAGGAGAGAACAGTGGTGAGAGGAGAGGTATATTGCAGAGTGACATCACAGGACAAAGAATCAGTACACTGATAAGCTTTCAACTTTTATTTCAAGTTAATTTTTATTTCAAGTTAAATTAATCAACTATAAATTAATTTAGCACAAGGCAATAAAGGCAATTTGGTAATTTGTCATATAATTAGTGTCCAATTAATCAAACCTAGGGATAAAGTTAAAATTCAATAAAAAGGGACTGCAACAATAAAGGGTTCTGAATTTTTCAGTAAATTAAAATCTGAAATTATATAGGTAATAACAGATAGTAAACTAACTCCCTATAAGATAAAGTGATGGCAGGATAAGGGAAGCAGCTGACTGGTGAGTAGCTGGCAAGTCTTCATTTAAGTCTTACATTTATTTCAATTAACTCAGCTAATAGTCTAAAAAATAGAGGCAAGGCCAGAATTTATTGCCCAGCTGTAATTGCCTTTGTGGTGGTGGTGTCAGTTGCCTTCTTTAACTGCTGGAGTCCATGTGGCATAAGTACATACATAGTGTTGTTAGGGAAGGAGTTCCAGGATTTTGACCCATTGAAAGTGAAGAAATGGTATATAATTCCAAGTCAGGATGATGTGTGATTTAAGGAGAACTTCTAGATGGCGGTGTTCCCATGTGTCTGCGGCCCTTGTCCTACGAGGTAGTAGAGATCAAATTTTGGAAAGTGCTGTCAAAGGAGGTTGGCAGGTTGCTGCAGTATATCTTGTAAATAGTATACACTGCTGCCACTGTGCATCAGTAGAGGCGGGAGTGAATGTTTAAGTGGGTGATACCAATCAAGCGGGCTGCTTTGTACTGAATGGTGTCAAGCTTCCTGAGTGTTGTTGAAGATGCACTCATTTCAGCAAGTGGAGTATTCCATCACACTCCTGACTTGTGCTTTTAAGTTGGTGGACAGGCTTTAGGGAGTCAAGAATGAATGGCTCATTGCAGGATTCCCAGCTTCTGATCTGCTCTTGTAGCCACAGCATTTAAATGGCTATTCCAGTTAGGTTTCTGGTCAATGGCGAGCCCCACGATGTTGATGGTGGAACATTTAGCACTTTTAATGCAATTGAATGTAAAGGGGAGATGGCTAGATTCTCTCATTGGGAATGGTTATTAGCTGACATTTGCATGGCCCAAGTGTTACTTGCCACTTATCAGCCCAAGCCCGAATGTTGGCCAGGTCTTGCTGTACATGGACACAGACTGCTTCAGTATCTGAGGAGTTGTGCATGATACTGAACACTTTCCAATCATCAACAAGCATCCCCACTTCTGACCATATGATGGAGGGAAGGTCATCGATGAAGCAGCTGGATTATGAGGAATTCTTACAGCAATGTCCTGCAGCTGAGATAATTGACCTGTAACACCACAACTATCTTAATAAAAAATAAAAGCAAATACTGTGGATGCTGGAAATCTGAAACAAAAATAAAAATTGCTGGAAAAACGCTGCAGGTCTGACAGCATCTGTGGAAAGGAAGACAGAGTTAATGTTTCGAGTCCGTTCAGTTCTGATGAAGAGTCATATGGACTCGAAACGTTAACTCTGACTTCCTTTCCACAGATGCTGTCAGACTTGCTGAGGTTTTCCAGCAATTTCTGTTTCTGTTACCACAACCATCTTCCTTTGTGTTAGGCATGACTCCAGCCAGTAGAGAATTATCCCCCCCCCAGTTCCCAATGACTTCAGTTTTATTGGAGTTCCTTAATGCACATAGAGTCAAAAGCTGCCATGATGTCAAGGGCAGCCACTCTTATCTCACCCCCTTATTCAGCTCTTTTGTCCATGTTTGTACCAAGACTGTAATGAGATCAGGAACCGAATGAACCCAAACTGAGCATCAATGAGTAGGTTATTGCTGAGTAAGTGCCGTCGACAAGTGTCAACAACACCTTCCATCACTTTGCTGATGATCGAGAGTAGACTGATCGAGAGTAGACTGTTAGGGCAGTAATTAGCCAGATTGGATTTGTCCTTTTTGTGGACTGGACATACCTAGGCAATTTTCCACACTGTCCGCTATTTACCTGTGCTGTATCTGTACTGGAACAGCTTGGCTAAGGGTGTGGCTAGTGCTGGAGCATAAGTCTTCAGTACTACTGCCAGATGTTATCAGAGCCCATGTTCTCTGCTGTATCCAGTGCTTTCAGCCATTTCTTGACATAGAATGAACCAAATTGACTGAAGACTGGCATTTGTGATGCTGGGGATCTCAGGAGGAGGCCAAATGGCACAAGAGGAAAAACATTTTTATGCAGCACGGGGTTAGGATCTGGAATGCACTGCCCGAGTGTGTGGTGGAAGCAAATTCAATTATGGCTTTCCAAAGGGAGTTTGATAATTATCTGAAGAGAAAAACTTTGCAGGACCACAGGGAAAGGTGGGGGGGGCGGGGTGTGTGTGTGTGTGTGTGTGGAATGGGTCTAGCTGAGTTGCTTTTGCAGAGTGCTTGCAGATACATGAATAGCCTCCTTTTATGCTCTTACCATAATATGAGAGAATTGTGACCATAATACGATAGAATTTTGCATTAAGTTTGAAAGACATGTTCAATCCGAAACTGGGGTCTTAAATCTGAAGAAAGGAAATTATGAAGGTACGAGGGGCAAGTTGGCTATCGTGGATTGGGATAATACACAAAGATTTGACAGTAGACAGGCAATGGCTGGTATTTAAAGAAATACTACAGGTCCATAACAGATATACATTCCTCTAAGCACAAGCACACAAAGGGAAAGGCAAATCAACCATGGTTAATGAAAGAAGTTAAAGATTGCATTAAATCAAAGGAAGTGGCTTATAAAGGATGCCAGAAGAAGTGGTAAGCCTGAGGAATGGGAGCAATTTAGAACCCAGCAAAGGAGGACCAAGAAACTGATTAAGAAAGGGAAAAGAAAATATGAATGCAAACTGGTGAGGAACATAAAGGTGGACTGTAAAAGCTTCTTTAGGTATGTGAAAAGGGAAAGATTAGCTAGGCCAAATGTGGGCCCAGTACAGGTGGGGTCAGGAAAATGGTGGCAAAACTAAACAGCTACTTTGTATCTTCTTCCATGAAAACAGATGCAAAAAAATCTCCCAGAAGAACTGGTCAACCAAAAAACTTGTGAAACCGAGGAACTAAAAGAAATTAGTATTTGTAAAGAGGTAATACTTGAAAAGCTAACTGGATTGAAGGTTGATAACTCCCCTGGACCAGATGAGCTTTATCCCAGAGTGTTGAAAGAGGTGGCTAGAAAGATAGTCGATGCATTGGTGGTTTTCTTTCAAAATTCTATAAGTTCTGAAAAGGTTCCTGCGGACTGGAAAACAGCAACATTTAAGAAAGGAGAAAGAGGGAGAATTAGAACCACAGACCCGTTAGTCTGACATCAGTAGTATGGAAAATGCTAGAATCTATTATAAAGGATATGATAACTGGACACTTACAAAAGAATGGTAAAATTGGTCAGAATCAACATGGATTTATGAAAGGGAAAATAATGTTTGACAAGCTTATAGTTTTTTGAGGATGTTACTTGTAGCATTGTTAAATGAGAACTAGTGGATGTGGTATATTTGGACTTACAGAAGGCTTTTAAATAAGGTCCCACACAGGAGATTAGTAAACAAAATTAGAGCGCATGGATTGGGGGAAATATACTAGCGTGGATCAAGAATTGGTTAGCAGACAGAAAGCAGAGAATAGGAATAAACTGGTCATACTCAGGATGGCAGGCTTTTACTAGTGGGGTACCGCAAGGATCAGTGCTAAGCCAACAACTGTTCATAATCTATATAAATAATTTGGATATGGGGACCAATTGTATTATTTCCAAATTTGCTGATGACACCAAACTGGATGGAAATGAAAGTGGGAAGAGAATGCAAGGAGGCTTCGAGAGGACTTGGGGCAGGCTAAGTGAATGGGTTAGAACATGGCAAATGGAATGTAATGTGAGTAAGTGTGAAATTATTCACTTTGGTAGAAAAAACGAGCAGCCAGATTATTTCTCATTTGGGGAGAGGTTGGGAAGTGCGGGTGTCCAAAGGGACCTGGGTGTCCTTATTCACAAGTCACTAAGTCACTGCATGTAACTCTTTCGAGCACAAACACGTTTCCATCTGTTCCTATTCAGATGAAGTTACATTGTTTCGTAGTTTGCCATTGTGAGATTTGAACTCTTGATCTTGGGGTTACAAGCCCAGTACCATAACCACTTGGCTATTTAGGCCAAGCAAGTCACTGCATGTAGGTGCAGCAAGCAACTAGGGAGGCAAATAGTGTGCTGGTCTTCATCATGAGGGGATCTGAGTACAGGAGTAAGGATGCCTTGCTGCAGTTATACAGAGCATTGGTGAGACCTCACCTGGAGCACTGTGCGGAGTTTGGTCCCCTTATCTAAGGAAGGATATATGTGCCATAGAAGGAATGCAACAGAAGTTCACCAGATTAATCCCTGGCGTGGGGGGATTTTTTTTTTTAAAACACTGAGAGATTGAGGAAACTGGGTCTGTATTCCCTAGGGTTTTGAGCATGACGGGTGACCTCATCAAAACTTAAAATTCTTACAGGGCATGATATGATGGATGTAGATAAGATGTTATCCCTGGCTAGTGAGTCTGGAACCAGTGGACAGTCTCAGAATAAGGGGCAGTCCATGTAAGACAGAGGAGGAGGAATTTCTTCACTCAGAGTAGCGAATCTTGGAATTATCTATCCCAGAGGGCTGTGGAAGCTCAATCGTTGAGCATGTTCAAGACAGAAAACATTAGATTTCTGGAGACATCAATGAAATCAAGGGATATGGGGATAGTGCAGGATGGTGGCATTGAGGTATATGGCCAGCCATGATCTAATTGCATGACAGAGCAGACTCGACCAGCTGAATGACCTACTACTGTCCTTATGTTCCTACCATTCTCTGCTTCTAGTGGCACTGCAATACTTCAGCTTTGTACCTCCTTGTTCTTCAGGTGCACTGCAGATAAACGCCAATGCTGGAACCAACACTACTTAATTGCTTCCCAAACCATAATAAGCTTTCCACATGATACTTTAAAAAAAGGACCAACGTATTAATTTAAAATAGGGACTGAATGATGTCTAAATGTCCTATCACAATTATCTCCCACCCTCTAATCTTGCCTCTGCTTTATCTCCCACCCTCTAATCTTGTCTCTGCTTTACCTGCAGATTACACTTGGTGTTTATGCCTTTGTGCAATATCATGGAGACTGATTAGCAGGTATTAAGAGGAGTATGCTACCGAAATTTGCAAGTTTCTATACTTATATAGAAAAACCCATTCTTTCCACGGAAAAACCTGTGCACACTAATTGCAATTCCATACAAGATGTTGTGCTACGTGACTGAAAAGCTTCTTTTACTATAGTACAGATAATTAAACAACATTGTAATTTACAGAAGGATAAACTAAGCGTTAAAACAACTATCTTGCAACCTACTGTCTGTGATATAGAGGCAGTTATGCCAATTATAAATGGATCTAGCAGGAAATATTTATGGATTTATGTTCACCGAATACTGAATTTTGTGAAGATGGATGTTATCTTTTTTTTTTAAAAAACATTTTTGGGAATATGGTGGTATTCTGTAAAGAAGGTTGTCTGTGTGTGTCCACGGGTAATTAAACTGGGGGAAAATTAGTAAAGGCAGCTTGTCTGTGGGAATGGAGAGATGAAAGGTAAAGGTTCCAGTGCATGCATTTATAACGAGAGGCTATGGTGAAGTTGGAATTACAAGTAAATAGGCTGGGTTTGAAATTTGCATTATAAGAGGAGTAGGAACTTGACTTTACAGTTGTTAAACTTCAAAAGGGTAGTTTAGAAGTGACAAAGGACTTTTACAACTTAAAGGTTTCATAATAATCTTCCTTTGTTTACTTAAATTTTATTTGACCTGAAAGTGGAGGTAATAGGAAGACATGAAAGGTTTTTGTATTTTGGAAAAGTTGAGTTCAAAGAGGTGCTTAGGGCAATGGAGTCTAGGACGAAAGAGGGAGAAAAAGATATTTAAGGGAGATGTTTAGTTGAGTTGAGTGGCTGTGTGAGGGAGATATCCTGAGACCAGCTCTGTGCTGAGAAAAGTTGTGATTTTGAAGCAGCCATCCAGTGTCAAGCCAGGGAAGTCTTTGTTTCTGAACTTCCTTCATATTTCCACAGCAGAGTGGAAGAAAGTGAGAAGTTGTGTGGTATACTTTAATAAAGTAGCAGTTTTTACCTTGGGTAATATTACTGAATTTTCATGATTAAAATCTATAAGGCAGCTGTTGCCGAGTAGTTTACTTGTGTGTTCTGACCAAGTGGTTCTTTTTGGGGAATGTTTTGTAAGACTGTTTCAACTGTGTAATTTTAATCTTATATGGATTAAAAGGTTTATTACCAAGCATTAAAAAAAAGCTTAATGTTAAAATCCTAAAAATGTTACTGGGATTCTATGCTTCTGGGGTCAGTAGTTTTCCCCCTTGTTTTCAAAATCCAAAAAGAGTTATGATCAATAGGACAAGTTTCCCTCTGGGAATTGGCTTGTTCAGGGAATAACATTGACTGTCATAACAAGTTATACAAATGTATTTAACATATACCTCATCAGGGTTTCCAGGAAAAAGACTCATCCACTACGTGGTGTTAAGAATGCCAATTGCATCATTATTTAAATTAACTTTATTTACAAAGGGCAATATATCATACACTGAGAAACAAAGTTTGTGCAGTTTCTTATCCGATAATGATCATTTAAATTTAGTTATGAGTTTAAAAGTGTTGATGTCCTCCAACTTTGATCAGCATAGAAATCACACATATCCATTGGTTGAAAAATTCTTAGCCGCTTTCAAGCTGAGTGTATAATTTAATGCAATACAGCAGGTTGCACCATGTCATTATGTATCATCTGAAAATTGTCTCCTTTCACCTATACAGATCCAAGCAAAATAATTTCCCTCCAATTTTAAACTGATTTGAGACTTTGCCTGTTTTTATTTGGAGCAAAAAAGTAAAATTCTCCTTTGTTAGGGTAATTAATAACTGCCAAGTATAAATTCAGTATAGAAGAGATCAAACAACATAGAAATTATATTTACCAAAAACTGAAAACTACATTTTACAGCTCAGGAATATTGCTGTAGATAAATCTTATTAGAAAAATAACACACGGGCCACACATGGACTTGAATTTTTCCTGCGTCGGGCAGGCTTGGCAGAAGCAGTTGTGGAGCCAACCTTGATCGGCTCCGCACCTTCATTTTACGCAGGCAGGCCAATTAAGGCCACACAAGCAGAAGCACTACCTGTGTGGGTGGGGGTAGGAGGGACAGTCAGGTCCAGTGCTCTTTTGCAGATATGTGAAGCTGCCTCAGGGAGATTGAAGCGCTTTTTTAAAAAAATGCAATAAAAATTTAATGAAACATGTCCCCTCATGTGACTGTCACATGAGATGAGACAGGGTTTTTTTTCAGAAAAAGTTTTTTTTTTATTTAGGTCGTAAAAGCTTTAGGAAGCCTCATCCCGCTTGTCAATGAGGTTTCCTAAAAAATGTAAAGGCCGCTTGGCAGTTGTCTGCCCGCCAACTGAAAATTGGATGGGCAGCGTAAACTTGAAATTAATTACTTCATTACTGGCCTTAATAGTCCTTTCAATTATCGGTGGGCGTGTAGCCGACTCTGGCGCACGCACGCCAAATGAAACATTACGAGACTGTGCTATGACGTCAGGACACACACCTGACGTCAGTTTAAGTTCCGGCTCATCAGGCCCGCCTCTACACGCCGAATGTAAAATCCTGGCCTTGGAAACATGAAATGTTCCAGTATTTTAATTACTTAATATTAACAATTATTAAAAATTAATGTGATGATTTTCATTACAGCAAGTCCTCAAATTTGATTGCCTTCCTGAAAATTGCAACTTTAAGTGGAACGAATTTAAATGAATCATGGGTTCCCAAAAGAACCAAAGTTAAAGCTGGAGTTACATTTCTTTGGATATTTCTTGCCCAGAAAACAACAAAGTACAAGTTGAAATACTGTACCATACATATGCAGCACTGTGTATTCCTGGCTGAAATAACTTGCAAAATAAATCACTAAATGTAAAAAATACAATATACAAATTGAATTCTCTTAAAAAAAATTACACCATTCACTTCATTACACAGTACTTTTTGATTGACCAGGCTCCATCTGGTGGCAGAAGTTGGTCTGTGCAGATAGTAGCATAAGTCCTGACTACCCGCACTGACTTACTTCTGCCACTAGATGGAGGCCAGGACTTAGAGCAAGTTTAGGAGCAGAGTCAGAAGTTGGGAGCCACTGATGAACAGGCCTGAGGGCTCACATAAGGTGGGGGGTGTGGGAAGGAGTAGTCAACAAGGCCAGGAAGAAAGGGGGTCAGGATTGGCAAGGCCAGGAGGAAGGTGAGATGTGGGCGGAAGAGGGTGAGGATGGAAGCTCTGCGGAAAAAGTCGTGAGCAGACAGACCACAGAAGAGGAAGTCTGTGGCAAACAACATTAGTGAAACTGGATAAATGGATATACTGACACTACTTTATTAATGATGTTCAAGTGAAACACCGTTAAGTGAGTCGAAGTTAAGCAAAGACTTACTGCATATGTAGTATCGTCTGAAGAAAAAGGATCATTCAGGATCTTGTATCCATCACCCTGTACAATGTCAGGGCTTGAGAACAACAAACTGCATTTAAAAAATACCTTTAGTGTAAAAAAAAGCCAAAGCACTTCATTAGAGGCTTTTCAAACAATATTTGACACTGAGCCAAATAACAAGATATGGGGCCAGGTGACAAAAAGCTTGGTCAAAGAGTTAGGTTTTAAGGAGGATCTCAGAGGAAGAGAGATATGGGTGTGGGAGTGAATTCCAAAGCATGGGGCTTAAATAGTTAGAGATACGACAACTAATAACGGTGCACTGGCAACTGGACAAGAGGCCAGATTAGAGGAATGCAGAATTTTGGGAGGATTATAGGGCTGGAGGAAATTACATAGATAGGGAAGGGCAAGGCCATGGATGGATTTGAACACAAAAGATGAAATTTTAAATCCAAGGTGTTGCTCAACTGGGTGCTCATGTAAGTTTATGAGCACAGAGGATGACGGGTGAAAGTGATGGTGTACGTTAGGAAATGAGCAGCAGAGTTTTAGTTGAGCTGAAGATTAGAGATTAGAGAGAGGCAGTCAGGAAAGCATTAAAATAGTTGAGTCTAGTGGTAATAAAGGAATGGAAAAGAGTCTCAGCAGCAGATGGACCTGAGGCAGGGACAGAGACATGCAACGTCAAAGGCAGAAGGATGCAGTCTTGGCTCATAACAATTGTTACAACTTTGCAGCTTATAAGAAAGCCTATACCAGCATTACGCCCTGCCTCATATTTCACCAAGTGAAGGGAAATGTAGAACAAAGTTACTTTTAAATTAAAATTTGCATACCTACATGATACAAACTAAAAAAGGTAGTCAACTAAACTGTTAAACTAAGGATCCAACATCCTAGTTGTTAAAAAAATGGGACATCATTAAACAGTGTTTCAATGTTTACAGAGATTCTATGCCAGAAAAAGATTTTGAACTTGACACGAAAGAAAAAAGCAAAGCCAAGCCACTGGAGCAACACAGTTATCAACTTCTAACAAATTCCAAAACAGTCCATCTCATCTAATTCTTCGAAAATTAGAAAATTTGTCACCTTCCCCATTGTAGCATTTAACTGTTCATTTAAATCCAGTGTTCTGGTCTCAACAATCCTGCTGACCAGTGATTATTATTCTGTATGAATCCATGTCTTTTTCAACTTCCTGCCTTGATAAGTTCTATCCCACCCATAAAGTTAATATACCTTCCACTTTTACTGCAGGTACATACATCTATATTGAGCTTCATTTGTCATTGATTAACACAAGCTAAACCCTGCTGACTTATCCTTGTAAGGTCTTGCCTGTTCTCAGAGTCTATAGCCCCATCACTCAAGCTAGGTATCTTCAGAGTTCATTAAGACTGCATTTAGGTATCCCACAGGTGGAACACTTCACTAAATAGTTCCTTCTAATTAGTGCCAGCTCTCCGTAGAATTACTCTCTGCTTCCTTCCCTCTTACCCAGTCTAAAGCCTAAATCATAAACAATGATTTTTCTAAAGAAGCTTCTCATAAGACATTTGCTCAAAGGCTGTTGAAATTTTACATGTGATATAACTTTCCTTATTATTTAAATGAGATATCACCTCTTCAAAATACAGAAGTTAGATAAGCACAACTATGTAAGCCACACAAAACTTCACACAGAATCTGGCGGTTTGCCATTAAAATTCTCTGTCTCACTCCCATTCTGGCCTCAGCCTTGCATACCATTTCAAAGAAATTCGTTATAAGCTCAAGGAACAACACGTCATCTTTTGATCAGGCACGTTACAATCAGATTGCAATAACATGAAACTATAATCAATGCCCCCATTTTTTATTTGACATTAGGTACTACTGTTGTTATTTACAGCTCCTCTAGACCTATATTTTGTTTATCTGTCCCATTATCATTCCCTTTCAGCATGCAAACCTGTCATTAAATCCCTCCTGCCTTCTAACCCATCACAGATCTTCCCTTTTGTTCTTTCTTCTGACCCCTTTCCCTAACTCTTGCTTGTAAACTTAAATCTCCGACTTCTTCCAGTTCATCAGTCTGAAACATTAATGCTGTTTCTTTCTACACCAATGCTACCTGGCCTGCTGGATATTTCCAGCAGTTGCTTTTTTTTTTAAATTTCATAAGCTTGCATAATACTTAAAAGATGCAAAATATCATAACAATTGAATAGATTCCTCCTTTTTTGATGCATTATACACAGGAAAACTATTAAGAAGTTACAGGGAAGAGAATTGCAATAGTATAAAAAGCAAGATCATGAGCTTGAAATTTGGGTAGCTAGAGTGTGCCCTGCTACAAGGCAGTTTTGTTTCTGTTGCAGAGCTATTTCGCTTTCTGGTCCATTCATCTGTCAGCTACATAAACAATTTTAGCTTAAGTGCAATATTTTACAACAGATTGTGTACTTGGTGCCAGGTTGTTCTTGAAATCACTCAAGCTATTCAAAGTTCCTGTTAAAAGCAAAATATTGCAGATGTTGGAAATCTGAAACAAAAACAGAAAATGCTGGAAAAACTCAGCAGGTCTAACAGCATCTGTGGAGAGAAAGACAGAGTTAATGTTTCGAGTCTGTATGACTCATCTTCAGAGCTCTGAAAAGTCATACAGGCTCAAAACGTTTTTGTGTCAAAGTTCCTGTTAATTGTCTAATTTATTATTTTATAAATTTGATACTTACTCTTTCTCGAAGCCTTGCATCACAAATTATTTCAAGTTTCTGTCCACAACTGTTCCCTAATACAATAGCAGATGCAGTCTGAAACATACAGGAACATGTTTACAAATACTAAGAATGTGGGGCATTAGTAGCAAGTAAAACCAACTTGTAGAAAGATTATAAAGTTTATGAAGCAAAGCTTTTTTAAAAAAAGACATGTTAAAGTAGAAATAAAGTTAATTCCTTTTCATAGCAAGTTCAGTTTTTCAAGAATAGCTGATGTACATCAGGAGCTGCTCTTATTTAGTATTAATTCCTTACTGTTACTTTTGGTAACAGATTGCTTCTGAACCACATGCTTTCAAGTGGACAAAATTATATAATGAACATTTAGAGCATTTTTTTTTTACATTCATTTTTAGGGTATGGCTTTGCTGACAAAGCTAGCACTTACTGTCAGTAACTGAATGCCTACAAAAAGGGGGCTGTGGGCTGTCTTCTTCAACTCTGCAGTCTTTGAAGTAAAAGGTACTCCTACAATTCTGTTAGCTAGAATGTTCCAGCAATTTGACTCAGTCACTATGTAGAAGTGGTGATACATGTCCATCGGGATGGTGTATAGCTTGGGAGAACTTGGTGATGGCATTCCATGCATCCGCTGCCCTAGATGGAGGTCAGATTTGGGAGATGCTGCCACTGTAGGCATGGTAGATAATAGTAGTGGCTGGATGTTTAAGCTAGTGGACAAGCAGACTGCTTCGCTCTGGATGATGCTAAGCTTCTTGAGCTGCACCATCCAGGCAAGTGGACAGTATTCCATCAAATTCCTAACTTTTTGGCTTGTAGGTAGCAGAGAGGCTTGAGGGTCAGAAGGCTAGACATTCACCTCAGAAAACCAAGCCTTTAGCCTGCTCTGGTTGCCATGGCATTTACGTGGATGGTCCAATGGCTTTTCTGATCAGTGGTGACCCCAGGATGTTAATGGTGAAGATTCAACTCAACAATGGTAACGTTGTTAAATGTGAGGAGGAGATAGTTTAGCTCTCTGGTTGAAAATGGTTATTGCTTGGTACTTGTATAACACAAATTTTACTTGCCACTTGTCAGCCCAAATCTGGATGTTGGCTAGGTCTGGTTGCAGGCAGACATGACTGCTTCATTACCTGATGAATTGTGATCCATCCAATTCTCCACCTTTTCACAGAGATTGTCTCTTTTCCAACATTACTGTCTGTAACAGCACTTTTCTGCCTTTCCAACTATCAAACCAGCTAGAGTTGGTGTTTATCTACTCTCCTCCATTCAAGTTGGTACTCTTCATTCTTGTTTCCACACCACACCGCCCTCCCCGGTAACCCCATAAAGGACTGCTGTCCTTGATTATTTCTGTACAACTACTAAGTGGTTGATTAAGTTAGCTGAAGCGCTAGATGATGACAAAGGATAAATGAAAAGTGCCACCTGACTAGAGACTGAGAAGCTGCAAAGTTCAGACCATGCAAGTTTAGCTAAATGTGTCAAGACCAACTGCAGCTTGAAACGAGTGTCTGCATATTTTCAAGAGGGTGATTTGGAGAAGGCAGATAACTGTCAAAAATGACAGCCAAGAGCATGTTGGCAGGTTACAAAAACCTTTTTGATCCTGACACGTGGTCAGGTTGTGATCAGATTAAAGTATGGACATGTGCAGAAATAAGGACAACTGATTGGCCTGTTATAGCCAGAGTCCTTGTTGATAGTTGGCAATTAAGGTACCGTATAAACGTACAGAAAGGCCAGACAATTGTGGTAGAGGAACAAGGTCAGGCAGCCACTAAGTTATGGCCCCACCCAGAGGACAATTGGATAACATTTTTTTTTGCTTCCTGGTAATTACCAGTTATATACTTATAAGTATTAATTCTTGTTCAAAATAAAAAGTTCAATTACTGTAACCTCATGTCAGGTCTACCTACTTGTAGTTCATGCTGGCACTCTCCTTTCCTTCATCCCAAGGTGCTGATCCCAGTTTCCTCCTTCTTCCCCAAAGCATCACTCTCAACTTCTGCCCTTTTCCTTCTCCCCTCCATAAACAAACATTCATTCCCACTTTTCTTCCATTGCAATCCATTAACCTCCTTCATTGCCATCAATTTCTCCATTTTCCCTCATATCATGGGTAACCAGACCTTCAAGTAATTAACTGGCTGTAAAGAATTTTGGGCTGTCCTGAGGATAGGAAAGGAACTAAATAAATGAAAGTTCATTGTTTTTTTGCCTCTCCCCACTTCATTGCCATCCAATTCCTCTTCCACTGTCATCCACTCCCCCCTCCCTACTACTATGCCATGCATTCTGCCCCTTCCCTTATTCTTGCTCCCACTCCTTACCCACCAATTACTTGTCATACATGCTTCCCCTGTTCACTTAATTCATTTCTTACCTCTGTGAATCCCATTTGTACACATCAACCATTCCACCTTCCTTTCTTAACCCTCATTTCCCTAGTGTGCTTCCTATTGAGTCTGGTGGTTATGCATCAAACAGGCCCTGCTCCTCCTTTCGGTGCTAATGGCCCAAATTTCCATTTGGGCACGCAGTATGTGAGAACTCCCATTCTAAGGAGAGTACCTATAGTCAGGCAATAAGAACACTAGTATTGAACTGACAAGAGAAGTAGGGCTATTCCAATACGTAAAACACAGGATGAAGGAGAAACACCCAGAAGGGGCAAGACAGGGCAGAAAAAATTCAGTTGCAATTACTGTCAACACTGGGCCCTAGAATGTTGATGGTCAGTGAAAAACAATGATCAGCATACATGATGTTCAGGTTGTAGGTTCACAAACATTTTTATGACCTGGGTGCAGGCCCATACCTTTAGGACAAATTAAGATTGCCAAAGTTCATTTCATGCAGAGCCCTAACAGCTAGCACAAATAGATTCTGTTCTATTAGTGACGGAATTTAAATTAGGTATTGAATGTGAAAGGATAGTGTGCAAGCCCACAGCACCATCAAACTCACTGAACCAAACTAACTACATGCCCCAACAAAATAAAAAATAACTAGTAACAAATACCAAAAAAATCAACATTCAACAATTAAAAAAAAGTCCTGGGATTAGAAGATTGCTAGACAAAGGTGCTTTGTCTACCAAGTAATTGGAGACTTATCACCACTATTTGAAACAAGTAGAGGTAAATTCATATTCTCAAGTTCTGAAAAAGGTTCCATATCTATTTTCAGATGCTAAAAGAACTACTAGGAGGTTTGGGGAGTTGTGACTTGTGTTCCTGCCTCTTGAGTCAGAAACTCTGGGTTCAAGTCCCACTCCAGGGATGGCCAAGGAAGGTGCATTTCTAAAACAAAAACAGAATTACCTGGAAAAACTCAGCAGGTCTGGCAGCATCGGCGGAGAAGAAAAGAGTTGACGTTTCGAGTCCTCATGACCCTTCGACAGAACTTGCGTTCGAGTCCAAGAAAGAGTTGAAATATAAGCTGGTTTAAGGTGTGTGTGTGGGGGGCGGAGAGATAGAGAGACAAAGAGGTGGAGGGGGGGGTGGGGGTGTGTGGTTGTAGGGACAAACAAGCAGTGATAGAAGCAGATCATCAAAAGATGTCAATGACAATAGTACAATAGAACACATAGGTGTTAAAATTAAAGTTGGTGATATTATCTAAACGAATGTGCTAATTAAGAATGGATGGTAGGGCACTCAAGGTATAGCTCTAGTGGGTTTTTTTTTAATTTTAATATATAATGGGAATAGGTGGAAAAAGGAAAATCTTTATAATTTATTGGAAAAAAAAAAGGGAAGGGGGAAACAGAAAGGGAGTGGGGATGGGGGAGGGAGCTTACGACCTAAAGTTGTTGAATTCAATATTCAGTCCAGAAGGCTGTAAAGTCCCTAGTCGGAAGATGAGGTGTTGTTCCTCCAGTTTGCGTTGGGCTTCACTGGAACAATGCAGCAAGCCAAGGACAGACATGTGGGCAAGAGAGCAGGGTGGAGTGTTGAAATGGCAAGCGACAGGGAGGTTTGGGTCATTCTTGCGGACAGACCGCAGGTGTTCTGCAAAGCGGTCGCCCAGTTTACGTTTGGTCTCTCCAATGTAGAGGAGACCACATTGGGAGCAACGGATGCAGTAGACTAAGTTGGGGGAAATGCAAGTGAAATGCTGCTTCACTTGAAAGGAGTGTTTGGGTCCTTGGACGGTGAGGAGAGAGGAAGTGAAGGGGCAGGTGTTGCATCTTTTGCGTGGGCATGGGGTGGTGCCATAGGAGGGGGTTGAGGAGTAGGGGGTGATGGAGGAGTGGACCAGGGTGTCCCGGAGGGAGCGATCCCTACGGAATGCCGATAAGGGGGGTGAAGGGAAGATGTGTTTGGTGGTGGCATCATGCTGGAGTTGGCGGAAATGGCGGAGGATGATCCTTTGAATGCGGAGGCTGGTGGGGTGATAAGTGAGGACAAGGGGGACCCTATCATGTTTCTGGGAGGGAGGAGAAGGCGTGAGGGCGGATGCGCGGGGGATGGGCCGGACACGGTTGAGGGCCCTGTCAACGACCGTGGGTGGAAAACCTCGGTTAAGGAAGAAGGAGGACATGTCAGAGGAACTGTTTTTGAATGTAGCATCATCGGAACAGATGCGACGGAGGTGAAGGAATTGAGAGAATGGGATGGAGTCCTTACAGGACGCAGGGTGTGAGGAGCTGTAGTCGAGATAGCTGTGGGAGTCGGTGGGTTTGTAATGGATATTGGTGGACAGTCTATCACCAGAGATTGAGACAGAGAGGTCAAGGAAGGGAAGGGAAGTGTCAGAGATGGACCACGTGAAAATGATGGAGGGGTGGAGATTGGAAGCAAAATTAATAAATTTTTCCAAGTCCTGACGAGAGCATGAAGCGGCACCGAAGTAATCATCGATGTACCGGAGAAAGAGTTGTGGAAGGGGGCCGGAGTAGGACTGCAACAAGGAATGTTCCACATACCCCATAAAGAGACAGGCATAGCTGGGGCCCATGCGGGTACCCATAGCCACACCTTTTATTTGGAGGAAGTGAGAGGAGTTGAAGGAGAAATTGTTCAGTGTGAGAACAAGTTCAGCCAGACGGAGGAGAGTAGTGGTGGATGGGGATTGTTCGGGCCTCTGTTCGAGGAAGAAGCTAAGGGCCCTCAGACCATCCTGGTGGGGGATGGAGGTGTAGAGGGATTGGACGTCCATGGTGAAGAGTAAGCGGTTGGGGCCAGGGAACTGGAAATTGTTGATGTGTCGTAAGGTGTCAGAGGAATCACAGATGTAGGTGGGAAGGGACTGGACAAGGGGAGAGAGAAGGGAGTCAAGATAACGAGAAATGAGTTCTGTGGGGCAGGAGCAAGCTGAGACGATCGGTCTACCGGGGCAGTTCTGTTTGTGGATTTTGGGTAGGAGATAGAAGCGGGCCGTCCGAGGTTGGGCGACTATCAGGTTGGAAGCTGTGGGAGGGAGATCCCCAGAGGAGATGAGGTCAGTGACAGTCCTGGAAACAATGGCTTGATGTTCAGTGGTGGGGTCATGGTCCAGGGAGAGGTAGGAGGAAGTGTCTGCGAGTTGACGCTCAGCCTCCGCGAGGTAGAGGTCAGTGCGCCAGACAACAACAGCACCACCCTTGTCAGCGGGTTTGATGACAATGTCAGGGTTGGACCTGAGAGAATGGAGTGCAGTAAGTTCAGAGAGAGACAGGTTAGAATGGGTGAGAGGAGCAGAGAAATTGAGACGACTAATGTCGCGCCGACAGTTCTCAATGAAAAGATCGAGAGAAGGTAAGAATCCAGAGGGAGGGGTCCAGGTGGAGGGAGAATATTGGAGATGGGTAAAAGGATCTGTTGAACTGGGAGAGGACTCCTGCCCAAAGAAGTGAGCCCGGAGACGAAGACGGCGGAAGAAGAGTTCAGTATCACGTGGTCTCCTCTACATTGGAGAGACCAAACGTAAACTGGGCGACCGCTTTGCAGAACACCTGCGGTCTGTCCGCAAGAATGACCCAAACCTCCCTGTCGCTTGCCATTTCAACACTCCACCCTGCTCTCTTGCCCACATGTCTGTCCTTGGCTTGCTGCATTGTTCCAGTGAAGCCCAACGCAAACTGGAGGAACAACACCTCATCTTCCGACTAGGGACTTTACAGCCTTCTGGACTGAATATTGAATTCAACAACTTTAGGTCGTGAGCTCCCTCCCCCATCCCCACCCCCTTTCTGTTTCCCCCTTCCCTTTTTTTTTTCCAATAAATTATAAAGATTTTCCTTTTTCCACCTATTCCCATTATATATTAAAATTAAAAAAAAAACCCACTAGAGCTATACCTTGAGTGCCCTACCATCCATTCTTAATTAGCACATTCATTTAGATAATATCACCAACTTTAATTTTAACACCTATGTGTTCTATTGTACTATTGTCGTTGACATCTTTTGATGATCTGCTTCTATCACTGCTTGTTTGTCCCTACAACCACACACCTCCACCCCCCCCTCCACCTCTTTGTCTCTCTATCTCTCCGCCCCCCACACACACACCTTAAACCAGCTTATATTTCAACTCTTTCTTGGACTCGAACTCAAGTTCTGTCGAAGGGTCATGAGGACTCGAAACGTCAACTCTTTTCTTCTCCGCCGATGCTGCCAGACCTGCTGAGTTTTTCCAGGTAATTCTGTTTTTGTTTTGGATTTCCAGCATCCGCAGTTTTTTTGTTCTTATCTCTGTGTTTAATTGACTGCCACTGCTCTTCAAGAAATGCCTACCTCCTTGAAGAAGTTCTGTTCCACTCTGCGACAAGATTTCCGTATCTCTCTGTTGTCTTGCTCACCTTCTTTGCTTTCCATTTCCCTCCTAGTGTTTGACAAGGTGTTTACTAAAACCCGCTTTCACAGCCATATCTCCTTTCTCAGTGACTGTCTCCGTCTCCGACTTACCCCACGTGGATTTCAACTGAAATTCCACCCCTCATGTTTCGAACCCACCCAGGATTACAGGTATCTCCGGGACATAAAACGTTTCTCGGACTGCTGTTCCCGTCACATTCTGAAATCCACACTCAGTGCCATGCGCCGCCATATGAACACACTCGACCTCTCCCTCCAGCAGCACCGCCGTACCCTTTTTCAAAGCTGCGCGTGCCCCCAGTTTCATTTTATCCTTCGGCTCATCCGACGCCTCAACAAGAAACTTTTTCTCTTTCTCTCAAGTGCTAAGGAACGCAAGCTACAACAACTCATCGACACCAACACCCATCTAGGACCCCCCGCCCCTGCCTGTTCCTCCGTCCCCACCCTTTCTTCCAATCCCAACCCCAGCCGTGTATTCACTATACCCCCTGACCTTCCCCTCTCCGATGCTGAACGTTCAGTGCTCAGCAAAGGACTTAGTTTCATACCCTTACGCCCTCACCTCAATTAATTTCGGTCTCGGCATGATACTGAACTCTTCTTCCGCCGTCTTCGTCGCCGGGCTCACTTCTTTGGGCAGGAGTCCTCTCCCCGTTCAACAGATCCTTTTACCCATCTCCAATATTCTCCCTCCACCTGGACCCCTCCCTCTGGATTCTTACCTTCTCTCGATCTTTTCATTGAGAACTGTCGGCGCGACATTAGTCGTCTCAATTTCTCTGCTCCTCTCACCCATTCTAACCTGTCTCTCTCTGAACTTACTGCACTCCATTCTCTCAGGTCCAACCCTGACATTGTCATCAAACCCGCTGACAAGGGTGGTGCTGTTGTTGTCTGGCGCACTGACCTCTACCTCGCGGAGGCTGAGCGTCAACTCGCAGACACTTCCTCCTACCTCTCCCTGGACCATGACCCCACCACTGAACATCAAGCCATTGTTTCCAGGACTGTCACTGACCTCATCTCCTCTGGGGATCTCCCTCCCACAGCTTCCAACCTGATAGTCGCCCAACCTCGGACGGCCCGCTTCTATCTCCTACCCAAAATCCACAAACAGAACTGCCCCGGTAGACCGATCGTCTCAGCTTGCTCCTGCCCCACAGAACTCATTTCTCGTTATCTTGACTCCCTTCTCTCTCCCCTTGTCCAGTCCCTTCCCACCTACATCTGTGATTCCTCTGACACCTTACGTCACATCAACAATTTCCAGTTCCCTGGCCCCAACCGCTTACTCTTCACCATGGACGTCCAATCCCTCTACACCTCCATCCCCCACCAGGATGGTCTGAGGGCCCTTAGCTTCTTCCTCGAACAGAGGCCCGAACAATCCCCATCCACCACTACTCTCCTCCGTCTGGCTGAACTTGTTCTCACACTGAACAATTTCTCCTTCAACTCCTCTCACTTCCTCCAAATAAAAGGTGTGGCTATGGGTACCCGCATGGGCCCCAGCTATGCCTGTCTCTTTATGGGGTATGTGGAACATTCCTTGTTGCAGTCCTACTCCGGCCCCCTTCCACAACTCTTTCTCCGGTACATCGATGATTACTTCGGTGCCGCTTCATGCTCTCGTCAGGACTTGGAAAAATTTATTAATTTTGCTTCCAATCTCCACCCCTCCATCATTTTCACGTGGTCCATCTCTGACACTTCCCTTCCCTTCCTTGACCTCTCTGTCTCAATCTCTGGTGATAGACTGTCCACCAATATCCATTACAAACCCACCGACTCCCACAGCTATCTCGACTACAGCTCCTCACACCCTGCGTCCTGTAAGGACTCCATCCCATTCTCTCAATTCCTTCGCCTCCGTCGCATCTGTTCCGATGATGCTACATTCAAAAACAGTTCCTCTGACATGTCCTCCTTCTTCCTTAACCGAGGTTTTCCACCCACGGTCGTTGACAGGGCCCTCAACCGTGTCCGGCCCATCCCCCGCGCATCCGCCCTCACGCCTTCTCCTCCCTCCCAGAAACATGATAGGGTCCCCCTTGTCCTCACTTATCACCCCACCAGCCTCCGCATTCAAAGGATCATCCTCCGCCATTTCCGCCAACTCCAGCATGATGCCACCACCAAACACATCTTCCCTTCACCCCCCTTATCGGCATTCCGTAGGGATCGCTCCCTCCGGGACACCCTGGTCCACTCCTCCATCACCCCCTACTCCTCAACCCCCTCCTATGGCACCACCCCATGCCCACGCAAAAGATGCAACACCTGCCCCTTCACTTCCTCTCTCCTCACCGTCCAAGGACCCAAACACTCCTTTCAAGTGAAGCAGCATTTCACTTGCATTTCCCCCAACTTAGTCTACTGCATCCGTTGCTCCCAATGTGGTCTCCTCTACATTGGAGAGACCAAACGTAAACTGGGCGACCGCTTTGCAGAACACCTGCGGTCTGTCCGCAAGAATGACCCAAACCTCCCTGTCGCTTGCCATTTCAACACTCCACCCTGCTCTCTTGCCCACATGTCTGTCCTTGGCTTGCTGCATTGTTCCAGTGAAGCCCAACGCAAACTGGAGGAACAACACCTCATCTTCCGACTAGGGACTTTACAGCCTTCTGGACTGAATATTGAATTCAACAACTTTAGGTCGTAAGCTCCCTCCCCCATCCCCACTCCCTTTCTGTTTCCCCCTTCCCTTTTTTTTTCCAATAAATTATAAAGATTTTCCTTTTTCCACCTATTCCCATTATATATTAAAATTAAAAAAAAACCCACTAGAGCTATACCTTGAGTGCCCTACCATCCATTCTTAATTAGCACATTCGTTTAGATAATATCACCAACTTTAATTTTAACACCTATGTGTTCTATTGTACTATTGTCATTGACATCTTTTGATGATCTGCTTCTATCACTGCTTGTTTGTCCCTACAACCACACACCCCCACCCCCCCCCCCCTCTTTGTCTCTCTATCTCTCCGCCCCCCACACACACACCTTAAACCAGCTTATATTTCAACTCTTTCTTGGACTCGAACGCAAGTTCTGTCGAAGGGTCATGAGGACTCGAAACGTCAACTCTTTTCTTCTCCGCCGATGCTGCCAGACCTGCTGAGTTTTTCCAGGTAATTCTGTTTTTGTTTTGGATTTCCAGCATCCGCAGTTTTTTTGTTCTTATGGGTGCATTTCTAAGATGGCCAAACAGGTCGGATAGCAACCTGCAAATCCTTCTAACATAAGCCAATGGAAGGTGGTAAGAGCAGTAAAGATTCTTGTACAGTCATAAGAAGAAAGGAAAATTGGAGCATCTACCATCACTATTCATAGCTCTGGACTACAGCATACATGTTGCCACGGTAACTCTGACTCCCTGGAATGAGTGGGGGTCAGTTGTCTCTGGACAGCTGGTGTGGATCAGATTGGTGCTAACAGCACAGGGTTCAATCCCCCTTCCAGATGGGGGGGATTCAGGACCTGCCTCCTTGTACTAGCCATGGTGGAGATTGTGGCCCCACGGGTTGGACCTACTGAAGAACTACTGTGCTTTTACAGGAATTTCATCTTTATTGCTTCAAGATTCAATAACTCTTATTTTCCTGAAACAGTTACTAGCATGTTGCATTTCAGTCCAACTTAGATACAAAAATTAGTTACAAAACTAATAATTCTTGAAACTGAATCATCGCCGAAGATAAGCAGAATGAAGGTAAAAAGCACCTGTTTAGCACGCTGTAGGTCACTTGAGAACACATGGGAGAATCTGACTTTGCTGAGAGCCTGGCCTGCAGCCTTAGCCTGCTTGAAGCCAAACTCGGACAGTGGTTCATCCACTCCCTGCCCTGAAAGGGAATAGAAAGATACTAGAACATTTCCTTTGGGTAGTGTTTTTTTTTAAACATACATAACAGTAAAAATGTTGAAAATTATAACAGAACAACAAAGTAAAAGAGTGGTTAAGTTTGCAGGCCAGCTTTTATTCTATGCATGCACTGATTGGTATCCATTTGCAACAATTTATATATTTCCAGTGAAACAAGATGGGCTAACATTCTCCTGTAAAAATCTAAAAGAAATAAGGTTTCCCAAAGTCCTGTTATAAGTAAGTCGGTGTCACAACACAGGTGTTAACAAAATTTAAAATGCAGCTGACCATGATGGTGGCTTGTCAGGAGCAGAGCAAATTTATACTGTTTCAATTGCAGAGGAGTGTGTGATTTTCTCCTGATGTGACACAATGGCATTGTTAAAATGGAGTAGAAGAGGTTTAATCTGCATGCAGACTATAATTTTATTTAACCTGGCAGTTTAAAGACTACTTCTCAGTGCCCTAAGATCTTTCACATTAATTAGGCAAGACATTCTTCTGACTAACAGTGAAACATTCCAGGACCTGTGGCTTCCCAACCCATTCTTGCCTTGCCAGAGGAGGAGTCAGACCAACAGCGGCAGGTAGACAATTAGTATCAATTAAGTGCTCAATAGGTTGA
Organism: Carcharodon carcharias; assembly: GCF_017639515.1. Lineage (NCBI taxonomy): Eukaryota > Metazoa > Chordata > Chondrichthyes > Lamniformes > Lamnidae > Carcharodon > Carcharodon carcharias. Next base: position 105,836,152 of record NC_054479.1, on the reverse strand, counting down.
AAATTAGTGACAATGCCAGCATCTTGACAGTAGGTGGGGCTCCCAATGAGACTAAAGCTCTGGGCAGCAGGCTGGGGAGTGCCATTGACGCCTCCTTTAAATTGTCCTATCCCGAAGTTGTGGAGATCAGAAGGCCAGAGCCGCAGGCTGTCCCGTGGTCAAACTTAATTTTAAAGCATGCAGAAGCATTCATACGGCGCCTCCATCGTGAGTCACCCTTGCAGTTTCGTACCCACATCAGCAGCACCCACTTTTCCCGTTGGGGCTGCTGGTCATCACAGCCTTGGGAGTTGCAACAGCCCTCCTGATTCTGCAGCCTGTCCGCTGTCCCTAATTGGATGTCAAATAAGGAGCTGGTTTGTTAATGATGCGCGTCTGGGAAGATCATGCAGGCGGGCGAGACTCCAACTCCATCAGGGTTGGGACCCGGACATGGTCTGGTGCCTGAAAATCTTCTAGGACTAGAAGATGTTGCCCTAGATATCCCCTTTGTACATTAAAAGGTTTATGGGTCGTTTAGTCAAATTACAAGCAAATAATAAATCATCTTTTATCTTTACTTGTTATAGAAAAGCATTGTATAATAGTAAATGAACAATAGATCTACCTATTAGGAAATCATGGCCCAAAGTTTCTGGTGCCTATCTCCAATGCTGGAAGTACAGTTGAGGCAGCCTGTCACATCCCTGACCCTATCCCAAATTTCAGAGTTGGGGTCATTTACATAGTGTGGGAGAACACATCACGCAAGCATAAGTGCCTTGAAGGCAGGAGTGAAGGAATTTCTAATGGATGATGTCCTGAGCAATGTGGTAAACTCTAACGGTCAGTCTGTTGTATTCAAGAAGATAACCTACAACCGCCTTCTCAAGGGCGAACAGGGATGGGCAATAAACACTGGCCGCCTTGCCAGATATAGCCACATTCTGTGCACGCATCACAAAAAAATGTATCTGTCCCAATGAGGGCGGGTGCAAAATGTATCTGCTCCCATACTTCTTGAAATTTTGGATATAGGAAGAAAATGGCAAAGACCTCATAGAACACAATATTTCACATCAAATTCAAACCAATCTGACTTGCACTGTTCAGTGCCCTTCCAGAAAGAAATGTTAGACCTTAGGTGCTTCAGGACCTTTCAAAGAAGGTTATTCTGATGAGACACTATAGTTTACTGACTAATTGTTAATGTTCCTCAATGGAAGTTATTTATTTCTTAAATGAGATGATAATGGTGCCAGATCATACAAAGTAAACATTTTATTAACCATACCTTCCAACCACAAATGAAGTGCTTCCTTTTTTCCAACTCAGAATTTGTTGGATTTATGGGCTAGTGAGCCATTCTACCTCAAATTTTGCAGAACCAAGTGTCAGTTGTAAAACAGAAGGACATGTGGGTAATGTCTAATGAGACCATATCAAAAATAATAAGGAATGCTTTCACTGCATTATAAGGGAACAATCACAACAAGTAATAGACGAAGCAAAGTGTCACTGGTCCCCAAATTAATTGCAAAATTTACATTTTGAGCATTCTTTCCACAGGGACAACAACAGTATATGTCTTGTAGTAAGATAAAAATGCAACATTGCAGGTTAAATTTTCCATAACAGAAGTAAGTGACCTAGAACACTGTTCCTCAGTAAAATTAACTTTTTAACCTGGTTCCTTATGTTATCCTTCCCTAATTTGGGATACAGCCTACACTGTACTGGAAGCTTTATGGCACTTCATCCAGGATGCAAACTGCAAAGGCCATCACAGTCAGGATCTAAACTTGTCCTTATCCCATTGACTGTCAGTTTGTTCAGCTGCCAGTACTCTTACTTCTGGGTCAGATTTTGGGTTTGAACCCACATTAAAAAGTTTGAGTTCAATGTACATTGTTGTATGGAGGCTTTACTAAACTGCTAGAAGCGTCATTCCCTAGAGATGTTAAACTAGGGCAGTTTAGTGTCTAGGACACTATGGTGTTTCAGACGGTAGTTAAAGATCTTTTGACACTATCCAAAGATCAAAGAGTTCTCCCACTGTCCTTGCCAGTATTCCTCTAGGAAACAATATTGTCAAAATACTTTGATCGCTAATTCAGCCCATTACTGTTTGAGGAATATTGTTAGTGCAAATTGGTCACTGAGTAGACCCACATAACAACTGCACTTTAAAGTTATTCATTATGTGAAGCTTATGGAAATGTTTTTATGTAAAAAGGTGTTCCATAAGTCATTCATGACTGCATAACTACATTCCTCTGCAGTGATAAATTATGCTCACTCCTGCTTCAAAATCACAACATTGCAAATTCAAACTCCACTGCAGATTTAAACATAATCTAGGCTGACACTTCAGTGCAATGTTGAGGAGGGACTGCCATGTCAAAGGTATTATAATAGATCAACCGATGATTTGCTGTTTGTGGATCGTTGATGTACAAAAATAGTACTGACTTTGTCTATATAACACAAATACAGCACTACAGGAAAGCTATAAGTGAACAATGCTATATAAAAATGTACATTTTCCCCCTTCTTTTGTGGTCAAAAGCCTGAGCCAATATTTCCTTTGGCTTCACCTGGAGACAAAGAAAATTCTATCACCGACACTGATAATCTGAGTAAACTCCAAACAATTGATAAACGCTGGAGCCTTCCTGGTTTGCATGGTTCAACACCATATGCGAAATACATGTACCTAATAAGCCCTATGTAAAGCCTACATTAACATTTTTAAATAGAAACCAATGGTACAGTGGTAGAGCGAAGTTGCACAGACTGGTTAATGATGGGTGAGACCATGTAACAACATTATGCTGAAAAATCAGTAAGAGGGAAAAATAAACCAAGAAGCTCAAGCCAAGAGATTTAACCACTTCACTACATCTTTGCACACATTCTAGCATCCTTTAGATGACAGCTGGCCAAGTCCTGGAAGCAGCTCATTCTCCTAAGAATGTTCCTTAGCACAGGGAACCCATAAATGAATAAAGGGGAGAAAATATTTCAAAAGCAGAGTCTCCACAGACTAGTATTTTATTGTTTCTTTTTAATCATTACATTAATTTTGAATATTACCTACCTTGAAGAACTTTTGCTTTATTGTATCTTGTCTCACCACTAAAAAATGTTTAAAGAAGCACAATGTTAAACCAGTAAACAGCAAAATAATCCCAGTTTCATACTTTAATTCTTTCATGGGATGTGGGGTCACTGGCAGGACCAGCATTTGTTGCCCATACCTAGGTGCCCTTGAACCGGGTGGCTTGCTAGGCCATTTTAGAGAGCAGTTAAGAATCAATCACTTGCTGTGCATCTGGAGTCACACATAGGGTAAGGATGGCAGATTTCCTTTCCTAAAGGACATTAGTGAGCCAGAAAGATTTTTACAGCATGGCCACCATTACAGAGATTAGCTTTGTACATCAGATTTGTTAACTGAATTCAAATTGCAACATCTGCTGTGGAGGGATTTGAACACTGGCCCCCTGGATTACTGGTCTAGTGACATTACCACTATGCCACCATCTCCCCCTTCACAATACAAGATTCTCAAGAATCTGCAGATCAATCACACATTTGTTTACAGAATTAATCAATGAACATAGCTGCATGAGTGTAGTGCCATCGCAATGCATGATAACTGAAGGATCTAAATCCCCAAAACAAAATTTATTATACACATATTTCAGGTTACAGGGTGAATTCAGATGGTGTCAAGGTAAAATATCTTCAGAAATAAGGAGGAAAATGCTTGAGAAACCCCAAAGAAGTGCTCTATTCTCCAGAGTCACTGTCACAACATTCAGCATGACAATGTTTCAAAGCCTATCACAAGACCAAAACCGGCATTCAAGAGGGAATTGGATTTTTATCCAAAGAATGTGCAGGCTAGGGAGAAGAGGTGGGGAATTGCTCCTTCAGACAGCCAGGGCGGATACAATGGGCCAAACGGCCTCCTGTGTTGTAACCATTCTGTGAAAGCAATAGAGACTGCTGCTTAGAAAAACTAAATACTTGCTCCACCCAAGGTAAGGCAATGTAATGATCAAATAAAGATTTAAAAAATAGGTAATGGAAAGCTCGTCTTTTCAGTCCTATGTCACATAAACACAATTGTAAGAGGCAAAAAGGAGCCATTGAGCAATTGTAGGATAATTAAGCCAAGTAGTTTTCAAACTACTGAATCTATGTAAGGCTCATAATACAGTAGGTTATCATTCTGCTTGCTGAACGTAATATGCAGAGCGCACACAATTCAAGAGTGCAGGCAAGAATTAGCAGTGGTCAACTTTTTGTGAAGTGTCTGGGAAGTCATATGCTTGATTTTATTGGGCTTGCAATACAATGAAATCGGAATTCCAGAGGTCAGCAGTCGTCAACCAGCAATTCTGCAGAAACTGTGCCTGTTAAAGGATGGAGGATGGTAGATTTTGCTTGGCATTCAACAGAATGAAGCCCTCCCATTCTATCAACTGTATGTGTATTACAATAACTGCAATATCATGTATCCACAACTTATCAAGGGTGAAAGAAACACCCATCAAAAACAGTATAGGCCACAGAGAGTGAATGGAGAATGACCCTTCACGTTAAATGCACTGTACCTTAGAGCTGGATTGCTTTCAGTCTCCCTCAAGTCACTAGCCCTGTTTGCTGGCAAACAGCTGGCAGCCATCAACTCCAGCAAGTGACTTTACCCTTCTTATAAGCTGCAGGGCAGCATCAGCACTGCAAGGACAATTAGAAGGAACCGTCATGATGGCCCACCAATTTTTTTTTTTAAAAACAGTGACAATGCTGCAGCTTAGCTGAAGAATGTTGAAATGATCTGTCGACACAACTGGCTGCAATGCAAGAATGTCTCATCCACATCCTTGAATCTCTCTTTGTTCTGCTCATCAGTTGCTGGCATGCTGATGCCTCTATTGATTGTAATATTATAGAGCACACAGCACATCATCACTAGCTTGGACAATTTCTGTCGTGTGCACCATAAGTCACTTTAAGTCACCCAGGCAACAGAATCATTGCTTCAAAACACTGCTTAGTGAGCACCCAGGATTTGGCATAGACCTCACTGTTTTGTTGCTTGGCCTTGTTGGTTGCCATGGCAATTAGTCTCATCAGCCAAGGTTGAAGAGGATAGATAGATTCCCCAGGAGCCATCCATCCAGCTTATCTCCCTGGAACAGATCTCAAATGTTGGTTTGTCATAATATTTAAAAATCAAAGCAACTCTCAGCATACCTGATATTTATGCAGTGTTCAGGTTGACATTCACACTGACACCAATTTCTTTTTCTATTTTTGTGTGGCACCAGTTGGCCTACTGGAGTCCAGGTGAGCATGGGCATCATCAACAATGCTCAGAAATTTGGAAAACTATCAATGAAGAAACCGTACTACCTGCAATCCTGCTACTCAGTACCACAAAGCACATAGTAGTAGGCTGCTTCCAGAGGCTTGTCAAATAGGAATATGACATTTGGATCACGTCAGTTTCAAGTGCGTCATTTGCATTGAGAGAAGTGCAACATCCACGGATGGACAAAACACACTAAATGCCATATAAAAAAATACATTAGGACTTAAAAACTGGTTCTGGTTTGTTGCAAAATTAAATAATAGGAGTTTGATTACATCATGCCAACATCTGCTTGTTACACTGTGCTCTCCCACATGTACCTTATACCAGCTTTCAGTAAACAATCTTGTAAGCAAAAAGCTGAAAAACTCACTCATGTCCACTCTTTCATTAGTAGTAAAGACCCTCACATGATTATACAGAAAATATATTTCAGTTATATTGATACTCAGGTGACTTTCCCTAATCCACTGCTTGAAGGTGATTGGGCAAATTCAACAGCAACTTTCAAAAGAGAATGGGTTGGCTATATATGCACACACAAGAAAAAAAGTTGCAGGGCTGTAGGGCAGTGCAACTAATTAGATAGTTCTTTCAACGAGCAATGGCCTATTCCAGTGCTGAAAGACGTATGACATCCTCCACCTTGAGCTGCACCAAGTTCACAAAACAAGTGTTGGATTATTAACATCCCTATAACTTTGGGAAAAGTTCGAAAGGTGCACTTTAACCAGTTAAGTTAGGAGTGCCCAATCTTAACAGAAGAAAATGCTGATCTGAAATGAAAACAGAAAACGCTGGAAATGCTCAGAAGATCTGGCAGCATTTGTGGAGAGAGAAAGAGTTAAAGTCTCAGGCCAAGGCCCAATCTTGGTCTTGGTGGGTCCACGTTTTGGAGACTCAAGGGCCATGATTGAAATTTCAGTCGGTGACCCTACATTCCTCTCAAGTTTCTGGTACTAATAATAGGTATTCACGCTACGAGTTACAATTAACCCAGCAGTGAGGCAAGGTTCTGAATCGTACCCCCCACAATATTCAAACAGCAAAGTTGCCACTGGGCAAAAAATAATTAACAATTCCAGTTGCCCCGCCTACCAAGGGCTGCGGATCGAGTTAAATGACAAACTACACTGGTGCGATCAGAGACCGGCGTAGCAGAGGGTGACCCGGGCTCATTGTTTCAAACAGCAGCCGGCCTGATATTACAGAGTTCCGGGGAACCAGCTGTTCCCTGGCCCGAGGACCACCCGACTCCTCAATCCGGGACAGTACTCACTGCCGAACCAAGATGATCCCGAACTTCATGCTTTCAACCGGCGGCCTCCCGCAAGCAGCTTCACGTCGGAACAAACCATCCTCCCATAGGCTGACCCGGCCGACTGACATCATCCACATAGCAACCAATCAGAGCAAGAGACATCCCGGTGACGCAAAAGAGCTGAGTGTTCTATTATAATGGCCCTGTTCCCGCCACGGGCCATTCATACTAATGCTCTTCCATTCAATTTCAGCAAAGCCCCCCCAGCCTGTTCTACAAAATAACCTCTTCATCCACTCATCGTGACAAGTGCATAATATTGCGATCTCACTCCTCTCTTGTGCCTTGCAAGTGGTGGAAAGATTTTGGGGAGTCACTCACCATAGAATACCCAGACGCTGATTGACTCTGATTTAAACTGTGTTTAAATGTATTCCTGGAGGTTTCATCCCATGACTTGCTCCTGTGCTCCAGCCATTAGTCAGCCAACTCATCCATCCTTGTGATGCACCACCTTCCTATGGCAATTGGAAAGCAAAAAGACTTGGTATAAATATAGAAAATGCTGGAAAAACTCAGCAGGTCTGGCAGCATCTGTGGAAAGACAAATAGAGGTAACATTTCCAGTCCACATGACTCTTCAGAATTAACGAGTAGTAGGAATGTGATGGATTTTATACTGCTTGAGAGGGGTGGAGTAGGTGTGGCAAAATAGGTCAGGGGCAGGTGGGAGCAGTTCCCATCTATCACTGACCTATTTGGCTCCACTCCCTCTGTTTTTCTCTCTGCTGACCTTTTCCAGTATCTGCAGTATTTTGCTTTTACATTAAAAAGACTTATTACCCAATTGGATGATGCCCGACTGTCAGCCACAGTCTTCACCCACCTCCCATTTTCAATACTTTTAATCTATTAAAGAGGAATGTTCAAAGGAAATGAGAAAAAAACAATTTTTAAAAAAAAGTCCTAATAAGTTTTCTCTAGGATTGCACACAGCAGTGTCCTGGAGATTGATCTTCAATTCTTGGAGACTCCAGGCCAACCCTGGAGAGCTGGCAACCCTAGATCTGACCTGCTTTTGTAGCCAGAGTGTTTACATGGCTGGTCCAGTTAAGTTTTGATCAATGGTAACCCCATGATGATTGAGTGTTTCGATGATAGTAATAATATTGAATCTCAGAGAGGAGGTAGCTTAACACAAATGCTACCTGTGTGATAGCTTTAACAGGTTGGCATCTCATTTTTAGGTGCACTTGGTGCTGTTCTTGGCATATTTCTCATTGAATCAGAGTTGGTCTCCTGCCTTGATGGTAATGAGGAATATGCTGGGCTAGGAGGTTACAGATTGTGGAAAACTATAATTCTGATGTTGCAAACTGGCACCTGGATGCCCAGCTTCAAGAGGCTAGATCCGTTCTGAAGCTATCCTAGTTGGCAGGGTGTTAGTGCCACACATTACAATGGAGGCTATCCTCAGTGTGAAGATTGGACTTTGTCTCTACAAGATCACTCCTACTAGTATGCTCAAGGACATATGCATCTCCAACAGATTGATGATGATGAGGCCAAGTAGTTTTTTCCCTTGTGTTAGTTCTTTCACCATGAGCCTAACCTCCCAACTTTGGCAAAAGTCTACAGATATTAATGAGGATGGTTTTGAGGATTGACTGGGTTGGATTTGTCGTCTTTGTGTCCGGTGCTTAGGTCAATGCTGGGTGGTCAGGATGTTTCATTCTTATTACATATTAATTGAATTCAAATTACACCAGCTACCGTGATGGGAATTGTGTCCCCAGATCATTAACCTAGGCCTCTGGATTACTAGTCCAGTGACATTACCACATTGTTAATATCTCTACCCAATTGAGTTGCATGCTAGGCTGGTTCAGAGGGCAGTTAAAGGTCAACGACACATATGAGACTCCAGGCTTACAGCAAAGATAGGCAAGAATGGCAGATTTCCTTCCTTAAAGGATGTTAGTGAAACATACAGGTTTTTAATGACAACCTGGTAATTGCTTGGTTAACTTTATTGATATTAGCTGTTTATTCTAGATTTGTCTAATTGAATTTAAATTCTCAGCTGCTATAATGGGTTTTGAATTCATCTCCAGATCATTAGACTAGGCCTCTGGATTATTAGTCCATTAATTTAAGCATGGTTCACTCATGAATTCCCCTCCCTCCCATGCACTAAATAATTAATGTGACTGTGGCATTTAATGTTCCAATAACTGTGAAGGAAAGGAGCACTTTTTGAAGCCTAGGGTCCAGAACATTGATCCCCCAAGAAGTAAGCAGAGCTGGACAAAAAAAATTGCTGAAAAAAAGAGATATGTCTAAGCTTTTAATCTTGCATTCATCAGGACACTCGCAATTGAAACCAGGCAGCTTGACCCTGACTGGTCAAGGTATTGTCCTGAGGAATGAGTCCGAAAATGGCTGTCACTTATTTTGTTTGGCTGAAACAGGCATGATGTATGTACATGTTCTTTCTGTCTGAAAAGAATAGGGCCCTGTGTGTTAATATATATAGCTTCCAGTACACACAAACACACCACACTATGAGCCTGACAACCTTAAATTGGTTGTCAATGTAATTCTTAGCATATTGATGATTGGTCAGCAAATGTTGTCCAAGCGCGGTATCACATCTATTGTTGGACACTGCGTTCTGAGTTTTGCAAGCATGGGCTGGTTGGGTATGGTCTGTACCCTGCCAGTTGTGAACAGCTGCTGGGACATGCTATTTGATATGATCCGCCAGTCTTTGGGATGTACAGTCTACATACCTAGCATCACACTTGGGCTCTGCCCAAGACACAAAAGTGTGATGTCTGTCTACACCCCATCTTACCTCTGACTGGTTCTGCACAACATGAATTGGCCAATCACCAGTTTTGACCAAATTTTCCACATACAGAGTGAAGGATTCCTTCACATTTGCAGACGATACAGGACTTGCATATCAATAGCAATGCTGCATCGATGTGTTCATTTGACATTGCTAGCCTATTCACCAATATTCCACTTAAGGAAGCCATAGATATTTGCACTGCAGCACTATATCATGGCGATCTAGATCCACCACCATTGTGTGAATCAGTATTCATTGAACTTATGAACTTGTGCAGTAGAGTTCATTTTTAATGACACCACATATGCCCAAATAGGTGGTGTTGCCATGGGATCCCCTCTAGGGCTAGCTCTCGCAAACATCTTTGATGGGATGACACCTAATCTCCTACCTCTCTCATATTTCAGTTATGTGGATGATACATTTGCTATATTTAAATCTGCATGCAACAATTTCCTTACATGTCTTAACAGGCTCCAGCAAATTCACCTAGTACAATCCTCCATTCTTGGTCTGAGGAGTTTACATTTATCATTTCCTCTAAATCCTTTCAGGTGTTTAGGATTTGTGTTTGAACCTTTTCAGGGGCTTGTGTTCAGTGAACTTTCGACAGTGTTATGTTTTAATCAAAATCCAATAGGTCTAGCAGCATCGGTAGAGTAGAAGAGAGTTGACGTTTCGAGTCCTCATGACCCTTCACCAGAACTGAGTAATATTAGAAGAGGGGTGAAATATAAGCTGGTTTAGTGAGGGGAGGGGGTTGGTTGTAGGGACAAACAAGCAGTGATACGAGCAGATAATCAAAAGATGTCACAGACAAAAGAACAAAGAGGTGTTGAAGGTGGTGATATTATCTAAACGAATGTGCTAATTAAGAATGGGTGGCAAGACACACAAGGTACAGCTCTGGTGGGGGTGGGGTGGAAAGACTAACAGGGCATAAAAGGTATAGATTTAAAAATAATGGAAATAGGTGGGAAAAGAAAAATCTATATAAATTATTGGAAAAAACAAAAGGAAGGGGGAAGAAACAGAAAGAGGGTGGGGATGGAGGAGGGAGTTCAAGATCTAAATTTGTTGAATTCAATATTCAGTCTGGAAGGCTGTAAAGTGCCTAGTCAGAAGATGAGGTGCTGTTCCTCCAGTTTGCGTTGGGCTTCACTGGAACAATGCAGCAAGCCAAGGACAGACATGTGGGCAAGAGAGCAGGGTGGAGTGTTAAAATGGCAAGCGACAGGGAAGTTTGGGTCTTTCTTGCGGACAGACCACAGGTGTTCTGCAAAGCGGTCGCCCAGTTTACGTTTGGTCTCTCCAATGTAGAGGAGACCGCATTGGGAGCAATGAATGCAGTAGACTAAGTTGGGGGAAATGCAAGTGAAATGCTGCTTCACTTGAAAGGAGTGTTTGGGCCCTTGGACGGTGAGGAGAGAAGTGAAGGGGCAGGTGTTGCATCAGATGCCACTCCCCCCACTAGAGCTGTACCTTGTGTGTCCTGCCACCCATTCTTAATTAGCACATTTGTTTAGATATCACCACCTTCAACACTTCTTTGTTCTTTTGTCTGTGACATCTTTTGATTATCTGCTCGTATCACTGCTTGCTTGTCCCTACAACCACACCCCCCGCCCACCTTAAACCAGCTTATATTTCACCCCTCTTCTAATATTACTCAGTTCTGTTGAAGGGTCATGAGGACTCGAAATGTCAACTCTTTTCTTCTCAGCCGATGCTGCCAGACCTGCTGAGTTTTTCAGGTAATTGTTTTTGTTTTGGACTTCCAGCATCCGCAGTTTTGTTTTTATCCAAAACAAAATCATTTGATAAGTGATGTATCAATTCTCATAATACCATATTATGTTACCAAGCTAAAACAGTACTTGGAGGCCAAACATCCTGCACTCAAGAGATACATCAAGATTTTTTTCAAAATGAAGTTCTTTTAACTGCAAGTACAGGTGAAGATAATCAAACATGTTGGACAGCTATTTTGTGGTGAAGTTTTGGCAAGAACCTACAAACTCAAGGAGTGTTGCATATTTTGAAATCAACTCGTCATCATCCAGCATTTCCAGGTTTTACCAGGCTATTTCGGCAATGTATTTTACAGGCTCAATGAACTAAACATTTCTTTGCAACACGACAAGTGTAAGTCATTGGGCTCAAAGTGCGGAGCTTTGCCAAAAATGTTTGTTGTGGAGCATCTATGTGCTGCAATGCAATGTAACTGTGTTCCTGTCATTGTCTTGTAAGACAACTACAAAATGTCTGTTCCAGATGTTAAAGATGTAATTCTTGAGCATTTGTCTCAGCTTTGTGCAAACCTCAATGAATATTTTCAATAATCTCACCTGCACAGGAAGTGCTGCTTAATAGATTCCTGACATGATGATTCAGGGCAAACCATTAAAAAAAGTGTCAAAGTGCATGCATAAAGACTGATATTTTATATATTTTTGAATGCTTTAAATTATGTTACAACCTTTACTCCCAGTTTTTGGCTGTGCTGAGTTAACTGAACTCCCAGCAAAAATCAGCTGAGGCACTACAATTACTTTAAGATAGGAATTGCTTGACTAAAAAGACCAAGGTCCATTTTGTTTACCTCCTACTAGCCTGGTCATCACATAATGCAATAATAATGGAGTTTCAGCATCTCTGGGAATGGGAAAAAGAGCCAGAGTGTGTTCCTCCTCCTAATTGCTATTTAGTAGCTCCTGCTGAAAAATGCGCATGTATAAATGTCAGATACAGATAGGCTAAGGCAGACAAAATCTTTATAGTGCAGAAGGCAGCTATTCAACCCATCAAATCTGCACTGGCCTCTGAAAGAGCATTCTACATAGTCCCACTCCCCTGCCTTATCCCTGTAACCTTACACTCTCTTTCAGAAAGCAATCCAATTCCCTTTTGAATACCTCGATCGCACCTAGCTCCACCGCCCTCTTAGGAAGTTTGTTCCATACTCCAACTATCGTTAGGGTGAAAAATTTTTCCTCATCGCTTTTACTCTTTTTGCCAATTATTTTGAATCTGTACCCTCTAGTTCTTGATAACGTCGAGTGGAAACAGTTTCTCACTATTTACCCCGCCCATACCCCTCAGAATCTTGAATACCTCATCTCCTCTTAGCCTTCTTTTCTCCAAGGAACACAGTCCCAACCTCTCCCACCATATGATGCTGACATGTAACACTGTAGAGGGGCTACTTCTGTCTGAGAAGCTTAACCCTAACAAAAGTTACTACTTTCAAGAAACTGGATAGAAATTCAAGAACAAAAAAAAAGCCACCTTGGTGGCTTGTACTATAGTCAGTCTGTATTACAAGTTATGATCTATGAAAATGGTTAAGTACAACAACTGGAAATTAAATCTAGCTTACTTTCATAAGACATGGTAGCTGAAATAATCCCAAATACTGTATAGAAGCTAGTGGTTATACTAATACAGCCAAACCATAAATGATGTGTTATCAATGGGTTATTTCCAACATAGTTTCATACTATAAAGTTGAGGGTAAATAAATAAGTAAAATAAATTTGTTGAATTCTAATATTTTACCAAAAGCACAGACACAAGAAACAGTGATTCAGACCAACAAAATGTTTGTTTACTGGATAGTTTATTGGTTCATTTTGCACTTGGAACATAGTAGCAGCACAACAACTCTGTATTTTTAAGCTTCAAAACTTTGAATATTTCTTACTGAAGCCTTGCATTGCCTGTGCATTCCAAAGAACATGTCGTGAGAAATAGGTTAGAAAATGTGGTTAGAGCCAGCATAACAGGGATTGGGACTGCTGTCAAACCGCTGGCATTAACACACTGATGATGGAAGCCTGAAAGGAACCATTTATTGAAATATTCTCATTTATAACTTAGTTAGAAATATCATTTTTATTTTATTTGAAACAAACTGAAGAATTGATCAGCAAAGTCAAGATTTTATGATGACTGAATAAGTCAAATTCCATTTTATAACACAGGAACTTCCAAAATTTTGAACGTGGTTTTCCAGACTAAGTCCACAATTGCCTATTTTTCTCTGAAAAGCCTGCATTGATAGCTTTGATATATATTTTTAAAATTGTATTCCACTGAATAGTGAGGCAACTAAAGAATGGGTTTTAATATAAAAGTTAAAATTTGAATAAGGAAATCAGTAAGAGCATTTAGAATGATACCACAATGGGAGAAAGATGGAAACATTATGGACAGTGTTCAAGCAGAACAAGTATGGTAAGTATGTGTTTAAGAAAGGTAGCACTCCTCATCACTGCTCTATGATCTAATATTTGTTTGTTTACATATTGTAAAAACAGATTGCAAGCATTATCTACCATGTACCACTTCATATTTAATCACTTATTAGCAAATCATTGTTATCCCACCTCAGTTTAACTTATTTCACCTTCTATAATGACTTCATCTACCTGAGCAAGTTATCGTTACAGGCAGATTTAGATAATAAAAAAAATACTTTGTATTAGAGCTAGGAGCTCAAATTATGGGTTCTGGTAATTTTTAAATCCCAGTGCAAAAAGGTTATCTTAATCTTTAAAAGGGGGACAAGGATGGGACTGATTTTCAGAAAAAATACAACACCCAACATTGTTGTTTTTAAACATATTTCCCAACTTTGAGATTCAACATTGATTTGAAACCACACAATTCTAGTAGCTTTTTGCACCAAGTAAAAAACGCTCAATTTGTTCAGCATCCATCTTAATAAAATGGTTTACTTTGCACTCAAGTGCAGATACCTTGATGACCTTTGTAGGCACTACCAGGACGGGAACAGTATGGCCATATACATAATGAAGCTTCCTGACACACCCAAAAATATCTCACCATGCATTTTTCAATTCTGCTACTCATCCTTTTGAGTGATTGCCAATCTAGTGCTGGGTTGTGAGCTAGTGTTTTGGCTGTCTTCTTGGAGCTGGGTTGAAAGTACCTAAACTTATTGCACACCCTCAGACGGTATATTACTTCACTCCATTGTTTTAAAATTGCAAGTACTTATAATTTGCAATTTTAGACATTGAAGCATAGAAAGCATATTCACTTTGCAGCAAACCCAGTCAGCACCAGATATTCCTAGAAGCAGGCATCAATGCCATATACATTTTTTGGATGGCTCTCATCTTCTAAAGATGTTGTTCATTTTGTATTACAAAATTGACTGGTCACATATTGGGTTTGTCATAATGCTGTGAATACTCCATTGGCAAGTGGTGGGAGTGAATAGCAAAACCAGATCCGTTCGGTCCACTAAAAGACCATAAACGTTAAATATCCTTTTAAAAGATCAGTTAATTTTTAAAAAGTCTTTATGGCAGTAATTCCCAATGTTTAAAAAAAACTCATAAGGGCTTGTTTTAAAGAGATTTGATTCTACACAAGGCATAAGATCACAGCAGTAATAAGATCATGACTTAAAAAACACTTTCTTATCCACTTGAAGATAAATGTTACTATCACATATTGTATGAAGTTTAATCAGTATACCACCATGACTATTTTATCTTTCCCATGGCTGCTTTATTCAGGGACTCTGGCTCAGTGATAGTTCTAGAATTATGGTTTACTGTATGGAAAAACTGCAGCATTTGCCCTTTCAATATAGCAGCCAACATAAACATTTGCAGGAAATGATACCTAGGTTTGGAATTGCTTGGCTAAATCTTCACAACAGTAGTATAAATGGTCAATTGGAATTCTTTATCCACACTCTGAGCATATCCAAGGTGATGGCTACTAACGTGGATAGAAATGAGATCCACTTTAATTGAGTTAAATGGGGAAGTATTAACACATCCTATAATCTTCCAATAAAGCAATTTATTTGTGCAAAATGATCAAATGACATGAATTCTCAATTTACTCCACCCAGAAGGAAATTTTGACATCCACCTTTGAAATTATCTGAATATCTCTGGGTCTTCTGTGTACAGCTGGTTATAACAATGAAGACCCATATCATATAGACGGGATGCTTCAGGATGTTTAAAATGAATGGTCTCACTAACCAACAGAATCCCAAAACTATGCTGCAACTTGGGGGTTTTTGCACAGAGTAGCATTATATCCCAAATATGTAATAGATTACCTATTGCATAGCATCACAATGATTAGTAAGCCAGAGCACAAAGCTCGCCTATAGGATTAACCACAATATCCAATTCTTGTCCTTCTGCCAAAAAAAATGTAAAGAATCCAACTTGGTTATTTGTCTTTCAAAGTTCTGCTCTACTTATCAGAATGCATCTCTTAGCACAAGCTGAATTAGCACACATCTTAAGAGTATGATGCATATTAGAATTAAGTGAAAACTGAAGAGTTGACACTTTTTGGGTGACAAGTGAGAAGAGAGTAATAAAAGACCCACACATATGCACTTTAGACCAAGTGACTTTATTGTCCGTAAGACTTGTCTATTTCCTTCACACCATAAAACCATTATGATCCAAAGTCATTATAAGTTGAATAAAAAAGCCTTTTCAATACTGAACAAACACTTCACAAATCAACTGATCATATACTCCCACAAGTTTTCCACATTGTACTCAAACTATAAATGCTCTCTACTCATCCCTAACCATATGAATAACAAAACATAAGAGAACATTGTGAGAGAATAACATTGTATTGATATGGCATCACACTCAGTAAAGCAAAAAGTTTAAGAACAGAGTTGTGCATCTGAAAGTAAATGAGGTACATGGTAATGTTACTGAGCCCAGAAGGGAGCCATACGCCTGTGCAACCTGCTTGTGCATCTCAGCTGAGGCAGCACTGTACTACAGTGTGCCCAACCATATCTCTTTATAGCAACGAAGCCTGTAAGGCTCCCCAAAAACTGTAGAAGTGTGAGGTATTGTGAATATGAACCATTTTATTGTCCAGTAAACCTGAGGTAACTATGCTGTCTTTGCAGAATGTGACAAAAAGAAAATCATGAAACAATACTGGAAAAAACTGTACATGGGCACTTCCAGTAAATCAATGTACTCATTTTCCATTACCCACTACTTCAGGATTTTGAAACTTAAGCGGTAAAATAATATATTATAAAAATGTTTATAAAATAGCAGCACACTCAGTGAAACAATACAGCCAAGTACTGTTAATGTGAATAAGAATGAAAAAAATCATAGCTTTTCATAGCAGCGCAAAATAAAGATTCGTACTCCATTTTCTACCCTCATCAACCCACGTCAGGCTGTGTCAATTCAGCAAAAATCTATTTCCCCCAAATACTCTCTTTAGTCCTGCCTTTCACAAACCCCTAGTTCAACATTTCAATCAATAGCTTCATTTTGCAAATTTCAGACTGTTACAAAACATGTGCAAATAAACACCGCCCCAACTCTTTACCATCCATGCCCTAACGATGGAGCAGAAAAATTCAAGTAGACTGAATACAAATTTTCTCAAATAACAACAAGTTGTGAACCATGGTATTTGCTGCTTCTTGCACCAGCAATGATTCTCATCCAAATGTCCAAGGCTCGGTACACCTGTGGCACACAAGATCCTTCTGTGACACTGAAAATACATGAAGTTACTGAAGATCTGCGGAATGTTGCAACCCAAACTGGAATGTCTTCCATACAAAGTGTTGTTTCTTTTTCCAGCAACACCATAATTATATAATACACCAGATACTGGGAAACAAAAACAAGTCAATTTCATAAACCATTCCATCCATCCCTTAGGAAATATATTCAAAGTGCTTTTCAAATGAAATGGTTTACAATAATGCTAACTGTGGGCCAATGTCTGCACAAAAAACAAACGTTTGGAAGTTTTTCTCTTTGACAAGTTTTATGCCGCTTTTCAAGTGGAAGGATATAGTTCAGTTTCTTTGCTCTTCACACAAAATGCTAGGTAATCACAGTTGAAATCTCCCTGCAAGATCAATAGTGATGACCAAAAGACTTACATCAATCTGGACAACCCTGTGTTATGTCTTCTAATGCACAGTTCTATGGCAGTGTAATCAGCTGACAGGCAATTGGACCAGGAGTTCCCTGGACACATTCAAGTTTGGCCCACAGTTAGAGGAGCAGCTAACAATGCTGCTGTGAGTAGAATGAACCATTTCTGAAGAAGGAATCAGAAAGAGTTAGAGACATACATTGATGGAGGGAGAAATGAGATAGAATAAAATCAGAAACAGATGATACAGGGAAAAGACAGGGACATACACAAACTGAAACTGACAAACAGAAAAGTGAAACAAGATACACATGCAGAAAAGTGAAACCGGTACAAAGGCAGACAGACATATGGGGGAAAGAACAGGAGAAAGACACATGTGGGAAAAAGGAGAGAGAAAGACACATGGAGAAAGATGGGGAAAAGAGACAAGAAACAGACAGACATGGGGAAAAGCGAGTGTCATGCAGAAATACTGACAATAGGTAGAAGAGACATACATACATATGGTAAGGAAATATATAAAACATCTAAGACACATAGAGGGGTTAAAGTTGGTTTAAATAGGAACCTTCCATACAAACACTAATTATTTAAGGCAAAACATATATCAACAGAGTAGCAATTCTGTCAATAACTAAACTTCACTGGAAGATAAAAGGTTCAATATGTTAAGGCAGTTACATTCCTTCTAAACTGAAAATGGTTCATTCACAAAAGAGAAGACTATTTTCCAGCAACCCTCCCCAATCCCTCAGGCTATTGCTTTGCAATCTAAATTGAGCCACAATTTTTCTTATATCTGAAGAGGGTGCATGCACCATAAAATAGAACAGTAAATATCTAATCATTTGATCCCACATACACAGGCCTGCATTTAGCTAGCTATTTTATGCTTTTTAAGCATGTTCATCATTGATAATATAACAGCAATTATGCAAACAAATAAGGTGGGATTCCCTTCTGCAGAACACCATAGGCACCAGAGTTTTTAATATCAGTTTTTTTTCTAAAAGAAGCTTTAGATAGTTTCTATGTGGGAGCATTTTTAAAAAGGAAAAACAAAAAGATTTCTTCCTAAAGGGAAGATCTCACACAGCCTTTTCCATTCCAGCAGCCTCACAGATTTACATTTCTCACATCTGTGGGAGTGCTGGCCTGGTCCAGTTCATCCACCCTCTTTGAAGGGTCCTGCTGCTGTTGGTGCTGCTGAATTTGTCTCAGGTTGCTGACCAGCAATGATTCAATCTGCTCCTGGCAAGCTTTCAGGCAATCCTAATGGGAAAAAGATAAATCAGATCATAAACATAACATTGAGGTGTTGGTAAATATCACACTGCGACACACTTTAATTATTCTGCTGCAAGGTGAGTGAAGATGTAATATATCCTGCCATCCAGATTCTCTTTCACTTTTTTTCTAGGTTCACATTCATTTTAATTTTGTGTCAGGAAGATATAATACTATTCATAATGATACAGGAATTTATTGTGGAGTAATAGTGAGGACTCTTGTGTGGGGTGTGTGTGAGACTTGACTGTACTAGAGGCAGCTGGTCTGAAGGCTTTGATGTATCAGAAGATAAGCTAGCTTTGAAATGTTAAATAGGTAAACATGGGGAAGTTTTAGAATACTAGGTGTAAAGGGAGCATTTGCATTTTTAAACCAACCAGACTGACTTGAATTCAAGAGAGGATGAAATGTTTCACCTAGCCAGGAGAGGTTAAGAAACAGTGTATTTATTTTTCCTAAAGATTACTGGTAAAATTGGTACTATAATAGATTCTTATTATTAGAGAGGTAAAGTCCAAAGACATAGTGAAACAATGGGAATTTGCATTCAAAAGGAAAATTATGTTTAAAGGGGAAATATGTATAAAAGGAGAGAAGGCTGTGTACAAGGGAAGGCATTCTAAGATCTAACAAGTGTGAAAAGCCTCTAGCCTCTAAGCCTCAAACTGCAGTCTGCAAGAACTGAAGATAAGAAAACACTGAATTTGACTGCTCAGGGTATCGTGTTACTTTGCCTGGGTATTTTAAAATCTGTGTGTTTTACTGTTGCCTTAATGGGGGTGTAACGGAGTTAGATTAACTAGGGGAGCTAGGAGCTATCACAGTAGTAATTTGTAAAACTTCATATGTGTTTAAAATCATTTTATTCTATTTAATAAAGGTTTAATTTAGTTTTGTAAGAAACCTAGAGGACTCAGTGGTCTTATTACTAATGAATTCAAAGCACGCATCTTGAAATATATACAAATTGAAACAACTGCCACAACTGTTTTGCAAGTTTCCCTTTGGGATTTGAGCAGCTCAGCATTTACCATCAGCTGTGCCATAACATTTGTTTAACAATATATTTACTCTCAGTATCTCAATCAAAGCTTTAGTTCAAATAAACCACCTGCCTATGAAAGAAACATTAGTGTCACAGTTAAACACTGGAATTTAAAAACATGATTTCAAGGTAAAGAGTTAAATAGAAAGTAATGGTTGAATGTCAAAATACAGAAACAATGACTAAGTATAACAGAACCTTGGAAGCATTTCCAACTGTCTGTGAATGATACAAATATATTAAAGTCAATTATTTGCAGTTATTTTAGACTAAGAGATAATCTAATCTTAATTACAGACACATCACAGAGGTACTAAAAGATGTACTAATTTATTATCTACCTCCAGCACTAACAAATCCTCTTAAGCAATTCATTTTGCAAATCATTTTTTGATTTGCCAGAATATGGCACAAAATAAATTACTATGTGTTATATTGCGTATCAAATGTGTCTGCCTGACATTACATTACGGATGAGTCTGTGGTGTCTCCACTGGGTAAGTCGAGGTTTTTCAGTCATAGCTGTAGGCCGTTTTCCTAGCTACTTACTCATTCCTCTCTCCAGTCATTTGCTCGGGCTAAACAAAGCCATACAAAAACCATGGGGAGTGAAGTTGCACATGGACAGAAATGCAAAACAGTGATACCACATCGGTCACCTATTATGTGCCCTGTCCAATATTCAGCTTCACTGACTGCAATAAAGTTGGATATCAGTCATAAAATGAGCAGCAAAAGCAATTTCTCCTGTGTTACATCTTCACTCATGTACACATGGTGTTGGGTTCAGCTCAAACTGCAAATTTGTCCAATCATCAAAACAACTTATCATAAGACTGTCCTCCTCTGCTCCAACCCTGATGAAACCTTTATCCATATTTTAGTTCTGGATTCAATTGTTCCATTACCTCCCTTGTCAGTCTCCCATCCCCCTATAAATTCAAATTTATCCAAAAACTCATCTGCATCCGTTACAGACTAGGGCTGGGATTTTGTGGCCCTGCTGTGGCAGCACCCCTTGTGGGGGATGCGGTGACCCTGCCTAAAGTCCATTGACTTTCAGTGGTACTGGTCAATCTCAGCAATGGACCGGCAGGCAGGCATAAAATCCAGCCCTAAGTCTCACTCAGCTAGACCTCTGACTTTGCTGACCCACAATAGCTTGAAATAAAATTATGGTCAACTTCACATATTCTTATTGCTTCACTCTAACCTTCCCTCTGAATCTTTTTAGGCATTCTACCACTCTCTGACTTCAGCTTTTTACGCATCTCCCCTCCTTTATCCCAGCCATTAGCAGCAGAGCCATCAACCATCTCCACCATATTTTGAACTCTTTTCCTAAATCTGTAACACCACAGGCTGAATTTTCAATTCATGGTTGGGAACCTGACGCCCAGGTAATTTCTGGGCCCTGACCCTGCAGCGCAGATTTAAAAATGCAAAAGGCCTAAACTGGCTCAGGGCCAAGTTTGGCATCCAATCAGCATCACCAGGAATGACCCAGGGGCAGGAACTAGTAATGGAGGGCCCTTTGAAAAGGTGAATAGTAATCATGACTGGGCTTACCACTGACTGAAGCTATAGAGCAAAGGGAACCCAGAGGGCCCATGCTGACTTGGGCAAGCATTCCCTTGGTGGCTCTAAACTATTCAGACATCTCCCTTGAGGCCTTAACGGATGCAGTATCAGAGAAGAAAGAGGTGCTGTGCCTAGTGTATGGAAGAAATCCAAGAGAGACCTAGAGGGCGTGAATAGAAGCAGCCACGGGTAAGCCAATAGGAGGATGTGCAGAAAGCAAATTCATTGATCTGATAAGGTCTGGAAAGTTGAGTGGCAAGCAACACCTGGGTCTTGAACCCTGTAGATACCTGTATGCACATGAGCTGAGCAGACAGCGCCCATAATTCTCCCCAACATTGTTAGATCAAGTGGCAAATTGCATTACATGTGATTTCCAATTCAGTGGAGGTATGGAGGGGCAGTGAGGAGTGCAACATTTCACGTGAATGCTGTGCTGGAATAGATGAGGAAGGACAGCCTACACAAATCTCTCTCTCTAACCTGTAGGAGAATGCATAATTCCAGGGAAATCTCTCAGATGGGTGGTGTGCCACAGCTCCACACCCCCTGATGGAAGAGGCGGTGCTGGAAATCGCAAGGGTGCTATTATGACAGGCCACAGGTGACGATGAGACAGGAGGTCGTGAAAAGCAGGGTCATTTGATGGCTCAATCTTCAGGTGAAGGGCATGGGGGATACTCTTGCTCAACCGACCACTATCATCCATAGGGTTTGTTGTGCTGAGACACTTGCTGAGTAGCCCAAGTTCCCATTACCACCTTAGTGTGCTTCCCACAGAGCCAGTTGCAAAGAAGAAGCAGAATGTATCAGCCCAATTATTGCCAGCCTCCTTGGAGGGAAAAAGTGTTCCAGAGCTGGCACAGTCACTCCTTCCTCTGCATCTTCCACCAGTGGAGGCACACTTACCTCAGTTGGGCCTCAATCTATCTTAAAATGGGGTGCAGTGGGTAAACCACAGATCATGAGTGAGAAGGGTGAGGCAAACTCAGATGAGGGTAGGTCCCCTCAAGAATATGGAGAGCAGGCACAGCCTTGCTCTACTGGTGAAAAATGCTGGGTCTCAGGTGTTACACGCAAGGAGGGATTTTCCTGGAACATCAGAGGCAGATGAATTCCCAAATGTCAAGAGATCCAAGGCACTGCTGAGCCATGGGCAGATAATAGGGTTCATGCAGCACGTGTATGCTGTTTTGACTCAGGGATTTGAGTGCATGAGCTCGTCCATTGAGAGAGTGACCAATCTTCTGGAGAGCGTTATGCAGCACCAGTCAGTGAATGTAGGAGCAGCACACAGTGACACACATGTAGCACTGACCGCTTAGTATCACTGATGGCACAGAGATGCTTAGAGCGAATGCCAGCTGAGTCCCAGCCAGTACCCTCAGCAGCATGCAAAGGCACAAAGTGAAAGTGCAGAGGCAGTCCAGGAGGCTCATGATGTCTTCAGGGGACACAGGCATCACCCCATGCCTCCTCAGCACTTGACTGAAGAACCATACATGCAGCAAGGCCCAGTGAGAGAGGCTGCCCCTGAAATGTGCAGGCACAGAAGCCTGTGTGGTCCCCAGGGGTACCTCTACAACAAGGATGGAAGTCATAGGCATCTCAGCTATAACCAAAGCCAAGGAAATTGGCTGCTGCCACCTTATCCTCAGCCACAGGGATAGCACCCCATAGGAATGGATGGGAACAGAAGGCACCACATGAGATGCACTTTATGGGTCACTTGGGTGATATTTTCTCCATTTCTATAGCAGTTAACTTATCCTTTAATAATTGTGTATGCCTACGATCAGACTTATGTTATTATTGCTGGATGTCAAAAAGAACATGGAGTTAAGGGCCACGGTTGGGAGCTGGGTTTGTTGAAGCATCATGTTCAGTGTTGTGGGAGATTGTTGATGGTGGTAACCCCATTTAAATTACTTGTGTGGTAATGAGATTATTACCAGACCAAACGCTTACTAGATGATTTTTGCAACTTGCCTTTCTTCTGAGCAGAGTAATCTGTCATAAGGGCATTTAGCCATTCAAGTGAAACATTGCCAGACTAGTGTGGCTTGTGGCCATGCCAAACCAACAATCAATGGGAGCCCAGAGACAGCCTCAGCATGCTCCTGCCAATGCCTGGACACTGCAGTCCTCTGGAGTACCCGATCATCACCACCTTCCTCCTCAGAGGAAGAGTGGCATTCCAGTTCCTCCTTGTGATCCAGCTCCAGGCCTCTGTATTATCATATATAGATGTAGTCTCTTCAGGCACTGGCACTGTTATTTACAGGTAGCTGACTCTTGACCAATGCTACCTGATGTCTTGGGGTGCGGCTTCTTCCCCTTGCATCCCTTTGCTGTGGTCCTCTGACCTCCTCCAGACTAGGAAGGTGCATCTATTGAAGCTTCACCTCGCTACTCTGTCAATTTCAGAGGAGACTGTTCCTAAGGCCACTCCCTCATTGCTGCTCATTCATTCATGAAGACTTCCTCCACCAACTTCTGATGCTCACGTGATGCCAGCAGCCTCATTTCCCTTTCAAGAATACTGCCACTCTGTTCATAAACACAAACCTCTCAGCACCAGCGGTGGCAACTCCATGCCACTGGTTGAGCAGCTGAGTGCAAGTCTCAGTTTCGCACATCTGTTGACTAATGGATGCATTATTCCTCCTGGCTCCCCACTGTGTTCACGACAGATGCACCCCTGATGTGTACCAGACCCTCCCATTTTCCCTGCACCTCCTGACAGAAAATTTTAAACTGTCTCTCTCCAAATTCTTAATGAGCTCCACGACGAGCTCAACAACCAGTTTAATCGCAGCATGCAGGTTGCTAGCTCCCCTCCTCTTCCTTTTGAAAATCATGTTGTGTTCCAGAAGTGTTGGGATCCAGCCATGCCATCCAGGAACGTGATTTTCAATGCAGTCTCGATCCAAACTCAGCCTTATGGACTTATGAAAATCCAGCCCCTCTACAACTCTTTACAGTTCTAAAAACATTCCTATTATTTTAAACTAGGTTTTTGATCATTTTTCCAAAATTTTCCACAATATTACACAAATATGCATCTAAACTGAAAGTTTATTGAATTATCCCATGATCTTAAATATTATTTGTACACCACCAGTGTTTGCTACTTCGTTACTATACTATTTACTCCAAACTAAAGGATAGAGGCAGCCTGGGTTTTGTGTAGAACTCCAGTTACTCTGACCTGCTGGTTAGAGATTTTTTTTGTAGCATTCCCCAAGCACTGATTCAGTTTCAGTACAGCTCCAGCACATAAGGCAGATTTTTCCATCTTGCACTTGGCCTGTGGGACATACACACTGCAGGCTTTGAATGAGCACGTTCAGGAACTGACACCACCAGATCTTCTGGGTGCAGCCCATTTATAATTTCAATGCCAGTTTGGGTTTTGGGGGGGAGGGAGAAAGAGAGTGGAGAGAAGAGACTGAATCTGGTGCAGCTGCAGTTACAAATTAAAGGCAAACTGATTTATTTCTGCAATGAGAATAAAAGAGTCAGGAAATCACTGCAGTTGCTGAAGAATAGTGCAACGTCTACACAGAACCTCTCCATTCACTGATGCAGCTGCTCCTTCTGAAATGGATGAAAGAAGAATTACCCTGCTTGGCGCTGAAGGGCTTCCTCCTCAGACAAGTTGTACAGACTGCATGCAAGTTAATAGAAAGGGCAAATACTGTGTTCCAAAGAACAGGGTGTGAGTGAAAAAGAAACATTGCTAAGCCTACCAAAGAGGAGCAAAGCACGCATGCACTAAGTGTTACAGCTTAACTACAGCAAATGCAAAGCAACCAGACAGTATTTCAGCTCTTTCAATGTTCATACGTAAAGTATGCCCAAAACACAGCAACACAATCGTTAGGCTGAACAAAATTCATATCCTGTCTTCCTCGCAGCTGCAAATTGGTGATATGTTTCTCTCCAACATACTTGTCCAATCTGACCCTGAAGAAATCTAAGTCACTTCCCCCTTCAACCCCTCTTCTTAACTTTCAGCAGCAGCTCAGTTGGTGGAGCTCTCACCTGAGTCGGAAGTTTAGAGTGATCAAGTCCCACTTCAGAGCTTGAGCACAAAACTGTAGGCAAGATACTTTCAGTGCAGTACTGAGAAAATGTGGCATTGTGATGCTGTCTTTCCGATGAGACATTAAACAGAGGTGCCCTGGCTAATATTTATCCCTCACTCAATAACAGAAAAGAGATTATCTAGTCATCATCACATTGTTTGTGAGAACACGCTGTATGCAAATTGGCTGCTGCATTTCCTAAATTACAACACTGACTAAACTGAAGTAGTTGTTAATTGCTGGAAGGTGCTTTGGGACGTCTTGTGTTCATGAAAGGCACTATATAAGTGCGTCTTTTTAAAAAAACTTTATGCTTATCCACGTTAAACTGTATCTGTCAATTGTCAACCTTCCTCTGAAAATGTGGTCACATCTAGCCCAGGGCTTTATTTACCCAAATACAACTCAGCAAGGAAAACTTTCCAACTATCACTCCTGCATACTAATATCTGTGAAGACAGCCCTATAAAGCAAGATCCCAATAAACCTGATGTATGATGCACGTTTATTTATTCATCGATGTCAAGATACAGGAAGAACACCTGCATACGTGCTCCTTAACTTTTCAAAATCTCAGCACTGGTTCACTTGTTGCAGGTCAAAGCTGCACATAAGGGGAATTAATAAATCTGGAATAAAAAGCAGTACTAATGACGATGAAAATACTGGACTTTCATAAAAACTCATCTGGTTCACTAATGTTCTTTCGAGAAGGAAATCTGCTACCCTTACCTTGTCTGGCCTACATGTGTCTCCAGAGCAACAGCACTGTGGCTGACTCTTAATTATCCTCTAAACTGGCCTAGCAAGGCACTCAGTTTTACCAAACCACTACAGAAAAGCTAAATAGAACCAAAACAGACCAGCATTGAACAAAGCACTGGAAACTCCAAAGGCACACCTTGTCCAGTTGACCCTGCAAGTTCTCCTTGCTAGCATTTGGTGACTTGTGCTAAAATTGGGAGAATTGCCCCACAAACTGGTCAAACAACAGCCCGACATAGTCATACTCACCAAATTATACCTGACAGGTTAATGTCTCAGACTCGTCCATCACTGTGCCTGGGTCTGCCTATCCCACTGGCAAGAGAGGCCCACCAGAGGTAGCAACAGAGTGGTATACAGTTGGGAGGGAGTCACCCTCAGCTTAAATGCTGAACCCCATGAAATTTTGCCACATCAGCTCAAAAAAATGGGCAAGGAACTCTTCTGCTAATACCACTTACTAGCCTCCCTCAGTTGATGAATCAGTACTTCATATTGAACACCACTTGGAAGGAGGTCAGAGGATAGGAAGGTCACAGAATGCACTCTGGGTGGTGGGACTTCAATGTCCAGCATGATGAGTGGCTCAATAGCATCACTATCGAACAAGTTGGCCGAGAGCTGGACATACTTGCCAGGCTAGGTCTGCGACTGGTGCTGAGAGAACTGAGGGAAAAACCTACTTGAACTTGTTCTCACCAATCCACCTGTTGCAGATGGTACCATTCATGACAGGTTTGGTACGTGACCACCGCACAGTCCTTGTTCTGACTTCACACTGAGGACACCCATGATCATATTGTGTGGCATTACGACAATGTGAAAACGGGATAGATCCAGAATAGATCTAGCAGCTCAAAACCAGTCAGTCATTCATGATGCACTATGGGTTATCAGCAGCAGAATTGCATTCAACCACAATCAGCAACCTCATGGTCTAGCATATCTCTGACTCTACCATTACCATCAAGCCAGAAGACCAACACTGGTTCAAGGACTGTTGGACAGCAAGGCAGGAGCAAAACCAAACATACCTAAAATTGAGATTAACCTGGTGAAGCTACAAACACAGGACTCTATGCATGCAAGACAGAGGAAGCAGCATGCTACAGACAGAGATAGTGATCCCAGAGCAATGGGTCAGATCAAAGCTCTGCAGTCCTGCCACAACTAGTTGTGAATGATGGTGGACATTTAAAACAACTAATAAGGGGAGACAACTCCACAAACATCCCCATCCTTAATGAGAGGGCAGCCTAACATGCAAGTGCAAAAGACAAGGCTGAAGTATTTACATGCATTTTCAGCCACAAGTGCTGAGCGGATGATCTTTCTCAGTGTCCCTCCAGCGGTCTCCAGCATAACTCAGTCCATGTGAAAAAGGAACTGAAGTCAATGGATGCAGCAAAGGCTGACAACATCCCAGCTGTAGTACTGAAGATTTGTGTTCCAGGACCAAATACAGCCCTAGATAGCTACGATATTGACAACTTGACAACAAAGAAAATTGCCCAGGTGTATCCTGGACACAAAAAGGACATATCCAATTTGACCAATTAACTCCCCAAGGGTCTATTCTCAAATCATCAAAGTGATGGAAGGTGTCGTCAACAGTGCTATCATACAGTATTTACTCAGCAACAACCTGCTCATACTGTCTTTAAAAAAAAACCTCAATTTGGATTCCACTACAGCCACTTGGCACCAGACCTCATTACAACCTTGGTCCAAACATGGACAAGACCTGAATTCCAGAGGTGAGGTGAAATTCACAGGCCTTGGCATTAAAGTAGCATTTGATCATGTGTGGCATCAAGGAGCCATAGTAAAATTGAAGTCCATCGGAATCAGGGTGAGGTGAAAATTCTCCATCAGTTGTAGAGTCATACCTAGCACAAAAGATGGTGTAGTTGCTGTAGGAAAATCATCTCAACCCCAGGTCATTGTTGCCGCAACTTCTCAGGTTAATGTCCTAGGCCCAACCATCTTCAGCTGTTTCATCAATGACCTATCCCCCAACATGAAGTCAGAAGTGGGGATGTTTGCTCCCTAATGTTGCACAGAGTTCAGTACTATTCACAACTCCTTAGATACTGAAGCAGTCCATACCTGCATGCAGCAAGCCTTGGACAACTTCCAGACCCTGGGTTGATAAGTGGCAAGCAACAGGAAATTACCTTCCTCAATAAGAGAATCTACACATTACCCCTCAACAGTCAACCACATTACTTTGCTGAATCCTCCACTAACAACATCTTGGGGTTGTCACTGACCAGAAATTGAATTGGACCAGCTATATAAATGCTATGGCTACAAGCAGGTCAGAAACTAGAATTCTGCAGTGAGAACTCAGCTCCTGATTTCCTAATGCTTATCCACCAACTACAAGGCACAAATCAGGAGTGTGATGGAATATTCTCCACTTGCCTGGATGAGTGCAGCTCCAACAACACTCAAGAAACTCAACACCATCCAGGACAAAACAGCCTGCTTGATCGACACTCCATCTATCACCTAAGAACATTCATTCCCTCCACCATCAGTGCACAGTTGTAGCAGATCGTAACATCTCCAGGATGCACTGCAGCAACTCACCAAGTTTCCTTCAAAAGCAACTTCCAAACCCCTTGACCTCTACCACTCAGGACAAGGAAAACAGACACATGAAAACACTACCACTTACAAGCTCCCCTCTAAGTCGCACACCATCCTGACTTGGAGCTACATTACCAATCTCACTGTCGCTAGGTAAAAATCCTGAAAATCCGTCTCTAACAGCACCATAGGAGTACCTACACCACAATGCCTTGAACTGCTGCAGTCATCGACTTACTACCGCTTCAAAGGAAATTAGGGAATGGCAAAAAATGCTGTCCTTTCCAGTTGCACTCATCTATCACGGACAAATAGTAGTAAATAGTAAACCTACATCAGAGAACCCTACAGATCTTCATGAATTTGTATTGGCCACTTTCCATTTCCTGTGACCAGTGTATCAATGGACTGGAAGTGGGTGAAGCTAGAGGTCTTTCCAAAGCTCAGCAATATTACAATTCTTTTGATATTAATCTTCTCTTCCTCGTTCATGGATATACTTCAACATATTACAGCACAGTCCATTATGTCGTCCATTAGGAAAGATCTTGCACGTATATAGTACATTTCACATCCTCAAGGTGTCCCCCAAAACTTTAGAACCAAATGGGTTTTTATTTTGCAGGAGTAGTCAATAGGTAGATAGAAAGATCTCAAATAGCAAATGAAAGAGATTGTCCACTTAACTGGTTGGAGGTATTGACTAAGAAATGAATGCTGCCTAGGACATTTGCTCTTCTGAACAGGATTACGTATCTTTTAGGTCCATCTGAACAGGCAGTTGGGGACTTGGTTTAACATCTCATCTGAAACATGGTGCCACTAACAACGTAGCACTCCTTCAGTACTGCACTGAATAATCAGCCTCAATTACATGCCGAGATCCTGGAAACATAGAAAGATTTACAACGCAGCCATTCCACCCACCACATTAGCACCAGCCAAAGAAAAGCTATCCAGCCTAAATCCCTTCTTCCAGCTCTTGGTCCATAGCCCTGTAGGTTATTGCACCTCAAGTGCATATCCAACTGGTTTTTTTAACGCAATGAGGGTTTCTGCCATTACCAACTTTTCAGAAAGTGAGTTCCAGATCTCCCAAAACTAGATGAAAAAACTCAATTCCCCACTAATGCTTCCACTAACTGAGGTGATTATGTCACCAGTGGAAGAGGAGCCAAATGTGCTCCTATAGTAAAAGAATGCCAAGATATTAAAGTAAAATTTGCAGATGTCATCTTTTATAGCATGCAAGAGAAATCAGCTAAGACTACCTTGCCCTTTCAAACAGCTAAAGTCAGTTACTGCTATTACACTGTGCCTTGTAATTGAGCATCGGCCTTTTCCAAATCTCTTTTTACCATGGCAAGTGAACAGATGACCTTTTACTTTTTACACACATCAGCTGCAAGTGGATCTATCCAGAGTTAGAATACAGCATTCTACATTTAAAACACAAAATCAAACAAACTACAAGGTGTGACCACACTAATTTCTGCTCCATAAAGTAGCTGATCATAGCTACTTGCCCACAATTGCACAAACAAGTTCTTTGCAGAGGTGGAAAATGGCATGCAACCCAAGGGAACCTTAATGGGGAGAAAAATATTTCTGAAAATACGCATTACAAATCTGAATTCAAATGTTTGATTTACAAATGTCACTGGTCCTCAATGCGTGCATTTATTGAGACTTTACAGAACAATCATAAGGCTCTGCTCCCCAGCTGGCACATTTGTACGTTCACGCTCTCAAAACTCAGTTCATGATTTACCTTATAGATACATTGAGCTGCTGAGGAGAGGGAAGGATTATACTTCATGGGCATCAAGCCTCCTAGTCGATCACACACAACTGCATTCTATTTAGGACAATATTTTATAGTTATGCTATCACCATTGCATTAAAGGGAAATTATTTATAAATACACCAGAACTTATCCTCCTTGAAACCAAACAATGGTATTTAACAGATTAAATTAAAGTATTAGCTAAAATAATCAGTGTTTGGAGGGATATGGAAATATTGTCTTACTTGCGAGTATTGAAGTGATGGTTATATGTGGCTCAAAAACTAACAAAGCTGGCTGCTAAATATTTGTAGTTAAGGGGTGTAGGGTACTTTTCCTTTCCATAGCATTTACAAAGTAAATGGCAGTACTAATTACAAAGATTTTTGATAAGTGAAGAAAATTGAATAAGTCATGAATTGTGATGATGACTCAGAATTTTTCTTTCTTCCATGAATCAGCTAGGATTGATTCACTCCATTAGAAAGTATCCATTAATAGTGGCTGTTAACAGCTTTTGAGAAGTAGCTAGTTTATGCCACTGCTTCAAATTACTGGGATCAAAAGAACACAGGAAATTAGATTCTGGCAGTGGAACATGGTATTCTTCCCTAGCAACACTAAAAACCTAGGAACCTATTATTTTTGCTAAATAAACTAGGAAGGGAACGAGAGGTGAAAGACAACTGCAAACTTCTATAAGTAGACGAGTGGGTTACTGAAGATCTTATGCAAATAATCAGGGAAGGGTACTGAAGGTTTTCACACAAGGGAGAGCTGCTACTTTTTCCATAGACTGAGGAATTTGGACAGGAAGATTAGAACAGAAAATTATTTCGACAAACATCCAGCTGGCTGAATATAAAATCAAACTCTAGCCTCTGAGATCATGAGTCATCATTCTTCATAAATAAGGCTTTTGTCAATCTTGTACCTTTCTAGGTGAAAACCATTGATGCATCTAACAATTGTCGTTATTTAAAGGAGTCACTACTTAAAAATTGCTATCTAGGCTAAAAATATAATTCTCTTCTATATTTCCATTACACAATTTACTTAAATGGAAAATTTCACAGGATGTCTAAAAATGTTATTTGAGTCTTTCTGCACTGATAACAAATACTCTTGTCGCCTGGGTGATAATGTATCATTAAAGTCAATCTGAAATTTTGAAATACATTAGTGACAAAATTTATACTAAAAGTGTATTAAACAAACTGTGGTTACTTGTGCACAAAAATTGTTAAAATTTACAACTGCCCCTAGAAATACTTCAACTCATTTCCCTGATTTTTAAGATCACTGGCACAGAGTCACCTGCTACATTCTGCTTTCCACTGTGAATGGGATGTGATGGAACAGCAGTATTATTTTATGTAGCTGCATCACCCCACTGTTACTCCACATGCAAAGCACTCAGATGGAGAAGTTGAATGAATGTTAATAGCTGCCAACTCAACTAAATACAAGTAGGAAACGATCTCATTCTTCCATTCATTTCAGTCAATCCTGGCTGCTGTTTTCTTGCATACTAAGTACAGTCTGCAAACAAACAAAGCAGGATGAGGGAGCAAGTCCCATCATACGCTTCCAAATCACAAGCATCAAGAAGCACAAAGAGTGGATAAGCCTTTAGTTTGTTTGGTGAAGTATTACATGACCCCCATCCTAAAGATACTTCTACCTTGATGGAGAGTGATACAGTGGACAGTATACACAAGGTTTTCCTAGTATCAACAGCACTCCAAAATACAAAGGGCTTATGTAGATTCAATAAATTTGCATTTTATGTAAGGACTATTTTGAAATATTTGCAATATTCTTTATGTATTGAAGCGCCTCAGAGAAACATATAGAAAATGTGGATATCATAGCAGTTTCCTGTTATGACAATTTGAGATGTCTTGTAATTTTTTTTAGTTATTTTATGAATAAAGTTTATTTTTGCAAAAAAAACTTTGCATGACAGGGGGCTGAATATAACTTTTATTTCCATTCCACAATTTACATAAATGGCAAATTTCAAAAAGGTGTGTAAAAATGCTATTTGAATCTTTTAGCAGTAATAAAAAGTACATTATTGACCAAGCTGCAACAGCTGGCACTAATCAGTAGCCTCTGCACTGCAGTTCGCAGGGTCAGGAGAAAAGTCATAAGTTGATTTGGGGGTTCATCTGAAGCACTCCACACTTGGTGTGTGGGGAGGGGGGTGGGGGGGACCACCACGGACTGTAAAAATTCCAGCCTTTCATTTGCTGATGATATATGCTTGGTTCAGGTTCAGGCCAACCCAATGCTATATCCCAATGCACAGCCTAGGGATAGGAATTCTAGATTTAGGGAATCCTTATCCCTGCATCCTTCCACTAATTCCCTTGCATGGGTGAGCAGAGGTTCTGACCCAACAAGAGCACTCTGCAAACTTAAGCCCACGGCCAGTCACGGCATATCCATGTCTTAGTATAGTTTCTGACTATTTCAATAGGCTTCCCCTCATTACAATAGATTTTACCAGAATGACCATGATTTTCAGTCCCACATTTTATTCAGTGTGCCAATACATGAGGCACAAAGTTGCTTCCATGTGCTTGCAATGTTACGCTGTGATAACCCAACCAAAAAAAGATCAAACTGATATCTGAATTAACTTGCCTGAACTAAGTTTAAAGGCTTGGCACTGTTTATTCTCAAGAGAAAGATCCAACAACGAACTACATTTTATAAGGGCAGCAGTGAGAGTGCCACTTCAGGGCTTGAGCACAAAAATCAAGGCTGACACTCCAGAGCAGTACTGAGGGAGTACTGCACTGTTGGAGGTGTTGTCTTTCAGATAAGACATTAAACTAAGGCACCACCTGCCTTTTTGGTGGATGTAAAAAATCCCGCAGCACAATTTTGAACAGCAGGGGAGTTATCCCCAGTGCCCTGGCCAATATTGATCCCTCAGTCAAAAATCACAAAAACAGTTTTTCTGGCTGTTATTACATATCTGTTTTTTGCATAGACTGATTAATTTGGACAGGAAGATTAAAATAACTAATTATTTTGACAAATGCCTATCTAGATGAATATAACATTGAACTCTAGTCTGAGATCATGAATCACTGTTCTTCATAAATAAGGTTCCAGTCAACCTTGTACCTTTCAAGGCAAAAGCCATTGATGCAGCCAACAATTGTTTTTAATTAAAAATGTCCTGTGTCTCACTATTTAAAAACTGCTATCTAGGCGCAAATTAGCTGCCACATTTCCTTCACTGCAACAGTGACTGCACTTCAAAAGTATTTAATTGGTTCTAAAGCACTTTGAGACGTCCTATGGTCGTGAAAAACACTACATAAATGCAAGTCTTTCTTTCTACATACAGCATAGTTTATATTAACACAGTAAAATGTTGCAAAAGCTTGTGTCAAATAAGGGACATATTTTTGCTTAAGAGCAAAAATAAAAAACATTTTTGACACCAAGCCATTGAAACAATTAGGAAAGATAACCAAAAGCTTGATTAAAGAGGTAGGTTTTCAGAAACATCTTAAGAGGAGGAGAAAGAGGTAGAGAGGCTGAGGGGTTTAGGGAAGCTTAAGGCTGCTGAAAGCGCTGCCACCAAAGATGAAATGAATAAAATCAGGCATGTGCAGGAAGCTACAATTAGAGGAACAGAGAGATCTAAGACTTGTGGTGGAGGAGGTGTCTGTACAGATAAAAGGAATGGAGGAGCCATGGAGGGATTTGAAAAGGATTAGGATTTTAAAATAAGAAGCGTTGTTGGATGTGGAGCCAGTGAGGACCAGCAAGCACAGGGGTGATGGGTGAATGAGACTTGGAATGTATTAAGATACAGACAGCAAATTTCAGATGTTCAAATTTATGTAGGGCAGAAGCTGCAAGGCCAGTCAGGAGGGCATCAGAATAGTCAAGTCCTGAAGTAACAAAGGTGCTAATGCGGGTTTCAGTAGATGAGCAAAGGGAAGGTTCGAGTCAAGTGATGTTATAGAGTTATAGAATAGTCTTAAGTAAAAAGATAAACAGAACCTCTATAATGTTTGAGATTGCTACAAACTCTAGGACTTGGTGGGGTGGGCAGGCGGGGGGGAAATGGAAAATGGGACAGATCAAGCATATAACAGGCACAGAACCTTTAGACTAAACTACCTTAACAGGGGGTGGTTAACAGATGAGGCAGACCAAAAGGATGACAGAGGTAATTAAAGAATACAAAAAAAGGGAGAATTGGATAGATATAAGGATTTTTTTTTGGGGGGTGGGGCATTTTTTTCAAAAAATTCATTTAGAGAATGCATTGCTGGCTAGGCCAGCGTTTATTGTCCATCCCTAATTGCCCTTGAGAAGGCATTAGTGAGCTGCCTTCTTGAACCGCTGTAGTCCTATGGTCCTCAGGAATCAAAGTTCAATCTCCTGGATAACCCAGGAGAAAAATAATAAGAGTATGAAAAATAAACTGTATTTTCCTCATTTTTTTTTGAACACCCTTTTACTTTAGTTAAAAGATTGGAGGTGGGGTAAAAAGGCCTTTTTTCTGGTTGGGATGGCTGAAACTGAGGTCACGTGATGAAATCTCTAGGAGTGCATCCAAAATTGGCAACCTTAAATGTACACAACCCAGTCTCCATAAAATAGGTCATGGTCAGGATGGGCATGGTATGGGTGGATTCCCACCTCACCAAACTTCGTGCCCATTATAACTGACAGGAAAGATTGTCCCTAATGAGGTTTTCACTGGGAGAAAAGACAGACTACAATTTATTAACGAAGATCAATTAATTTTATTAATCTTTTCAATACCAGTGATTTATCTGTTTTACATATTTGACTATCACATTTTCCCATAATGGTCAAACTTTTTTGCTTATTGGTGCTTGTTGCTCTTATAGGGAAGCACAATGATAAGTGCCACTTTATCAATGGCTTCATATCTATCTGGAAACCTCCCTGGAATGAAGAATCACTACATATATATGGGACAATCCTAACGAAGCTGAAGCCATGTGAAGGTTCCCATCTGCTGGAGTCTTTGTGAGCCCACTACTTTCAAAGATGGAATCTTCCATCACCTGTGCAGTGTTATGCAATGGCTCTGACTGCCAACCACTCAGTCCCATGCTATTCTACATATTCTGTAACAGAAGGGCACCCCTTCATTATGGAGGCTACATACCTACGTGAGTATACAAGTTTGTATCCATGTGGTTTCAGGATGCTTCCTTCATATTTGCCTGGAACCATTCTCCAAGCAAGTTGAACCTGGCTACAGTCGCACCTTCTAGTTTGGATCCCAAAGCCCGAATTACATAAGTGAGAGTATTCCATAAAGACCCTCTGTCTGATTTATTGCCTGCGTAACTGAGACCTCAATTATAACCAGCTGTGTGCTCAATGGTAGGCTATGTTATGCACAACCGTTAGGTTGCCTAAATACAGCACCTTCGAATGCCATGGCTATATGTTCTTCAGCGTGAACCTTTTACTATAACATGTTTAATAGCGTCCATTGGAAGGCAGCCTCACTAAGGTATTCCCATACAATCAAGGAATGGTACTCAACATACTGTACCTCTACTTTGTAAGAACTGACTCCTCCAGTGCTACTCTAAATCAGTGTTCTGTACCTTTCCTGGAGTTTTCTGCTTAACATCACTATAAACATTTCTCCTTTGGCTGTATCTGCAATGGTGCCTGCTTCAAGTGGGAGTGATGATGTCTGGCATGCAGGTGACTCAGTATTCTTTGGTGGCATTTGGTTGACCACTGGGTTCAGATTGATCTGTGAAAAGACCAGGTGGCTCATTAGCAGCATATAAGCACACTTATTTGGATACTACCTGCAATATACACGTGTATAACCAATGAACAAGAACTTGATAAATAAGTATATGTTGCATACCAGTAGTTCAAATGCTTTAATCTCTGCAGTTCCAATGCCTTCCAGCTACCACCTCACGAACAGATTAAAGTTGTCCCCTTATACATAGGGAGTTTGTGGTCACATTGCACAATACATGATGCACATTGGGTCCTCTTGTTATATGCCAGTTTTGTCATTTAAAAAAAAGAGCAGTGGGGATTTAGGTAGTGATTTGGGCATTCCTACAATACTTATCTTTTCCATCATGGCATGAGCAATGTAATTTTCATAACCTACTTTCACTTATTAGTATCTTGCTCACTGTATTCTTGTTAATCATAGAATGATTACAATAAAGGAGGAGGCCACTTAGCCCACCATGTCCATGTCAGTTCTCTGCAAGAGCAATTCAGCTGGTTCCTTTCCACGTAGCCCTGCAGGTTCCCATTCTTTAGGTGCTTATCCAATTCCCGTTTGAAAGCCCCGATTCTTATCTACCTCCACCACACTCTCAGGTAGTATATTCGAAATCCTAACATAATCCTCACTCCTCGTTGCATAAAAAGGTTCTCCCATATCACCATTGGTTCTTTTGCCATTCACCTTAAATCAGTTCCCTCTGGTTCTTGGCCCTTCCAGCAAGGGGAACAGCTTATCTACTCCCCTCTAGATTTTGAGTACTTCTTTCAAATCTCCTCTCAACATTCGCTTCTCTAAGGAGAACACCCCAGCTTTTCCAATCTATCTACATAACTGAAGTCCTTTAATCCTGGAACTATTTTCATAATTGTTTCCTGCACTCTCCAAAGTCATCACAACTAACCTGAAGTATGATGCCTGGAATTGGACACAATACTCCAATTGAGGCTGAGCCAGTGCTTTACAAAGGTTCATCATTACTTCTTTGCTTTTGTACACCATGTCCCTATTTATAAAGTTCAGGATCCCATATGCCTTTTTAACCACTTTCTCAATGTGCCCTTTTAGCTTCAATGATTTGGGCACATATACCCTGCCCCCGCCGTGTCTCTGTTCCTTCATCTCCTTCAGAATTGTGCCCTTCAGTTTATATTACCTCTCTTCATTCCTCCTACAAAAATATACCGCTTCACACTTCTCTACATTTAGTTTAATCTGCAACATGTCCACCCATTCCATCAGCCTAAATCCACTTGAAGTCTATCACTAACCTCCTGACAATTTGGAAATATTGTGAACTGTATGTCACCTGCAAATTCTGAAATTGTGCTCTGCACACCCCAAGTCTAGTTCATTAATTCACATCAAGAAAAGTAGTGGTCCTAGTAATGAGTCAGTACAGTAATTTTTGTATATACAAAATCACACATCAAATGACTTCCTACATGTTGTTTCATGCTTTGTGCAATTAACTTGCACCTAATCTGGGTTGTGCGAGTTGTTCCCATGTGCCCAACAGATTCTGCATGTAGTTTCATGGAGTTCAGTCTTTTAGTGACAAATTCCCCACACTGGTTGCTTGACACATTTGAAACTGCCATGTCCTTTCCACCCTGCCAAAAATATATGTTCCAAATATGCACTTGGAAGGCCCTAGCTGGCAAATTTGGCTTTTCTCAACTGTCATTGAGTCGTTATCTATGGATATCGCAGGCTCCATAGCTACATTAAGAAACCTTTGGACAGTTGTTTGGACTTTAGTCATTTGTTGGTTGCATAGGAAGTGTTAAAGGTGTGCAATAGTCAACAGCTCTCTTATTATTGCAAGCAAAATTACATTCTCAGGAAGGGCATCTTATAAATCTTGTTCCTGCAATTTGTTTTTGGGTCATAATTTATGAAAAATAATTGTAGGCATTAAAAAGAACACTTTACATCAACATCTATTTCAACAAAATTTGTAAATTAAGAGCTAGTAATTTCTGAACGGGGGCCCAGTTGATTAGATGGCTAGCGTGTGAATCAGATTAGTGCCAACAGTACGGGGTTCAATCCACAGTCCAGCAGAGGTTGTTTTGGGGTCTGCCTCCTTGCCCTACACATATTAAAAAATCATGACACTTTGCTGTGGTTCGGTGAATAATTGCCAAGGACCTGCTTTCAGGCACTGAACTTGAGAAGAATTATTCCTCAATATGCAAACACTATTCCATCAGTGGCAATAAAAACCATGCATCATGTATACTTAGCTTAATTCGCATTTTGCGCTTCACAACTTAAGAGTTGCTCTTGAACAGTACCCTCTATTTTGGACAGGAAAATGCTAAATGCAGAGTACCATGTCTGGAAAGTAATGTCATGCTAAAGCTATGGCAAGACTGCACAAGCCTACAGCAACACTTTGTGACTATCTACCCTGCCAAAATACAGATATCATATGTAAGCAACAAATTACTTACCAACTGATGGAGCACATAGCTGCTTCTCTTTAAAATAACTCTCCAATTAGTAACAGCAAACAAGTTTTAAAAATAGATCAATTAAAATAACACTGAGACCTTGAATATAGCAGTTGGATTTTATTTCTCCCCATTTCTCAATGGACTTTTCCACTGATGTAATAAGTTGAATCTCAGCCATCCTCTGTGCATTATCTTGCCCCCACACACTATCTTCTAGCTGAACAGTCCATATGAAAATCAGGAGTGCCACATCAATTTAAGCATTTTCTGAAACTAAGTTATAAAAATGACCTATGGCTGTTGGAGCAGAAACCAGAAAGCCCTGGGTTTCACATGTTCAAACTACTACAAATCCAACACTCTCAAAATCACCTTTTAAGCATTCCAAATTTCCGATAAGTACGATGACTATATCATTCCACGCTTGCATTCCAAATGCACTGTGACTAGCTAATCAACTGTATGCACATCATGTGCCCTTAATCACAATTAGTCACTGATGGGAGATCAAGCAACTAGAAGAGAACACCAAGTGGTTATTAAGCACATCAGTATCTTTACCTCTGAACATGCACATTTACTTTTTTCCTGAAACATTGTCAACTAGCACCTCAAAGTGGCTGTGTTTTTATTTTTTTTATATATTGAATAAAAAGGCAGTTGACAAATGCAGCGTTACTAAGCCATTGTACCTACATTCATGAAAAAGGAATGGAGACCCCATATTTCAAGTCGTTGTTTTGTAAGAATCCACTGCTTTGCAAGGATGTTAAATTAGTCAAGACGTAAGATTCACTGCTACACAAAGTAAAACCTCTTTCTCACTTCCCCTTTAAGATAATGTGTTTAAAATAAATAAATTTGGGGAAAAAAACCAAAGGGTGTAAATCTGTAAGTGCCCTGAAATATAATGTTCCAGGAAGATTACATTACTTGCACCTACAGCAATTTAACTGCATGAGGACTTTTGACAAAGATTGAACATACTTTTGGACAAGATACTGGTTGCCAACCATCTGTCAGTGCCTTTGAATAGTGTAACAGGATACTCACCACATCTGTGTGTGTGATCTTGGCCAGGAGATCTGTCAGGTTGTCACTTGAAAGTGAACTGTTGCCAATATCAAGCTGAAGTCCACATATTGCTGCCCCCACACTTCCAGTCGCAATCATTGATGGTGGATACATGGCAAATTTGAAGTCTGCAGGTTCAGATATACCACAGAGGTTTATAAACTATACATGCTCTCAAACAATACAATGACTTTTAAACCAAATTTCTGGAATAACTCACCCCCATTCATTCATAATACCTCATGCTACATCTGAACAGACTGATCCAGACAACTCTTGTTAATTATAACATATTTAAAAGAGTCAAAATATATGGTCCTCTTTTCAATAAAATGACATCCCAGAAACACACTGATCATGAATGTCTGAATAAAGAGCCACAGTGCCCCTGCCAACCAACACTGCTGTAGGTCTGCTTCCACGTGTGGTCACATGAACACATTTCATTGCCCAATAACCTTGTAAGCTCCTTTAATGTCATTCACAATGCAAATGAGACAGCTAGCAAATGGCCAGAGGCCCAGAGTGACTAATGCCTAGCATCCAAAAGACGTACATAGCTTCTATCTCCACTCTTCCTTTCCTCCGTAACAAGCACCATAAACTTGGCTATCAAAGCTCCACATGTCCCCTCTTTGTTGTGCAACAGGCAGTGATTTGTATCAGTAGCTCCTATTTTTAGCATATTAATTAACTACTGCAACTGTTGAGGCAAGAGTCTCTAACGGGAGAGTGTGGCACCATTGTTTGAAACCATCTCCTCATCTTCGCTATTGAAAATCATGGAAATGACCTTCCTACTGATATGAATTCAAGCTGACATGTTCACAAAAGGACTGGGGGGCAGGGCACCAATTTCACACATGCGGCTTGCCAACTCACCCGACCAAGCTAGCAAAGGAGAATTTTTTTTTACGTGAAAAAGAACAGCATTATTGTGGGTCACCTAGAAGGCCCTGTGTTAGGATTAGGAATAATTAATTAAGCAATGACTGAACTACAACACCAACTAGAAATTGCAATATTTTATGGGGACATTATTTTCTAAAACGTTAATGTTTGTGCGGATAAAATCTTACTGCTACTCTACATAGTGTGAACGAAAACTATAGATGCTGCAGTTCTACTATACTTATTAGCCAATACGTAATTAAACACAAAACAAACCAGTATGTTTAGCATACATGTTTGTTGTAATTCAGGTATCCCACATGTAAATTTTCATTGTTAAAACTGGTATAAGGAGAGAAAATTAATGATTTGGGATGCACAGACATTCCCCTCAGAACTAAGGCATTTTGGACATGAGTCAGAATGCCTGCAATATGAGCAATCTAAGCAAAGAATAAAGACATTACATTGTATTCTGGGTTCTGAACTATAGCCGGATGTAAAATTAAAACTCTGCACAACCTCATCTGCTACTAGCAGCAATTAGGTTTTATGGCATTAACTGTACCAGCAGAATAATATGGTGTGCAACATGGTATAAATGTTTCTTTAAAGCACACATCTGAATTATGAGCAATGCCTCAGGAAATCCAAATCAAAAACTGCACTTCAGCCAACACACTTTGTGCATCATTAGGTACTTCTCAGTTGACATTTACCTATACAACTACTTCAAGTAATTCTTCAAATGTGAAATACTTTGGGACACTGAGGAGTTACGAAGGCACTTAAGAACGAATTACTTCTATTTACTAAGACAGGCCAGTTTAAATATATCTCTGCTTAAGGGTAGAAATGTATGTGTGCATTAAATGATTCAATACTCTTTCCACTGAGACAGTGCGCTCTCCAATTAATTGGAACAAAGCTAATGGAGGATATAAAAAAAATATGTAAAGCACAACTTCTAGTGCACCATTTCCAATCTGTAATGTTTTTCTAACACACTTCAAGTCTAATACCAAAAAAAAATTCTTAAAGTTGAAAGTACCTTAGCCACAATTTCAATGACCTCTGTTTGACCTGATTAATCAGGTTATTAAAAAAGTAGTAAAAGTCTGAAAATTAAAACAGCTGCAAAAGACAAACACACTTATCACAGATGAATCTCAGTGCATGAGTCAATAAGAACATCTTTGTGTCAAAACTGCCCACTGGATTGGGGTTTCTGCATTCCTAATAAAGTGAAGGCCAGCTCAGAACTAAGAAAAACAGAAAACGCTGGAAAAACACAGCAGGTCTGACAGCATCAATGTCCCAGCATCTGTGCTTTTATCAGAACTAACTATGTTCAACTTGTCTTTGAGGCTGCTCTCTGTTTGAAACTATCTGAGTATGTACTTAATCAAAAATTTCCACTTTATATTGCATCATTGCACAGCTTTTTCATATGTTACACTTTTGAATCGGTTTCTAACCATTATTTTCATTAATGTGACATCTTTAAATCTCTTTGCTGTATACAAAATTATAATTACTTGGTAGCAAATCAAAAGAAATTTCATCCACATCTCTCATGTAATAATGTAGAGTGAACATTTAATATTAAATTTAAATGCATTTTTACACCTTCTAAACACATACATCAAAAGAAACACGTCCTGTAATACCAAATTAACTAAGGACTTGGGGGCCAAACATTTGCTGTCCCATCACCAGGAACAGGCAATGCACATATTCCAAAAGGCAGTAATGCCAGCATTGGTGCACATGGTGTGCTTGCTAGGCATTCACATGGGGAATGCAGCACTGGTTGTCACTTGCAGAAAAAGCCAATTAAATCTTGTTGATTCAATAGAAAGCTGAAATTGGTTCCTTCACTTTTTGGAACTTTCCAGGACATGGACCCAGCCTGAAACACTCAGTCATATTTTCATGCATCAGGCTTCCAATGGTGGATGCAACTACCGCCTGCCCCCACGTAACTTCGAGGACTGGTGTTACTAGATTACACCCCATTTCCTGCTCCCCACCTCAACTGCACTTCCAAGTTCACCCGCGCCACAATAAATGTCAACTATATAAACCAAATGCTGCGCAGTAGTTAAGGATAAAATTGAAAGAAACTTAGGATTCTTAGTCGACTTGTCATGAAACATCCAACCAACGCAGATAAGCAGTAAAAGAATGTTAACCTATAAAGGTGAAACAGTATTGAAATCAGAGGAAGTCACAATCAAACTGCACCGTGCTCCAAGTCAGACCTGAAATACTGCATTCATTTTTGTTCAATAGGGCACAAGGGTGATAATACAGAGAAGAGACAGAAGATTAATCTCTAGTGTCAATGGTCTGAATGAGGAAGGCTTCTGTAATGATCTTATAGAGACAGACACTACAAATGAAGGTGAATGGACAAGCTAAACCTAGCATATTACTTTAGATAAAATTGCAACAATAGGACAAGTACATAAAGATTTTTTTTTAAAAATCAGCAAAAAGGCAAATCTAAGAATATCAGAAAATGCTTCTTCACAGAGTGAGCAACACATGGAACAAATTTCCAAAACTGAACAATACAGCAAAAAAGAAAAACATTTAAGAAACAACTGGATGTTACAATGTTAGGGGTTGGGTGAGAGTGGAGGGGGCACAGTAGATGGCACCTCAATCGATAAATTAAAATAGTTTAAATGGCCTTCCCCAACTGCAATTATGTTCTGATCTTGTAAACTAAAACAGAAAACCATCAACTGTAACAACCAAACTAAGTAATTTACTGCACTGGTATTTTAGACTGGTAACCTGTTTAATGTATTATTAGTTCCCTTTTTCATTCCAACTGTGCTGTTTACAGATAGTAGGCACTGCATGCTATGTATAGTAATGCTAATATGTGGTCATATTCACCAATTAGCACTCGGCTGAGTTACTGAGCTTAATATTTTAAATTTGCTTTCACATCAGTTTACAGTACAAAGTTTGTGCCCAAGAATGTGGAATGGACTCTTGTCTTGAGTAGTCTGTCTGTAATGATGTAAAACTTTCCCGATACCCCATTCTTCCAAACAAAGATTGTAGCTCAGAATTAAAGTGTAAATACTGGCCTGGTACGATACCAC
Source organism: Carcharodon carcharias (assembly GCF_017639515.1). Lineage (NCBI taxonomy): Eukaryota > Metazoa > Chordata > Chondrichthyes > Lamniformes > Lamnidae > Carcharodon > Carcharodon carcharias. Next base: position 105,792,241 of record NC_054479.1, on the reverse strand, counting down.
TCTGCTAATGAACTGCCCTATACTTCTCTAACTTGGGTGGAGCAGCACGACGCCTTTAACTCTACAAACTTATCTATGTTCTGAGCATCAACTGCTGAAACAGGTAAAGTTTGCATCAAGGTGGTAATTACAGATTTGCGTGCTGCTCAGAATTACCTTAGCGGTCACTTTGAGAACTAGAGTTGATACTTAAAAGTCTACACTACAAGAGCATTATGAGTAGTCATAATGGTTAAAAAAGGGGGCTAAAAATCAAGTTTTTGGCTTTTAAATTGCATGTTGTAATTGAAAGAATATGCTCCAGAGACTACAATTAATGTGATAACGTCTCTCTCAAAATAAACTGCTTTCCGAATGCAGATGCCTGCACTGCCACCAAATATCAAAGAAATGTTTTCATCGATCCTTTGTGCATCATAGATTTCATATTCATTGGCAGTTAGATGCTGTATGGGAGAGGATTTTAATTTTCTACAGAAGGATAAACCAGATGGTCCAAATGCCCTCCTTTGTCTACACATATCTTTTGTGGGATTTAATAGTATAACAATACAAATTTAATCTCAAATTTCTCAGCATCTTTCAAACAATAACTGACAGGTGGCTTTAAAACTCTAAATTATGAATGTTAAATCCCAACAGGGACCCAACTTGTTAAAGCAGGTCACTCTACACATCCTCTATTGTTTAGTTACTGCAGTGGTCTTTGAATTTTGCTTATTGCACTACACAAAACAAAAGCCATGGTTGTTGCTTTCTACAGGGTTCTGAGCCAGCTTGGGAACTATGCTTTTATCAAATTGGCTTTTTTTTCTGAAGGAGTTAAAAAAAATGTGCTAAATTCCAGCCTCATGTATTACTAATGATAAAATGGTCTTTTCTATGATTTCAGAGTTGATTAGAGACATTTACCCATAAAATTTGTATGTATAATCTATTCATAAACCTTAGCTGTGTGAAACTTGCAGCACTCCATTAACCAGCACTGAACAAAATTGATGAGAACCAGCATGAACATACTGGAAATAAATTTCAAAATATATTAATATGCCAGTCAATCTACTGTGATATTGGATACAAGGAGTCAAAACCAAGCATATTCTTTAGGTGAAGCAGCGACAGGGAGGAGATAACTGAACCAGAACATACAAAACAACGGAGCCCTAATGTTAATATTTTCATATTGTCCTATTTGTAGGTTTCATTAAAGAATTCCTAGGTCTACATTTCTAATGGAAATTGGCCATATAAACCTGTACTGTAGTCATAGCCTTCCACTAATGGGGGCAGTACAGCTCCTTCACTGATAGGATCGTTCAATTACAGTGCGACAAGTTTACAGTTTCCGTTATAAAGGCGAATAAAAGAATTTGGAATAGAAAAAGTTGATAGGAAGTGCAAGCTGACAAGATTTTTAATACATTAAAGATAAATGAATTAAAAAGAAAATCATGAAAGCTTTCATTTGTGAACAAATTCTTAAACAAATATCATTGCATGGTCCAAGAGAATAGCAAAATAATGTGGATGTGGGAAATCCAATAAAACAAAAGGTGCTGGAATACTCAGCAGGTCTGGCAGCATCTGTAGAAGCAGAAATAGAGATAACATTTCAGGTCTGTGACTTTCCAGCAGATGTTATGGTATCCTATGCATATTATGCCCAATTTGATACAAACCAAAACAATTTTGCAATCAGCAGCAGAACCAACATTTGTATTGCAAACCTTTGAAGTTTCCTCTACATACTTAAAGCACAAATCAAAGCCAAGTCAAGGTTTAGTCTGTTTCACTAGTGTAATCACAAGATTCCTCCACCAACGTATCCTAATCAGACATAAAACGGTACCTGTTGCAGATACTGGACCACTCATACCTGTGGCACAAAGGGCAATGAAGGTCTGTGCATGCTTTCGGATCAAGTGCAGCTTATCTTTAGGAAGCGGAAGCTTCTTCAGGATGTGTTCAATGAAGTCATGTGGAGTCACTGCTGCAAGGTTCCACTTCAACTTTCCCAAAACTACCAACTCCCACTCCTATCAAAGAGAGACAAAAGGTCAAATGCACCATAGGAAGACAACAATAGAGGGGAGAAAATAAACTATACCAAAATGTTTTTCAGAGGACATTTCAAACAAGAAGCCCACTGTATGGTAGAAGCACAACTGACACATTCAGGGTGAAGTCTTGAATATCTACCTCCAGAGGGAGCTACAGACCGAAATTTACACTATTCACGTCACTGTTGGAGTGAACAGACCAGCTCCCACAATTGAAGCATATACCACCCTTTTCAACAATACACTTCAAATATTGGGCTCAGCCTTGTTAAAATTATTTAGTAAGCAATGATAGCAGATGTTGCCCAAATTAGTTTGTTGCAAGACAAATGGAGCATACTTATATCTTGTTTTCTTCATCTTTACATTTTAATTTGTGCCAAATAGGCTTTCTCAGCTCATGCATCCAGATTATGGGCAATTTAGTAAGAGGTTTGCCCACATTTATAACTGAAGAAAGCAGTAACTGAAGCAAATGTCAAGGAACAGAAGTGCTATTTATTTCATAAACATCCTCTATAACATTGTTGTATTGTAAATAAAATATTTGAATCATCGCGATTATGGGTGTAGTTTAAGATCTGAATGAGTCTTTCCAGCTGAACACAAAGGTTTCCTAGAAAGTGCAAACCTGAAAAGTCATTTTACACTTCTGTTGGAAGTTTATTTTGATAAAAGGCCAAGTATAGATAGGCCCTATGTGCTAATTTACAACATTGGAATTTTGCATAGACAACTGCAGATTGTGAAATTACCAGAAGCTCACGTGGTCTGATAGAGTTGTCAGTGTAAATGCAAAGCTTTTCTGCTGTTAGAGGAATAGTCTCTTTGAACTTTGATGCAAGGAACATACAGACCGCTCCGAGCAGCTGCAGGTGGCATTTGGTAGTTGGAACAATCGATAAGAATCTGTCCAGGTAATTCATTGCCAAAGGAAAGACCTCCTCCTCACACTTCTGCTCCTCGCAGACCTAGGAGGAAAAATGGCTAAAAATGAGGACTAACAAGGTCATGGAAAGTACTGTTAGTGGAGAGTGAGGTCCTGGCACCAGCCCTGATCTGTCACATGCCTCTGGTTCAGTCAGCAAGAAATGAACTAAAGTCACAATCGCAGCACCAAAAGGCTTAGAGACAATTGGCTGCAGTCTTGACTATCACTTTTCAAACAATACTTTTAAAAAAATATGCCCACAGTCTGACACAACACCCAACGCAATGTCAGACTCTCACCCCCCCAATCTTACTTACAATCCACCCACCTCCAACTCTGACAACTAACTGCCCTGTCCAACCAGTCTGACTGACACCATCTCCCATCCTCCCCAATCTCTCTCCTACAGCCGCCCGGAAACTCTCAGCTGACTCTCTCCCCCCACCACCCCCCCACCTACGCGACAGACAACATTGAAGTCTGCGACCCACGAAAGCCCCGGCTCCAGACAGCACCGAACGACTCCAGTAATTGCCGCCGCCGTCTGGCTCCATGATGCCGCGCGGACTGGAGCTGGGAACTGCGATCCCCTCACTGCAGACACCCAAACCCTAGTCCAGACCCACAGAGGAGAGGAGGGAAGAGAGACTGGGGTACCGGGGGGTGGGGGGTGCGGGGTGTCTCGGGTACCGGGGGGGGGGGGGGGGAGAGGAGGTGGTGGTATGAGGGGAGGGCGGGGTGAGGGGGAAGGGGAGGGCGAGAGGGGGTGTCTCGGGTACCCGGGGGGGGGGGGGGGGGGGGCGGTGAGAGGTGGTGGTTTCAGGGGGAGGGAGGGGGTGTCTCGGGTACCCGGGGGGGAGGTGTCTCGGGTACCCGGGGGGGAGGTGTCTCGGGTACCCGGGGGGGAGGTGTCTCGGGTACCCGGGGGGGAGGTGTCTCGGGTACCCGGGGGGGAGGTGAGAGGAGGTGGTTTCAGGGGGAGGGAGGGGGTGTCTCGGGTACCCGGGGGGGAGGTGTCTCGGGTACCCGGGGGGGAGGTGTCTCGGGTACCCGGGGGGGAGGTGTCTCGGGTACCCGGGGGGGAGGTGTCTCGGGTACCCGGGGGGGAGGTGAGAGGAGGTGGTTTGAGGGGGAGGGGGTGTCTCGGGTACCCGGGGGGGGGGGGGGGGTTGGTTTGAGGGGGAGGGAGCGGGTGTCTCGGGTACCCGGGCAGCTGCCTCTGAATACGAACCTCCAGCATCCAGGTGGCCACCATCCTCCGCATGAAGGGCTGGATGTCCTGCTGGACGCACTTGAAGTAGGAGCAGGCCGGCAGGCAGCGCTCCTCCAGCGCCAGCAAATTGTGCAGCACCCGCTCATCGTGCAGCAGCCTGGGGTCGGGCAGCGCCCTCCTCACGGTCTCCAGCTCACAGCACAGCAGCTCCATGGCGGCTGCGGGGTGGATGGGAGGCGAAGCTGGTGTCGGGGCTCCGCTGCCGCCTGTCCTGGCCTAACCTCCCTCAGACGGTGCTGCGCTGCGGCTCCGAGCGGGACGCGCTGACGCAGGGAGCGGGCAGCCGCTTGTGGTGTCGAGCAGCGGCTGGGCGGGCGCAGAGAGCGCGCACATCCGACACTGGCAGAGGGAAGCGGGGAGGCCGGCGGCAGGGGAGGGCGGCCATGCACATCGGGACACTCATTAAAGGCCTCCGGCAGGATGGCAGAGCTGGGCACAGGCACCTCTCATCTCCGGGGAGGATTAAGGAGCCGTGGCCCACAGCCGGCGAGAGGAACAAGCGCTCAAATCGGGGCTGAGACTGAAACTGCGGGTTTAATGGAGATTAAAAGCCGAGCCCGCCTCCCCACTGCTGGCGCTCCGTGCGCGCCAGGATAGCCCCACCCACAGGCATTGATTGACAGGGAGCGAAATCGCCCCGCCCACATGCAATGATTGACAGGTGGTGAGATAGTCCCGCAAACAAACATGGATTGATAGGTACAGAGATAGCCACGCCCTCAGTGAGTGATTGACAGTGTCATGAAAAGTGGGTTGCAGCCACAAATTACTTACGGGCATATTGAACTTTTCAAGAAAGACGTGTGCGTTTTTAAAGAAATACAAGCAAGGACACGGAGCAAAAAATGGTTGATAATGTTAAGTGACCACTTTCTTAAAAAATTCCTATGTGGATTATGTTGACAGACCTGTCCTGAGAGAACAGAGAATGTCGCACCAGAAAAGGTATGACGGCCTGCCTCAAGCAGAGACACTTAGATAGGAAAGATGCAGACTTTAATCTCCTGTAGTTGCAGAGACAAAATACTGATTACCACATCTCAAGAGCCATTTAAAATCCTGGTGATTCATATCTCAGAATGTGTAAAATGGTCAAAGATCAAAGAAAACAGACTCTGGGTGCAAGACATGGTTTTTTTTCCCTTACAGGAATAAACAGGGGAAAATGGGTTAAAAAGCTAGCTGCAGAGCAGTGCAGTGTATGCTAGTATGCAGGTGTGCTGCATATGTGACAGCAAGAAGAAGAACATCTATGCATCCCTGCAGTCCACAGAATCATAGAACTTTAATGACATGGAAGGCCATTCAGCCCATCATGTCTGCACTGGCTCTCGAAATGAGCATTGTGACCTAGTGCCATTGCCCTGCCTTTTCCCCATACCAGTTGCAGACAAAGTTGCTCTCTCTCTTTCTCTGTTGCTGGAAGCCACAATCAAAAAGGAAATAGGACAGCTTCTTCAGCTAACCTGAAGAACCAAGTGTCTCCAAACCCCTTGTGAAACTTCCAAAGTCAGGTTTACCAGAATCACCCAACTTAACAGCCGCAATGTTTAGCCATCAACAGTTCACGGACAAGCCAAAGACTGATTCTTATATCTTTTAAAACTTTTATTTGGAGTTTTAACTTTTTATTTCTGATCTGTGTGTATATGTGTTGCGTTTTTATTATTTTTCTCAAGTTTTTTGTAACTAATAAACTTACTCTTTCTTTGACTCAAGAAAGCCTGGTTAAATTGGCCCCTTCTGAAAAAAGAAACACATTGGACTGGGAAAAGTTATCCGTGGGAGAATGGATCCCTTTCAAATTAACCTTCTTGCATCCAACTGAGGGGTTCAGTAAAAAAGGGGAGCCAGCTCATTCCTCCTCACCTGGGAGCATAACAAAATTGGGGTCCCATTCGGGAAGTTAACAAATTGGGGACCTCGCTTGGAGACCAGTTGTAACAAATTGGGGGCTTGATGCTGGAATAGTTCCCACAGACAAAACAAAAGAATTAGAGTGGGGAAAGTAAATTGTTCCTCTGAAACCAATAAAAAAAAACACAAAAAAGTTTTCTTGAGTCGGCACTACTAAAATGTAAAAAATGTCCCCATCTGATGCCAGTGTTTTTACAGACGGAAGGGATGTTACTTATGAAAACTTAGCAGTTCTGTCCTTCGAACAATTAAAAGAGCTAGCGAGGCACTTAGGTTTAGAATTTAGCCAGAAAACTTTTAAAAGGGTGGCAATGATCTACAGGTGGAAATTGAGGACAATGAAACAGATGGAGTAGCGGTAGAGAGATTGAAATTGGAGCAGCAGAAATTTGGATTTCAGGAAAGAGAAATGGAAAGAGAGAAAGAGGAAAACCAGGAAAGGGCACAGAGAGAAGAGACAGAATTTTGGGACAGAGAGAGAGAAAGGGACCTTAAACTAAAACAGCTCAAGCTGAGGGTCAGGAATCCTACAGCACCCTTGAAGACAACATTAGCTCAGCCTTAAGGGCTGAGGCAATCCGGTTTGCTCATTTAATCCCTAAATTTGGTGAAGCAAAAGCAGAAGTCTTCTTTATCTCTTATGAGCGGTTAGCACAGCAGTTAAAGTGGCCAGTCCAACATTGGTCCCGACTACTGCAGAGTAAGCTTTAAGGAAAAGCTCATGAGGTTTACTCCATCTTGCCTGAGGAAAGTGCCACTGACTATGAAGCAGCAAATAGGGATATTTTAAGTGCATATCAATTAGTGCCAAAGGCGTACTGTCAGAAATTCTGTACCCTCAGGAAACGGCCTGACCAGATATACCTGGAATTTAAAAGGCTTAATCAACTTGCTTTTGACCAGTGGGTGCAGACACTTAAAACAGAAGCCACGTGAAAATCTCAGTGAAATAATTCTCCCTGAGGTGTTTAAAAACTCCACAGCCTTCCCAATAAGAACACATCTGGAGGAAAAGTGGGTAACAGGGGCCAGGCAGATAGCCACACTGGCTGATCATTATGAGCTGATCCACAAACCCTTGTCCCATAACAGACCCTCCCCTAGTCATTCCCAACCAACTGGAACGGATAGAACTGGAGAGAGTGATAGGAAACTGAGCAGCCACGGGAGAGAAGGAAATAGGGGGGGCCCTCCTCAGGACAGGAAGGGTGGTGCTGAGATGAAAAGTGAAGCCAAGAAGCCTGTGTGTTTTAACTGCTGACTGCTGGAGGTTACAGGAAAAACCAGTGGGACTTATTGATGCACATACACCCTGGGCAGAGAATAAGAGTTAGTCAAAAAGTATAGCAGACCAGGCTATGGCTCTGACTGCAGCTGCAAGTCTTTGTAGGTGCACTCCTGAGAGTATGGGGGCGAGGTTAATCAAATCCCTGGAATTTACAAGGATTTTAAATCTGAAGGAAGGGTGACCACATTTCCCCAGAGTGAGGCGAGTAAGCCTATAGGGATAATGAGGGATACGGGGGCCAGCAAAATTTTACTGCTGGGAAAAGGCATGACCTTTCCACCAGAGGGTGCAGTATTTGCCAAGGTGTTGGTAAAGGTGATTGAAGGAGGGTACATGCCCATCCTCTTACACCAAGTGCATTTGGAGTATGACTTTGTGTCAGGACCGGGGACTAAGAGAATCGTCCCCAGTTTGCCTGTTGACGGGGTCAACCTGCTCCTTGGCAATAACCTGCTGGGATAAAAGGTAAAAGCATCCCCAGTCGCCTCAGAGAAGCCAACTGAGGTCAGGGAGACAGAACAGTTGCAGGAGAAATTGTCTGGCATTTTCCCTGACTGTGTGGTATCGCGGCCTATGGTTAGAGAAGCTCCGTCAATGGAGGCTGAAGTGGCACTGCAGACAGAGGGCTCTATGGTCTGGTTATCTGAAATCTTTTTTGGGAGTCTAGAAGACCCTAAGAAGGTAACAAATAGTCTTACTTGGTAGCGGCCCAGCAAGCTGACCCACTGTTAAAAACATTAGCTCAGACTGCCCGCCCTGAAGTTGAGGCAGAAGCAGCCCCTGAATGCTACTACATTAAAAATGTGGTGCTAATGAGGAAATGGAGACTCCCTCACAGACCTGCAAACAAGGAGTGAACAGTGATCCACCAGGTAGTGATGCTGCTGAGGTACCATAGGGAAATATTACGGCTAGCTCACAAAAATTCCGATGGCTAGGCAAAACCCAAGTCCGCATCAGCCAGCATTTTTACTGGCTGCACCTCCCACAGGGATGTTGTAAGGTTTTGCAGAGTCTGCCACACCTTCCAGGTTGTGGGAAAACCCCACCCTGTATCTATGACTCTCAAGCCGGCTTTTGGGGAACCGTTCAGCATGGTGTTAGTGGACTGTGTGGAGCCCCTGCCAAAACAAAAGGAGGCTACCAGTATATCCTTACCATCATGGATGTGTATCCCCACTTCCCAGGGGCTGTTCCCCTGAGAACCAAATCTGCCAAAACAGTGGTGAGGGAATTAACCCAATTCTTTACCAGGTATGGTGCCCACCAAGATCCAGTCGGATCAGGGCTCAAATTTCATGTCCAAAATATTCCAGGAAGTCATGGTGTGTGACCCAGATGAAGTCTTCAGCGTATCACCTGTGGTTGCAGGGGGTGCTAGAACAGTACCCTACAAACAATGAACAATAAGGCCACAAGTACCCCTAAGGCTAAGTTTTCTTATGTTCGCTACTAGGGACTCACCCAATGAGTCCACTGGTTTTACTCTGTTAGAATTAGCTTACAGGCACCTAGTGTGAGGGCCTCTGAAACTAATCAAACAAAAGCTTTTTAGAACAGAAGGAGAAAGTCTCCATGTTGGACTACGTAACAGTGTTCCAGGAGCAACTCATGAGAATCTGTGATGTGGCCCGAGAACACTTGAAAAATCTCCAGACAGCTATGATGAAACAGGCAGACAAACATGCCAGGGCCCGAACGTTTCAGCCAGGAGACTATGTGTTAGTGCTCCTACCAATACCAGATGAACCCTTAAAAGCCTGGTTCAGTGGCCTGTATAGAATGGCAAAGAAGCTCGGGGAAGCAAACTATCTAATTGAGACCCCAGATCGGGGAAAAAAGCAACGGCTGTGTCATGTCAACATGATAAAGCCATATCACAGCCAAGAAAGGGACAAGCAGGTAACAATCTATCCCATTGCCACTGACCTAGAGGATCAGGGTAGCAGTGGGGATGAATTGGAGACATGGGTGAGGCCCACATTGAATCCCCTACTACCCAGCTAACCAACACAGAGATACTAGCAAACCTAGATACCTTATTCACCCACTTAAGGGCAGAACAGTGAACAGACATGACGAGGCTACTCACTGCATTTAAAGGCTTGTGCAGAGACAAGCTAGGCTGCACCACACTAGCTCTATATGATGTGGATGTGGGAGAGGCCCCTGCCATAAGGCAACATCCCTATCGTCTAGATCCAGAAAAGCTGGCACAGTTTGGGAGGAGGTTAACCACATGCTGCAGCACGAATGAATATAGCCAGCAGCAGTGGCTGGAGCTCCCCAGTTGTGCTCGTGCCCAAGCCAGACAGCTCCACAAAATTCTGTATTGACTACCGAAAAGTTAATGCAGTGACCAGAGCCAACTCCTATTCAATACCCTGGCTGGAAGACAGCATAAATAGGGTAGGTAAAGCAGCCTACATTATAAATATAGATTTACTCAAAGGATACTGGCAGGTTCCCTTGACTGCCTTCCCTTGATTCCACCTTCATAAATCCAGATGGGTTATACAAGTGTCGAGTCATACCATTTGTACTCCGAAATGCCCCAGGCTGATGAACAGGTCGTGGTGGGCTTATCCAATTGTGAAGTTTACCTAGACGACCTCCTAGTGTACAGTGACATCTGGGAAAATCACCGAGAGCAACTGGAAGCCCTCTTCCAGTAAGTACAGTCAGGTGACATAGTGGTCAATCTCGCAAAGAATGAGTTTGCCAAGACTCACATGACATATCTAGGACACCTAGTGGGTCAAGGACAAGTACTGCCCAGGGCTGCAAAGATACAAGCAGTAGCACAGTTCCCCATTCCCACAACAAAACAGGAAATCATGAGGTTCTTGGGGATGTGTGGATTCTGCTGCAAGTTGGTCCCAAACTTCAGCACAGTAGCTGCCCCACTGACAGACCTACTCCAGAACAAAGCAAAAGTAGCATGAACCGAGAAATGCCAGACAGCTTTCGAAAAGCTGAAAGCCATTCCAATAGGCAAGCCTGTGCTTGCAGCTCTGGCCTTTAAAGTAACCATCGATGCGAGTGACATCGGGGTAGGGGCTGTCCTCCTCCAGGAAGACGAATCAGGGATAGAGAGACCAATCAGGTACTTCTCCACAAAACTAAACAAGCATCAGAAACGGTATAACACAGTGGAGAAAGAAACCCTCAGTTTGTTACTGACTGTCAAACACTTTGAGATATATGTCAGAAAGGGAAACAGAGAGAACACATTCTATACTGACCATAACCCTTTAACCTTTGTGGAAAACATTAAGACACAGAATGCCAGGTTATTCCGTTGCAGTTTAATTCTCCAACCGTACCATCTAAAAATTACCCACATTGCTGGGAAATCAAATGTGAATGCAGACACTCTGACCGGAATTTAAAGAGACCCGGTTAGAATTGGAGAAATAATATTGACCAACACTAGGAGAATGAATGTGTGTGTGTGTGTGTGTGTGTGTGTTTTTGTTGGTTTTTTTTCCCTTTGTAATGAAATGAGAATGAATCTCATTTCATTCCTAGTGTGAAGCAAATGTCATGAAAAGCTGGTTGCAGCCACAAATTACTTACAGGCATATTAAACTTTTCAAGGAAAACATGTGTGTTTTTAAAGAAATACAAGCAAGGACACTGAGCAAAAAATGGCTGATAAAGTTGTGACCACTTTCTGAAAGAATTCCTATTATACTGACAGCCTGTCATGAGAGAACAGGGAATGTCGCACCTGGAGAGGTATCAGGCCTTCTTCAAGCAGAGACACTTAAAAGGGAGGTAGGAGTATGCAAAAGACTGAACTTTAATCTCCTGTGGTTGCAGAGACAAGAGACTGATTACGACGTCTCAGCAGTCATCTAAAATCAACTTCCTGTTGATTCATTTCCCAGAATGTGTAAAATGGTCGGAGATCAAAGAAAACAGACCCTGGGTGCAATACATGGTTTTTTTCCCTTACTGGAATATACAGGGAAAAATGGGTTAAAGAGCGAGCTGCAGAGCAGTGCAGTGTGTGCTAGTGTGCTGGTGTGCTGTGTGTGTGACAGCAAGAAGACTAACTAGTCATCCCTGCAGTTGCAGACAAAGTCTTTCTCTTGAGGCAAAGTCTTTCTCTTTCTCTCTCTCTCTGTTGCAAGCAATGCAGCTGAAGCCACAATCAAAAAGGAAATAGGACAGCTTCTTCAGCTAACCCGCAGAACCAAGTGTCTCCAAACCCACTGCGACATTGCCTAAGTCAGCTCCATTGGAATCTCCCAACTTAACGGCCGCAACGTTTCACCATCTACACCTGAGAGATAAGCCAAAGGCTGATTTGTATATCTTTTAAAACTCTTATTTGGATTCTTAGCTTCTCATTTCTGATCAGTGTGTATGTGTTGCGTTTTATTATTGTTTTGGGGTTTTTAGTAACTAATAAACTTATTCTTTCTTTGCCTCAAGAAAGCCTGGTTAAATTGGTTCCTTCTAAAAAAATACATTTGGACTGGGAAGGGATCCCTTTCAAATTAACCTTGTTGTGATCACCCAAGGGGGTTGAATAAAGAAAGGGAGCCAGCTCAGTCCTCTTCACCCAGAAGCATAACAAAGTTGAGATACGTTTGGGAGTTTAAGAAATTGGGGGACCTCGCCTGGGACTGGTCGGAACAACAGGCGCTAGGGTTGCACCTGCCCTGACCTGTGATTGACAGGTGCCAAGATAGACCCACCCCTGGGAATGTTGGCAGGTGCCAGGATAGCACCACCCCCAGGCAGTGATTGACAAGCACCAGTATGGCTCTAAAGAAGGGTCATACAGACTCAAAACGTTAACTGTTTCTCTCTCCACAGATGCTGTCAGACCTGCTGTTTTCTGTTTGTGTTTCAGATTTCTAGCATCCGCTTTTATCGCAGCGCCCCAGCCTGTGACTGATAGACGCCGCGGTAGCCCCGCCCCCGGATTGTGATTGACAGATGCCGAGAGACCCTGTCACCGACCTGTGATTGATAGGTAAAAACAAAAAAACTGCGGATGCTGGAAATCCAAAACAAAAACAGAATTACCTGGAAAAACTCAGCAGGTCTGGCAGCATTCGACAGTTCTGTCGAAGGGTCATGAGGACTAGAAACGTCAACTCTTTTCTTCTCCGCCGATGCTGCCAGACCTGCTGAGTTTTTCCAGGTAATTCTGTGATTGATAGGTGCCCAGGAGCCAGGATAGTCCCGTTTACGACCAGGGATTGATAGGCACGAAGATGGCCCACCGACCGATGATTGACACGGGCCAGGATAGGCCCGCCCCCGGCCTGTGCTTGTCAATGTGGGATAACCCCACCCATGTCTGATGATTGACAACAAACAGCAATGGCCCCGCCCTAGGTTAATGATTGACAGGTGCAAGGCTGGACCCGCCCGGCCTGTTTGACAGGCGCCAAGATAGCCCCGCCCACGGCTGATGATTGGCAAACTCCTTGTTGGCCCCGCCCCTGACCAGTTTGACAGGTGCCGGGATAGCCTCGTTCCACCTCCCACCGCTCGTGATTGACACAAGCCAGGCTAGGCCCGGACCCGGCTGATGATTGACATACTCTATGTGTCAGATGGATAGCTCCGCCCCCACTCAATGATTGACAGATTCTCTGCATGGTTTCAAAGGGTAAGCTAACTCTTCCTGTGCTGATTGCCCCGCCTTTCCGTTGTACTTTTTTTAATTGGCTCGAGTACAAAACGGGAACTGTCAGTCTCTGCTGCTGATGAAACGCCAGCAGCTTTCTAGGAAATAAAATTGTGTGGCTGCTTTCGATTCAAGTACAGTGGCCAAGAACCAGAACGGCTTCGGTAGCCAGTGCCATCTGCACAAATCCTTTTAATCACCGTTCAAAGATTGGTTCTGTGTACACAACGGGATGGATAACTAGATCGACTATCCAAATATATCCCGAAAATGCATCACTAGCATGTAGCTTTCTCTTAAATAAAATACCTGTCAATACGCGGTGGATATTTCTGCAACAACAGTTGTGTGTTGAATAATTTCAGGATTGTGTTGAACGTGTCGATGTTTGTTGTGTGTTTCAGTTGTTTTAAGTTGCTGTGGCGTGTTAAAATGGCGTGTTTACGCTGATTACATACATACAACTTTATCACAGAAACACAAAGTAACCTCAACAGAACACAGCAATTCGAACAAGTTAAACGTACAAGTTCAACACACAAACTTAAGTTGTGCGACGTTTAAGTTGCTGTGTGTTCGTGTTTAAGTTCCATGTTTGTGCTAGCAACCTGTTGTTTTTATTTGATTTTCTATGTGTTTGGGAATTTTGTTAGAGTTGATAACTTGGATTCTGCGCAGCATATGGACAAGTTGCCTTCTCCCTGTTGTTGAGCGGATTTGTCCATCTGTTTCATCCCGGGAACGCGCATTGCCTGCTATCTCAGCAGCTTTGACAAAAATGGATGACAACACAGTTGAAGCAGGAATGGGAGAATAAAAACAAAATGGTGGAAATAACAGCTCAGCAGCAACTGAGGACAGATGACCTTCCATCAGCATTAAAAAAAAATCAGATTTCCAGCTTACGCAGTATTTTGTTTCTGCAGGAATGAAATGAGGGAAGATGTCTGCTCCATGAACGTCAGCAACAATTCTTAGAAAAGATTCCCGTGTCTAGAGACACATGGCGCATACAAAGCACATGCTTACATCTGATTTGTGTAACTTGTTCTTTCCTGGAACCGACGACTTGTCTTAAGCCAAAAACTATAGCTTGAGAGGCACCACTCTCCATTAAGCACAACTGACTAGGAGTCATCCTTCCATGTTCATGTTGGAAGGATCTACAGGTTGATAATCACATTATGAACACAGCTTCCCTGGCTATCAAGTCCTGGAGTGAATTTCAAACCTGGAGCTTCTGGCAGAGGCAAGGACACTATCCACTGCAACAAGACCACCCTAGCAACAATTCCTAAATGGATCAAACCCAGGCTCTGCCTTTCATTTTGTCTGAAATCCAATGTTACCAGTTAACATCTCACAAATGGAAGACTTTGAGAAAAAAAACTCAGCAACTTTAACACAATTTAATTAAAGCATCCCAAATGCCACTAGATACTGCTGCCAGAGCAGTTCTAGTTAGAAGTTTTATCCTGTAGCTCCTTTGCTCAGCTACCTGGTTTAGTCAGACATGTGTTGAGAAAATGTCCCTCCTTACAACATTTTAAACTTGCAGCTTTTTTAAATAATGTCGGTGGCGGCAGCTGTCCCTCTTCAGGGATCATGAGTTTCTGCCATGGGTCTTCATGTGACTAAATAGGCCGATTTTTGACCCGCAGATCTTTGGGAACATGGGACAGGATATCCCATGAGACAATGGGATCCAGAGTGCAGGACTTGCTTCCTTTTCTTTCCATCCCTGCCACCATTTTGCCTCTTCATTAAGGCATTGGCCCTCAAGGTGCGATGCAGCTTGATGGACAAGTTGTCACCATTTTAAACGATTGGTAGCAAGTTCCTCCCAGTCATTAATGTCAATGCTGCTGTGCTTCAAGGAGAACTTTGGAGTGCCATAGAAGCATTTTCTTTGTCCTTCCCTGCAACATTGTCCATTTGAGAATTGAGAAAACTGCACCTGATAGGAGAGATGTTTTTTTGCCAGCTGAACACTGTATGCAATTATCTTGGATTTCTCTAGCAACCAAGTTCATGTCAGGAGTAATATGTACATCACTGCAATGTATGTGTAAAATTACCTGCTTTGCAAGAGTTTTGCCTGAAGGTTTGTGATCTGGCTTCAAGAAGGGCACCCACGTTTGTTTAATGGTCCTCCCATTGAATATAGAGGATGCAGCAGAGGCATTGCTGATTGAATTTCCCTAGCACTCTTTTGTGTCACTGACATACAGTCCAAGTCTAATTGCAATACAGGAGTGTGACAACGATAACTGCTGTTCACACTAGGACTTGTGGAGGTCTTTGTTGTCAAACACTTACTGCCACAGAAGGCTGAGCTCATGCAGCTGACCAAGTGTTGGATCTCCTCATCAATGGTGGTCTTTTGAGAGAGGTGTCTGCCAAGATATGTGAAGAACTCAACATGTTCCAGAGCCTCTCCTTCAATACATATGGGAAATGGAACACTTTATTTGGCTGACCAGGTGTGGGTTGATATATGAGTTTTGTTTCGGCAACAGTCAAAAACAGGCTGAGTTCCTTGTATACAGAGTTGTATAGATCAAGAGTAGCTTGCAAATCTGGTGTGGAGTGGACACCGGCAATGCAGTCATCGACAAACTGTCGATCCTGTATATTTATGGTGGTCAGTTTAGTTTTGGCACAAAGGTGATTGAGGTTAAAGAATGTTCCGTCAAGGCGGAATTTAATACTGACACCAGAGGGCAGTTGATCTTTGATGAGGTGAATAGCCACTGTCAGGTAGTTTGTAAATAGTATAGGGGCCTTGCTTGACCCCGGTCCAGATTTTGAAGGTATCTGTTTCAGATCTTACACTCCAAGACAGTTGCAGTCATATCATCTTGAAACAATTGCAGGTTTGGAGTACAATCCATGGAGCTTCATTATTTACTGAGTCAAATGCTTGGTCAAGTTGATGAATGTAATGAAAAATTCTTGATGTTGTTCTTGACATTTTTCTTGAATTTTTCTGGCAGCAAAGACCATGTCAGAAATAATGCGTACATCATTGCAATGTATGTGTAAAGTGACCGGAATGCAAATCCATTTTTGTCCGATTGTTAGCTGTTCCTGCAGTGGACAATTTTTATGCTTTAAATATGAATATTTCAGTGGAACACACTGTCGTTCATCGCTTCCAGGGCTTTTTGCAGTTACTGAATGAGGTGCAAGACATTTCAAAAGGAATTAATTGAGATCGAATTTTCCGACTCACTTAAAGCAGACTGAAGAAATTGTGGGCGTTTCATTACCCTTAAAACTCACCCAAGATGGGTTTACAGAGATGAGTTACAAAAGTAATTTACTCATCGGCAGTGCTATTGATGGAAATTGTTGCGCAAAATCATTTAAAAGGATGGTTATCTATAAGTCAATAACCATAAATTTAAACAATTCCGGGGATCGTTAACCACTTTATTTCGTTCAGTTTTTCCGAATTCTGAAATGAAAATGTTTTCCCCAATTCATGAAAACAATGGAGTTTAACAATAATCCAAATAGTACATGTAGGGTGAAGTAGTAAATGTAATCTTTTTTAGAGACCGTCCTGCGACTTTTACAGTTGCAAAATATGAAAACCTTGTCACAGTGACCAGACTGCGCTGTTTAATCGCCTCGTCAAGTCTTGTTTATTTGATAGGTATATAACTTGATTATGCACTCAATTTGTTACACAGTCTAACCCCTCGCGCAGTGTTTATTTTTAATGAAAAAAGCACTAGTAAATTACCCACATTAAAAATCAAACCAAAAATAGCTTTAATACAAAAGCATTATGCCTCGAGCACCAAAGAAGCTGCTCTTCATACTGTTGTGGCAGTTTGAAGCAGCAGATGTGGAATTGTCCTGAATTTGATTGACCAGCTTGCCATATGGCAAATGGGAATCGCTTGTTGCATTGTTAGGCCCCTCCCCTTGCCTCATTTCCCTGGTTTGCCTGCTGGCTGAGGGACAGCAGCAGGTGAGGCTGGCGGTACCTGTCCTAGGCAGACAGCAATCATAGACTCAGGTGGCACCATGCTGAGCTTTAGTGATGGGAGGGGGAGGGGGTGCGCTGGTTGAAAAATGCTATTCTTAATACGTAAAAGGACTTTAGTGCTCAATTACACATAAATAAATAGGTTCGTCTATTGACAAATAAAGGCTGTTAATTTTCCTCGTATTGACTTTTTTATGGGATGAAGGTGTAGATGGCTAGGCCTGCATTTATTGCCCATCCCTAATTACCCGTGAGAAGGTGGTGCTGAGCTGCCTTTTTGAACCACTGCAGTCCATGTGGTGTAGGTACATTCACAGTGCTGTTAGGGAGGGAGTTCCAGGATTTTGACCCAGTGACAGTGAAGGAACGGCAATACAGTTCCAAGTCAGGATGGTGAGTGACTTGGAGAAGAACTTTCAGGTTGTGGTGTTTCTATGTATCCGCTGCCCTTGGCCTTCTAGATGGTAGTGGTCGTGAGTTTGGAAGGTGCTGTCTTAGGAGCCTTGGTGAATTCCTGCAGTGCATCCTGTAGATGGTACACGCTGCTGCTACTGTACATTGGTGGTGGAGGGAGTAAATATTTGTGGATGGGGTGCCAATCAAGCGGGCTGCTTTGTCCTGGATGGTGTCAAGCTTCTTGAGTGTTGTTGGAAATGCACTCATCCAGCCAAGTGGAGAATATTCCATCATACTCCTGACTTGTGCCTTGTAGATGGTGGTCAGGCTTTGGAGAGTCAGGAGGTGAGTTACTCGTCGTCCGATTCCTAGCCTCTGACCTGCTCTTGTAACCACAGTATTTATATGCCTGGTCCAGTTCAGTTTCTGGTCAATGTTAACCCCCAGGATGTTGCTAGTGGGGGATTCAGCGATGGCAATGCCATTGAATGTCAAGAGGTGATGGTTAGATTCTCTCTTGTTAGAGGTGGTCATTGCCTGACACTTGTGTGGTGCGAATGTTACTTGCCACTTGTCAGCCCAAGCCTGGATATTGACCAGGTCTTGCTGCATTTGGACATGGACTGCTTCAGTATCTGAGGAGTCACGAATGGTGCTGAACATTGTGCAATCATCAGCAAACATCCCACTTCTGACCTTATGATGGAAGGAAGGTCATTGATGAAGCAGCTGAAGGTGGTTGGGCCTAGGACACTATCCTAAGGATCTCCTGCAGTGATGTCCTGGAACTGAGAGATTGACCTCCAACAATCACAACCATCTTCCTTTGTGCTAGGCATGACAAATAACGGGCTGTGTTAATTTGCCTTTTTTTTAATATTCGCTCATAGGATGTGGTCATTGCTGGCTAGGCCGGCATTTACTGCCTATCACTAATTGCCTTTGAGGCGGTGGTGGTGAGCTGCCTTCTTAAACCACTGCAGTCCATGTGGTGTAGGTACACCTACAGTCATAACCCTGTGTGTACCGTCTAAGAAATATCTTCCCTAATGAATTGTGAAAGTTGATAAGTGGAAAAACTACATGGGCAGGTTCAAGTACAAGGTGTTCAGGAAAGTTGGAAAGGGAGAGGGTTGGCAGCATTGATTAAGAACAACATTGCACCCGGAGTGAAAGTATGTGCCAGAGGTTCAAAAACAGAATCTATATGGCTAGAGCTGAGGAACAAAAAAGATAGTCTATAGGCCACCAACCAGTGGGAAAGATGTAGAGGAACAAATTTGCAAGGAAATTACAGAGAGGTGCAAAGATTATAATGATGGAGACTTTAAATATCCGAATTTAGACAGGGATAGTAGTGATGTAAAGGGCATAGAGGGGCAAGAGTTCCTAAAGTGTGTTCAGGAACTCTTCTACAGCATTATGTTTCTAGTCCAATAAGAAAGGAGGCAGAGCTGGACCTGGTTCTTAAGAATGAAGTAGACCAATTGGATCAAGTGTTAGTAGGGGAACATTGAGGAGACAGTGACTATTGCATCATAAGATTTAGGTTGGCTATGGAAAAGGACATGGTACAATCAAGAGTAAGAATAATTAATTAGGGGAAAAGCCAACTTCAATGGGGTTAGAATGGATCTGATCAAGATAAAATGGAAATCAAAGGTTTGGCAGGCAAAACTGTAACTGAACAATGGGCTGCCTTTAAAGAAGAAATAGTTCGGGCACAGTCAAGGTATATTTTCATGAAAGGGAAAGGTAGAGTAAACAAATCCAGAGATCACTGAATGACAAAAGAGGTAGAGATTAAAATGAAGAAGAAAAAATTGCCTATGACAAATGTCAGTTGGATAATATAACTGAGAACCAGGCTGAATATAAAAGATTCAGAGGGGAATTGAAATTTAAATAAGATAAGCAAAGAGGGAGTATGAGAAGAGACTGGCAGCTAATATAAAAGGGAATTCAAAGTCTTCTTTGGCATTTAATTAGCAAAAGGGTGGTTAAAAGGAGAAATGAACCGATTAGGGTCCAAACATCTTTAGACTCAGCGGTGCTGCCAGAGGACTGGGGAATTGCAAATTTTACATCCTTGTTCAAATAAAAAAGGGTCTAAAGATAATCTCAGCATCTACAGGACAGTCAGTTTAACCTTGGAGGTGGGGAAGCTTCCAGAAATGATAATATGGGACAAAATTAATAGTCACTTGGGCAAATGCAGATTAATTAAGGAAAGCCAGCAGAGATTTGTTAAGGGAAACTCATATTTAACTAAATTGCTTGAATTTTTTAATGAGGTAACAGAGAAGGCTGATGAGAGTAATGCTGTTGATGTTGTGTTAACGGATTTTCAAAAGGCATTTGAAACGGTGCCACTCAACAGACGTGTGAGTAAAGTTAGAGCTCAAGGACTCAAAGGGACAGTAGCAGCAGGGATATGAAATTGGCTGAGTGGCAGGAAACAGAGAGTAGTGTTAATTGTTGTTTTCAGACTCGAGGAAGGTTTATAATGGAGATCCTCAGGGGTCAGTGTTAGGATGCCTGCTCTTCCTGACATATAGTAATGACCTTGACTTGATGTACCAGATACAATTTCAAAATTCACAGATGGTACAAAACTTGGAAGTATTGTGAACCATGAGGAGGGTAGTGTAGAACTTCAAAAGGACGTGGACAGGTTAGTGGAATAGGCGGACAAATGGCAGATGAAATTTAATGCAGAGAAGTATGAAGTGATTCATTTTTGTAGAATGAATGCAGAGATTCAATATAAATCAAAGGGTACAATTCTAAAGTGGGTGCAGGAGCAGAGGGACATGGGTGTATATGTGCATAAATCATTGAAGGTGGCAGGACAAGTTGAGGGACTGGATGAGTTGAGAGACTGATTAATAAGATAAATAACATCTTAGGCTTTATCAATAGGGGCAAAGAGTGCAAAGCAAGGAAGTTATTTTGGACTAGTATAAAACACTGTTTCGGCCTCAACTGGAGCGTTTCATCTAGTTCTGGGCATTACACTTTAAGAAGGATATGAAGGCATTGGAGATAGCGTGGAAAAGATTCACAAGAATGGTTCCAGGGATGACGAGCTTCAGTTACATAGATAGATTTGAGAAGTTTGGACTGTTTTCCTTCGAAAAGAGAGGATAAGAAAGGATTTGATAGAGGTATTCAAAATCATGAGGGGTCTGAACAGATTAGGTAGGGAGAGACTGTTCCCATGATGGAAGGATCAAGAACCAAAGGGCATAGAGGAAGAATGTGGAGGGCTACAGGGAGAAAGCAGGGGAGTGACTCCTTCAGACATGATGGGGTGAACAGCCTCTGGTGCTGTAGATATTCTACAGCCATTTATTTGGGAGTTCTTGAAAAGGTAGAACATGAGATGAGATTGAAATTGTTTCTATCTCTGCTAGTTTAGCAGTGATGCCAACCCCCAATTTTAAGCTTTAATCTGCATGGTATTAGAATAGTACAGAGAAGAATTTAAAAATAAACATGTTGGTGCTATACCTAACTTCTGTACGTGCTCATGTATTTTCTTTTGACTTACAGAACATACTGATATTTATAACTTGGAGCATTTGTTTGAAACTAACTGAGAGCCCACATATAAAGGCTGCAGCTAAGTTAATTAAAAAGAAACATAATGCAAACATTGTATAGTGAATTTTGTTTTGCTATAGACATCTTCTCAGATTCAGTAGTAGTTGCTCCCTTAGCAACCGAGTGTCTTTATGAGAGTTGATTCACACTGCCCTGAATCTATAGATATGAAAGTCTAACATGGGGGCCTTGTGATCTTTGTGTTATGGCAGGTGGATGGTAGATGCCAAGCTGCCCAAATCCCAGAGGGAAACTTGAAGCAGCTGCCACAACTATTTTTTGCAATTTGTACTTATCTCTAGATGCGGCTTTGGATACAGTAAAACGAAGGCCACCAAGTCATAGGTTTCTTGCAAAACTAAATTAAACTTTATTAACAGAAGAAATGATTTTAAGCACATACATAGATCCACAAATCACTACTATGATTACTTCTAAATCCCCTAATTAATCTAAACCCCAGTTTACACCTCCATTAAGGCAACAGTGAGACATATAGATTTTAAAGGACCCAGGCAAAGTAACACACAATACCCTGAACAGTCAAATTCAAAGTGAGTTTTTCTCATCTTCAGTTCCTCGTAGACAGCAGCTTGAGGCTTAGATGCTGGAGGTTTTTCACAGTTGTTAGATCTTAGAATTCCTGCCCTTACACACAACCTTCCCCTTTGAATGCAAATTCCCATTGTTTCACTATGTTTTTGGACTTTTACCTCTCTAATCTGAGGTGTGAGAAGAACAGGCTAATTAAGTGGGAAAATATAATTAATAAATAAGAAACTTTAACAGCAAAAAAGAGTATAACAGCAATACTCTGAAAGAAATCGTCTCTAGAAGCACTTAATTCATAGAATTGGGTTTCTGTAAAGGCCCTATATGGTAAAAGCTGTTTCCCTGGCATTTCAGTGGATCTTTTTGCCAAAATTGGAGTGGAGGATCATGAATCCTCCCACCAGAGAAGTTTTAGTCCCACAGTGTGACCGCCTTCTGCTAGATTTTAAACAGGGGAGCCTAGGCTGGAGTAGAGATTTGTAAAACCTTTTGTTAAGCAGTCTCTTTGGCCAGGATTTTCTGGCCCCGTTGTGCGCGGGACTCATTGTGGGCAAGGCAGTGCCCCAGCCAGAAGTCCATTGACTTGCAGAGGGACCGGAAGATCGTGGCGGCAGGCGGGTGTGGAAAATCCCGCCCTTAGTGACAAATAGGGCTTTCATTCCCAGACTTTGCAAGATTAATAAAACTGGCGATTGTGAGTCAACCTGGTCAAACTACATCAAGCCTTGTTTTTAGTTTCTTACATTTATTTTGATGAGGCCTAAGATTTTCAAGCCTCTGGCCTATGAACACAGCATGTCATCAGAGTAGTGTCTACTTTAGGGTATAATGAAAATTTAGACTGCTATTTATATGCTGGTTTATATTCAAAATAGAATTTTGAGAAGTGTACAGTATTTAATTTTGTGGTACTAAACCTCAAAAGAAATCCTCCACCCCACCCCCCCAACCACTCCCACCCCTCCAAATTCCATCCCACCCCTCCAACCGACTTAAAAAAAAAAATCAGAACTGTCGGCCTGACTGTTCCAATTTTTTTAAGCCACTCTTTTAGGCCTGAAGATCTGGCTGCTAGTCTGGATGACAAGAACTCCATTTACAACACTGAGCCCAGCACACCCTACCTCCCCCACCCCTCCAGCCCCAGGCCCTGGTGTTCTGCATCCACCTCTCCTGGGCCCAGTTGTGAAGTTGTTTCATCTGTTTTATTTGATCTTTTGCCAATGATACTGTGACCAATTTGGAGCTCCCACCTCTTGAGGAAATAAACGCCATTTCTTAGTTTATCTTAAAAAAGACTCAAATTTCATTTTCACATTGAAAGACTGTGTGTCTGCCACCATAAACAGGTGCCATTTCTGCTCTGTATTACATTTGCTCATTTCTGTGTTCCTCATATATATGCCTTATGGATACTCTTAGATTGATGATATTTCCTTGTTTTGTTGTCTCTAGATGTACTACTGCCTCCGTATATGATGTCTAATGCCACTCAGATTCAATATTGTCATCTGTTTTGGGACGGAATTTTACAGCACCGCTGCGGGGAAGGGCCGGAAAATCCCACCAGTGGGAAGGGCCATAAAATTCTGCCCTTAATGTTTGTCCGAGTAGCTGCTAACTCTCTTACATGATATTTGTCTAAATTTTAGTATCTTTAGGCATAATATGTATACACAGAATTACAGTACATCATTCTCTGCACAAAAACAATTGCTTGTCTGTGATTCAATTTTATCAGTGTAGTTGAGGTCACCCAGTTGGTAGATAACATATAACCATCTCCAACATCATTTGATCATCAAACTTAATTTTCTGTCATCTTACTGTTTATGTAACTCTCAATAAATGCCCTTCAACAAAATTTCAATAACAATATATATTTTAGTTGTATCAAAGCTGAAATAGTATCATTCGAAGTCCACATCATCTCTGCACCCAATGAAGTGATTGAACGTGTGAATTGAATATATTCCCACACCCAGGTTTCGGGATGATTAGAAATTCACGGAAAGCTATTTTTGTAGCTGTGATTGAAAACAGATGCACATATAAAAGCTGTAAATTTAATACTGAAAGGGTTAAAGTTCATTTATTGCAAACTGGTTCATTTAAAACCATACAACCATAGAACCATATAAAAGTTACAGCACAGAAGGAGGCCATTTGGCCCATCTTGTCCATGCCAGCCCGAGGACACCCAGGTGCCCTTTCTAATCCCACCTTCCTGCACCCGGCCCATAGCCCTGCAGCTTACAGCACTAAAGGTGCAGATCCAGGTACTTTTTAAAAGAGTTTAGAGTTTCTGCCTCTACCACCAACTTGGGCAGCGAATTGCAGACACCCACGACCCTTTGCATAAAAAACTGTGGAAATAATTAAACTCACAACATTTCTACAACAGCATGAATATTATGCTATCAAATTGTGATCAAACATGCTTGAATAGTGAGTGCACGCTGCTTTTGCATGTTATAATACTGTACTAACATGGGGAACATAGGAAACATAGGAACATAGACACAGGAGTAGACCATTCGGCCTGTCAAGCCTGCTCTGCCATTCAATTCGATCATGGCTGATCATCTACCTCAATGCTACTATCCTGCGCTATCCCCATACCCCTTGATGTCATTAGTATCCAGAAATCTATTGACTTCTGTCTTGAACATGCTCAATGATCTTGCACAGTCTTCTGGGGTAAACAATTCCAAAGATTCACCACTCTCTGAGTGAAGAAATTCTTCCTCATCTGAGTCTTAAATGGCCTGCTCCTTATTTTGAGACTGTGCCCCCTGGTTCTAGACTCACCAGTCAGGGCAAGCATCCATTCTACATTTACCATGTCATGCCCTGTAAGAATTTTCTAGGTTTCAATTAGATAATCTCTCATTCTTCGAAGCTTTAGAGAATACATGCCCAGTTTCCTCAATCTCTCCTCAAAGCAATCCCACATCCCAGGGATTAGTCTGGTGAACCTCCATTGCACTCTGTCTATGGCAAGTATACCCTTCCTTAGATAAGGAGACCAAAGCCATACACAATACTCCAGGTGCAGTATCAGCAAGGCACCATACAATTTCAGCAAGACCTCTATACTCCTAGAGCTATACCTTGAGTGCCCTACCATCCATTCTTAATTAGCACATTCATTCAGATAATATCACCAACTTTAACACCTATGTGTTCTTTTGTCCTGTTGTTTGTGACATCTTTTGATGACCTGCTTCTATCACTGCTTGTTTGTCCTTACAACCACACCACCCCCCTCCACTTCTCTCTCTCTCTCCCTCCCCCCAAACACACACCTTAAACCAGCTTATATTTCAACTCTTTCTTGGACTCGAACTCAAGTTCTGTCGAAGGGTCATGAGGACTCGAAACGTCAACTCTTTTCTTCTCCGCCGATGCTGCCAGACCTGCTGAGTTTTTCCAGGTAATTCTGTTTTTGTTTTGGATTTCCAGCATCTGCAGTTTTTTTGTTTTTATTTTTGTTTTTACCTCTATACTCCATGTTCTAGCCCATTCACTTAGCTTGTCCAAATCCCCTTGAAGCCTTTCTGCATCCTCTTCACAACTCACACTCCCACCTACATTTGTGTCATCAGCAAATTTGGAAATATTACATTTAGTTCCCACATCCAAATCACCTATATAGATTGTGAACAGCTGTGGCCCAGCACTGACCTTTGTGGTACCTCACTAGTAAAAGCCTGCCATCCTGAGAATGACCCGTTTATTCCTACTCTCTGTTTTCTGTCTGTTAAGCGATCCTCAATCCATAGCATTATATTACCCCCAATCCCAGGGGCTTTAATTTTGTTTACTAATCTGGGACCTTATCAAAAATCTTCTGAAAATCCAAATACATCAAATCCATTGGTTGTCCTTTATCTGTGCTACAAGTAACATCTTCAAAAAACTTCAACAGGTTTGTCAAACATGATTTCCCTTTCATAAATCCAGGTTGACTCTGCCCAATCATATCACTATTTTCTAAGTGTCCAGTTATCACATCCTTTATAATTGATTCTAATGTTTTCCCCACTGCTGACGTCAAACTAACAGGTCTGTAGTTCTCAGTTTTCTCTCCCCCTCCCTTCTTAAATAGTGGGGTTGCATTTGCCTTTCCAGAATCTATAGAATTTTTAAAGATAACCACTAATGCATCTACTATACCATATAGCCACCTCCTTTAATACTCTGGAATGTTGCTCATCAGGTCCGGGGGATTTATCAATCTTCAATCCAATTAATTTTTCAAGTGCAGCCTCTTTATTAATACTACTTTCTTTCAGTTCCTCATTCTCACAAGTCCCTTGGTTCCCTCATATTTCTGGGAGATTTTCTGTATCTTCCTCTGTGAAGACAGACACAAAGTAATTATTTAATTTCTCTGCCATTTCCCTATTCTCCTTTTTAAATTCTTCTGTCTCTGCCTGTAATGGACCTATATTTGTCCTTGCTAATCTTTTCCATTTAATATTCCTAAAGAAGCTTTTACAGTCCGCCTTTATGTTTCTCGCTAGCTTACATTCATAGTCTCTTTTCCCTTTCTTTATCAGTTTCTTTTGCCTCCTTTGCTGGATTCTAAATTGCACCCATTTCACTTTGCTGGCAATCTTATAAGCCAATTCCTTTGAATGTAATCTTTAGCTTCTTTTGTTAGCCACAGTTGATTCATCTCGCCTGTTAGGTTTTTCTGCCTTAGGGGAATGTATATTTGTTGTAGACTGTGTAATACTTCTTTAAATACCAGCATTGCCTGTCTACTGTTAAATTTTTGAGTGTATTTTCCCAATCCACCGTAGCCAACTTGCGCCTCATACCTTCATAGTTTCCTTTGTTCAGATTTAAGACCCTAGTTAGAATGATCTATATCACTTTCAAACTTAATCTAAAATTCTATCATATGATGGTCACTATTTCCTAAAGGCTGCTTTACAGCAAGGTTGTTAATTAGCCCTTTCTCATTACATAATACTAAATGTAAAATAGCCTGATCCCTAGTTGGTTCTTCAACGTACTGCTCCAGAAACCCATCTCGTATACACTCCAGGAATTCATCCTCCATAGCATTGGTGCTAATTAGGCTTACTCGGTCTATATGATAAATTGAAGTCACCCATTATTACTGTATTATCCATGCTACATGCAGCTCTAATTCCCTGATTTATACTCTGCCTATAAACAACTCACACCAATGTTTGCTGTTCCTTGCTGTTTCTTAGCTCCACCCAAAATGATCCTACAGGCAGAATTTTCCTTAAATGATTAAGTGTGGTGGGGGGCGTTTTCTGCAATTCCCACCCCGTTTTCTGGAATGGAGGGAATTCGCACCCAATTCTGCGCTTGGAGCCTCATTAATGATGCAAAGGTGTGTATCAGTCTGAATTACCTGGCGAGTTAGGAGTTGATTCGTGTGGCCACCATCAGCTGATAGATTTGAAGGTTCTGGTGTCACTTTTAAAGGCCAAACCAATACACAATCTCACTCTCTCCAGCCCACTAGTCTGGCAGCCAGAAGAGGAAGGCCGAGAGCCTGAAGAAGAAGGCAGCACCCCGCTTCACGTACCAGGCCCTCCAGGCCTTAATCAGAGGGGTGCAAGCGCAAAGGCATGTGCTCTATCCCAGGGATGGCTGCAGGAAACACAGCAGCCTCACCTCTCCGGCCTGAGTGCCCGAAATGCCACCCAGTTCAGGAAGAGGATGAATGATCTCATCCGCTCCGCCAGGGTAAGTCATCGTTCAGCTCCCTCTAATATCAAACTCTCGTCATGGCACCATGCGCTCAAATCACTACTCTCTTCAGGGATCTCACGCAACCATTAGCAGGGGATACATTAACACTCATTTTCTCAACCAGACTTTCACATCACCACCATCCCATCTATCATGGTGCTCACACTCCATTCTCTGGTCCTTCTGGGGAGGGCTTACCACACACAAGGGACATGCATCTCACCCAACTTCTGCTCCCTCCCTTCTCATCACATGCCTTTCTTTCTTCTTCATACAGGCCAAGCTGGCACACAACAGGAACAAGAGATTACAGACCGGGGGCAGGGATGGCCGACGTCATTGACCTCACTGAGCTTGAGGAGGCTGCAGCCGAGCTGGCTGAG
The DNA here is from genome assembly GCF_017639515.1 of Carcharodon carcharias. Taxonomy (NCBI): domain Eukaryota; kingdom Metazoa; phylum Chordata; class Chondrichthyes; order Lamniformes; family Lamnidae; genus Carcharodon; species Carcharodon carcharias. The sequence goes on along the minus strand of NC_054479.1, from coordinate 105,764,440 downwards.
GAGGACAGGGAGCGCTCCTGTGGGGAAGGGGAAATGAGCCTTTCTCACAGCTCCATTACTTCATCAAATACTGACATTCACAGTGAGTCACATGCCATCTTATCTGGCGCATGCTCGTTAACTGAAACTCTACTTTCTATGCACCAGCAGATCGAGGCCCCCAAGCCAGTTCCAGCACCAGTGCGAGCCCACAGACTTCATCCAAAGAGGAAGCTCTGGAAGAACCATTATGGCACTCACACACACCCTCCACCAGCTCAGAGGCACACACGTCAGTGGGGCACAGCTGTAGATTAGGCTCGGCTTAACTTTCGGGAGAATACCTCACCAACACGTCCCTGCAACAGTTGAAGGCAGGGACAGCCCAGGTTTCCAACACTCAGAGGGCTTCTGGAGACCAGCCACCCACTTAGTCTAAGTCAACTAATGAGCCTCTGGAAGTGGCTGCCAAATCAATGCTGGAAATACAATGCCGGGCTGCGGCACAACATCCGGTAGAGATTCGACAGTCACTCAGCAGACTAGAGCGAATTATGGAGGAGTCCATGTATGTTCTGTCTAATGTCGTGGCTCCAACATGCGAGCGCCTCGAGGTGACCATGGGAAGGCTGGCGACCACCATGGAGATCTTGGTCCAGCAGGTTTTACTGGATTTGCGCTCGGCCCTGCACTCCATGGCCACACACCCTGGTGGGCACCATCAAGATATAGGCGACGTGAGGATGAGGCACCTTGACCTCTCTCCAGGTGCACCATTTCCAGCAGGAGTCAGAGCGGGGCCCTCGGGCACCCACAGGGAGGATGAGCTTCAGCTGGATACCCCAGGGGCCTCCTCTCTGGACACTCCAAGGGTGTGCAGCCACTCACAGTCCCATCCACTCCAGCTTCTCAGGCCGACAAGGGCACTTCTGCCCCTGAGCAGGTGACCCTTATCAGGCCAGGGCCCTCCGGACCTCTGGCCACCAGAGGACGTCTGCCAAGGTCATCACAGACATAAGGACATAGCAGTCAGTAGGCTGCCTCCACTTCTGCTGTGGATGTTGGGGCTGCACCAGGTGTAGCAGTAGAGTTTAGGTCATGGGTGTGCTAGACATGCAAAGAAATTGCCCTTTTGTTAATATATTTGATGGTTATGTGAATGTTCCTGTCAACTGAAGCTGTTGTGATTTTGTACTTTGGAATCCTCTTACTTCTAGGTTTAGCCTTGCTCCCACTCAGTGATAGTGTCCCACTGTGAGATTCATATTCCTGTGAAGTCAACCTCAGTTGAACTAATCTCCATGGCCTTGTGTGATGTCAGGGAGATCTTAACTGGAAATGTGTGATCTAAGCCTTTCTAACCCTTCTTTCTTAAGGATCACCAGTGAATGAGGGCAGCTCATCAGCATTGATATTCTAGTGGCACATGTGTCTCCTCAGTGGCAGAAAAAAAGACAGGCACGGGAGGAGGAGATCCCTAGGCACATCCACATCTCAGTTGCAGCAGTGTTTGCATCATTAGCAAAGGATTCAAGTCTTCTCTTGCATTGCTCTTGTTCCTCAGTGGACTCTCAGTTCCCAGAGTAAGTGCACTCACAGGGTCCCGCAGACCAAAGCAAAGATCATGGTCCAGCAATTCATGAGGTCAGAACACACAAAAGTGTGAATGTGGGTCTCGTTCTTGCTGCAAGTGGGTGGCCATCCCCTGAATCGAAAGAAAATGGCATCGAGGGCTAGGAGAGATGTGGCCAAATTCCCTCACTTAACTTTACTCTTCTTGGAACCTGTCAGCAATTAACATATCACTGGCATGTCTCCCGCATCTTCCTTCCTCCAAGGCGTTATCAAGCTCATACTGACCATCTGCCGCCTTGTAAGGTTCCCAGGCCTCCAGATCTTCATCCTCCAATGAGCTCACATCTTCCTCCAGGTCATCCACTGGCAGGATTCACCTCTTTGCATTGCCAGATTGTGAAGGGCACAACATACTGCAATGATGTGGGAAACCCTGTCGGAGTGAGCCACCTGAGCGGTCCAAGCATCTGTAGCATCTTCAGAAGCCGAATGGTCTGCTCCATAAGGGAGCTTGTGGAGCTGTGAGCAGCATTATACCTCTCCTCAGAATGTTTCTGAGGGCAATGCACCGGTGTCATCATCCAGCATTTCAGTGGATACCCCTTAACCCCGAGCAACCATCCCTGCAGACGTAATGGCCCCTCAGAAATCTCAGGTACCTAAAAGTGACTCAGACTATAGGAGTCATGGCAGCTCCCAGGGTACCGTGCACAAACATGCAATATGTGCTTCCGGTGATCACACACCAGTTGTACATTGATGGAATGATAATCATTGTGGTCTGTAAATATTAGGGGCTGCTGCCATGGAGCCTTTTCTAGCTATATGGGTGCAGCCTATTGCACCCTGCACTCTTGGGAAGCCTGAGATGGCGGTGAAGTTGGTGAATCTCACAGCCTGACTTTCCTCATCCAGAGCAAACCTAACATAATGATGGGCCTCCCTGTAAAGGGCATCTGTGACCTCCTTTATGCATCAATGTGTTGCGGACTGAGAGGTGCCGCACAGGTCCCCTGTTGATCCTTGAAAAGACCCAGAGGCAAAGAAATTTAGCGCTGCAGTCACCTTCAAAGCCACTGGCAGGGGTAACCCTCCAACTCCATGTGGCACCAGGTCTTCACAAAGAATGTGGCATGTGTGATGTACCAGGGCTTGGGACAAGCACAGACATGCACGGCATTGCCTCTTGCTCATTTGTAAATAGGAGACTCTTCTATGATAAACTCTTGGTCTGGTAAGTTGCCCTAGTGGCCTGGGTCTCTCCTCCTGACCCTCCTGTTCGTGCTCTGGTTCTGCTTGACCATGCCCCTCCTACTGGAACTGCACGCTGAGTCACCTCTCCCTCCTTCGCCTCCTCCATTGCATTAGAACCCTGACAAAGGCAGCATTGAGCCTTGGATCCATATGTACTTTTGCCTTCTCTCTGAAAGGGAACATGGAAGACATTATTGATTCAAGGGGCAAGAAAGAGAAGCTCAGAAGATGAAATGTTTGGAAACTGTAAGGGGCCGTAGATTTTCCTGCCCTACATGCATGGTGGCTGATGCCACCTTGTCCCTGAGGCACTAGTACACACATCGAGGTGACCAAGATGGTATCGCAGATATGTAACATCTTGACCCCTGTGTGGGATGTGAAAGTTTCAGTGAGATGAGTGACCCAGCATAGCTCTGTGCTCCAATCTCTGAATGGCATATGAATGACAAATCAGTTGCTCATGGTCAATGAGTGGATATCTTTGTCACGTTAGGGATATCAATACTGGTGAACACATGACAGCCCTTCATTGGTGGAATACCATATGCCTGCATTCCGAAATTCCACATTCCTATGTGTTACCCTTGAGATGCAGTGACTGCGATGTGAAGCCACTGAGTTCTGGGTAGTCCTTTAACAGTGCTAATGAAGCCATTGGCTTTCAGTAGCTTTCATTACAAGGAGGTCTTCATCCTTTCTTTCTAAGCAGACTCCTGCTCACTCCTTCTGCAACAAGAGATTAAAGGGGAACCCCGGAAAGGACCCCCTTGTGTACTCCCTTCACCCTCACTGCCATTCCACAGCCTTCCCTCTCCATTGCCCCCTTCGTGTTCATCACCCCCACCCTAGTCTCACAGCTTACCCCCAGCTGAAATGCTAATTTCTGAAAGTGGAGCATGAGTACCCCAGCACAGTGGTGTTCCTCGGGACAATGTAGGCAAAGAGCAAAAGCAGATTAACCCTACAGCCCCAGCAGAGTGGCATTTATCGCAACAAGACTGGTGCAGCGCTATGACTGATAAGCCGTGCATGTTCCACTCACCTCAAAGTTACCGGCAAACTGAGATCTGACTTGTGCACGCCAGCTCTTTTGAAACAGATTTTGAGGCCGATGTAATTTCTCGCTGGCATGATGCAAGATTGGAAGGCCTGGCAAGATTCTGGCAAGCAGCGTTTTAATGAACATTCATAACATGTTAATGAATGCAAATGGTGTTCACACCATTAGTTGGTGGGATAACCGACCTGCTAAAAATGCACCATCGGGAGAATTGCAACCTATTTTTAAAATGGCGGATTTGTGACTTTTTGCCTGCCGCTGGATTCTCCGTGCCTGCCTACCATGAAGCCTGCAGCAGGCAGGATGGGAAAATTCCACTCTACGTCTTGATCCCTCGATCTAAGATCCTCTCTCACTGATGTACTGATCTCATCCCTTATTAACAGCATTGCTCCACCTCCTTTTCATTTTTGCCTATCCTTCCTAAATGACACATATCCTTGAATATTCAGTTCCCAGTATCTTCAGCCTGCAACTATGTCTCTGTGATGGCAATTATATCATACTTATTTACGTCTATTTGTACCTTCAAATCATCTACCTTGTTGCAAATGCTGCATACATTCAGATAGAGCACCCTTAATGTCTTTTTAACATTATTCCACATTCTGATCCTATTTGATGCTTGCCTCCACTTCATCTTCCTTCTAACTTTGTTTACTGCTTTTCTATTTCTTTTACCAGCTTCGCTTCCCTCCAATCTGAGCTCCCTCTCAGGTTCCCATCCCCCTGCCAATCTGGTTTAAATCCTCCCCAACAGCACTAGCAAATTTCCCTGTGAGGAAGTTAGGCCCTGTCCTGCTAATATGCAAGCCGCCCATCTTGCACAGTTCCCACTTGCCCCAGAACTAGTCCGAATGCCTCAGAACTCTAACGCCCTCCCTCCTGTAGCAACTCTGTAACCATGTGTTCAATCACTCCATCCTCCTATTCCTATGCTCATTAGCATGTGGCACAGGGAGTAATCCTAAGATTACTGCTTTTGTCATCCTTTTTAATTTCTTCCCTAATTGCCTATAATCTGCCTTCAGAACCTCATCCCTCTTCCTACCAGTGTCATAGGTACCTATGTTGACTATGACCTCTGGCTGTTCACCCTCCCCCAGAAGAATGTCCTACAGTCACTCTATGACATCCTTGACCTTGGCCCCAGGGAGGCAACATACCATCCTGGAGTCATGTCTACAGCCACAGAAACGCTTGTTTGTTCCCCTAACTAAAGAATCCCCTATCACTATTGCTCTTTCACTCTTCTTTCTCCCCTCCTGTGCAGCTGAGCCACCCGTGGTGCCACAGACTTGGCTCTTGCTGCACTCCACTAAGGAACCATTGCCCTCACCAGTATCCAAAATGGAAAACTGGTTAGCATGCAATATCAACTCAGGGGACTCCTGCACTATCTGCATGGTTCTCTTAGACTGCCTGGCGGCCAGCCATTCCCTCTCTGCATGCACACAACCTGCAGTGTGACCACCTCCCTAACCATGCTATCCACATAGTCCTCAGCCTCGCAGATGCACCACATTGACTTCAGCCACTGCTCGATTCCCAAAACCTGGAGCTCAAGCTTCTGCAGCTGGTGTCCAGAACACATGGTGCATCCACAACTTACCACATGTCACACAATGCACATTCCACTCATCTGAGCTGCCCTGCTATACCTTAACTTTACAAACCATTTGTTAGAAGTGGAATAGCTTACCTCCAATCATCTTCTTCCCCTGTACTAAAGTAAGAACCAAAAACTGGAGGCTGAAAAAGGTAGAAAAAGAAAGGAACAGCTCCTTCACTGAACTCCTTCACTACCAAACTCCCAGCTGCTCACTCTGTCCAATTGCAAGCTGCACTGAGAGTCCTGTATTTATGCTAGCTGAGGCTTGTATGAGTCAACTCTGCTAATAGCTATAGAAACCATATTGAGCTTGTTATCTAATTAACTAAATACGACTGTTCTCTAATAGAGAGCTTGTTTATCCCTGCTTAAGACTGGATTTAGAAATTTAAACTTAAACAGTAATTTTTAGTTAAATGCAAACAAAACTAGATTTTTTAGAATGAAACTAACCCTTAAGAGTCCCTCATGCACCAAAGTCCCAGCTGTTCACTCTGTATAAGACACACTTCATTTTGAGGTTTTGGGAACCATATCCGGAATAAGAGCATGTCTTTTCTTAATCTTAAAATTTGAGTGAATTTTGTATTTAAGGCAAGGGAGGGAGCTCAATGCTACAGAATGGAACATTTTCCACCTAGAACTATATGACCCTTCCCTGCCCCTATGATTCCTCTAAAAACTTTCCCCTTTAATGTTCAATTCAAGTATCTACAGATAAGATTAAATGGAGAGGTAAAAAAAAGTTCTTGGTACAGTGCTCCTATAGAAAAGAAAGAAAGACTTGCACTTCTAAACTGTCTTTTACAATGTCCCAAAGCACTTTGCAGCCAATATTTTTGAAGTGCAGTCACTTTTGTAATGTAGGAAATATTACAGCCAATCTGCTCAGAGCAAACTCCCACAAGTAGCAATGTGATAATGTCCAAATAATCTATTTTGTGACTGAGGGTTAATTATTGTCCAGGAAAGCAGGGATAACTCCTCTGGTCTCCTTTGAAATACTACCATGGGATCTTTTATGTCCAGTTGAGAGAACAGACAGGGCCTCAATTTAAAATCTCATCCCAAAGATGGCACCTTCAACAATGCAGCACTCTCTGGGTACTGCACTGGAGTGTCAGACTAGATTTTTGTGCTCAAGTCTCTAGAGTGACACTTGAACCCATAACCTTCTTAACTCACAGACGAGAGTGCTAGCAACTAAGCCATAAACTGTAAAGTTAATCTGAGATGTCTGCTCTTTAATGGACACCAATTTGACATTTATAATTCAGTTTTTACTCCCTTTTAAGTATTTTATGTGTGTGAATGGCAATTTGGTACCAATTAGGCCTGAATTATTAGTATTCCAACAAAGTCATGGCACTGACACTAGAGTAGTAACAAGTATAAATTAGGTATTGCTGAAAAATGGGATATGCTATCAAAGCTTTTTGTCTTGCATTCAACAGGGCAGTTAGCAAGAATACCAAAAATAAAGGGAGCAACAATTTATACTGCATGAGAAGAGAGTGCTGAACGATTGGCAAGTGGACTCTGATTGGTTGAGGTGTTGCATGGAGAATGCACCAGGGAACAATTATCTTCCAAGCTTTTGTTCAAATTCAAACCAGGCAGGTCAGCTCTGATTAGTCAAGCCATTGGCACGGGGAATGAACCAGGGAATGGCCACCCCTCAAGCCTTTGTTTAATTGAAAAAGGTGCAATGTGGACATGCTCCTTCTGTCTGCAAAGGACAGGTCTCTGTATGTGAATGTATGTAGCTTCTAGCATGTGTAAGTGAGCCATACTGTGAGCCAGACTGATAATCTTAATTTGGTTTTCAGTGTAATTCTTAGCACAGTCAAGATTGTTTAGCAAATGTTGACCAATAATGGAATCATATCTAATGATGGACACAATGTTTTGGGTTTTGCAAGCTTGGGCTATTTGGGTACGGTCTATACTTTATATGTAGAGTCGATCTGCCTGGTTTGAATTTGAAAAAAAGCTTGGCAGTTAACTGTTTCCTGGTACATTCTCCATGGCAATGCCTCTACCAATCAGAGTCCAACCAATCAGCACTCTCTTCTCATGCAGTATACATTGTTGTTCCCTTTACTATTGGTATTCTTGTGAACTGTCCTCATGAGTGCATGATAAAAAGCTTTGACAACATGTCTCTTTTTTCAGCAATACTCAAGTTCTGTACTACTAAATGACCGAATAAATTGCCATCTATGTTTGAGAAAGACACATTGGATTGCCCATTAAAGCCTGATCTCCATCCACCTGGGTCAATCAAAATCATTTTAGATTTGTAATGAATGAATCTGAAGCACATGCACAGGTAAATTGTTTTAGAAATTTTTCTGATTGCTGACACAAGCAGTCTTTCCCAGCTCTGTACAACCGTAGCTGCATTGTTTTTCTCTCTCCCTCTCTCTGTTTCTCTGCATTTTTCTCCAAAGCGTGGCTATCCCTTTTCTATGTAAAGGCATGAAAACAGTCACTTGATTTTCAACATGCTTTGGTTTGGGTTTCTTTCTCCATGACAACAAGACCACATGGGCCTGTTTGGACAGAGGTTTCGCATGGCCATCACTCCCACACCCCATACCAGAACATTCTGTTTCACCTTAAGTTAAAGGAGGCATTTTAAAACATAACCGTCTTTAAAGTCCAATGTTCATAACAATGTAAGTGTCAGTCCTGGCAAAAATAGCATTGGTCCCTTGTGAGTTTCCTTTGTTGGTAGCAGTTTGCAACATTTTACAAACATGACCAGCAGATTGCTTGATGGAGCCGGAGGCAAAGAAATACAGGGTTGTGGTGAGTTTGACCACCACCGGCAAAGTGTGCCACCTGGTCCACTTGACAGGTAGTCTTCTTCCAGGAGGCTGAAAGTGTCAGCAAGCACCTGACAGGAAAGCTTGAACCTCCTGTGACACTGTTACCCAAGAAGCCCTGTATATGCCGTGCTGGGGATTATCACCTCTTGCAGGCTGGAGTTCTATGTTCATCCCCTCTGTCCTGTGGAACAGCAAGAAGCTATAAAGAAGACTGTTTCCACTTCTTTTGGTGCTGCTCTTGCTGCTGCTAGTGTTGCTGCTGCTGCTACTCACCTTGTTCCTCATCTGAGGTCCAAGATAGAGCTGCATAACTGGCTCCCAATCTGATTTGAAGACCGAGAGCTGAGAAGTGCAGATCAAAAGCAAAAAATGCCAAGGTAGAAAAAATGACCTCCAAAATAATCAAAATCACCTCGAAAGCAGTGAAAGCATGCTTTCAGTACAAGTCCTGTGAGCAACGACCTTTCAGTTTAGGCAATGGAAATGCAGGAGTCAGATCTCAGTATTTAAAGCATTTCTTGCCTGTCAGTTGCTCAGCACAATCAAATCCTGCTGTACTTTTACCTTGTTTTCCCTGCAAATTCCAGGAAGCTCAGGAAGCTTGCGCGTAGTAAAATTTAGAATTCAGGCTTAGAGGAGCAGATAATAAGCACTTTACATATTTAAATAGCAGGCCAGCATGTTCCACAAGGGGTTTCCTGCATCCTCCAGATCCTGTTCAGGTCAAAGGTGGAAGTCGACGAGTTCCTGCCTTCTTCCCGAGATGGTGACGATTTCAGTTGTTTTAATTTGCCACCTGCTCAATAATACACTCACCTTGTCAGGTCAAAACGAACCCCACCCCCCCACCCCCTACCTCAGTGGGTCAAATTAGCTCTTTCTGTGCTGTAAACTCATATGGTTTCATGGTTCACTGGTTTGCTTCCTCCTTAGCTCATCTGGATGTTTGAAATTGCATCCCCCACCACCCCCCCCACCACCACTGCCTGTCAGCAGCCAGCACGTTTCCTCTGGGGGATGACTAATAAGGGTAGTTGTTGTAAAAGGACCTCCAAACATGAATCCAAGAATGGGGTTAATGTGTAGCTTCCTGTAACCATTTCTGTTTCTTTGCCCACCAAGACTGATACTTTAAATTGCAACCTTAGAAGTGATGCATCTGTATGCCATGGCAAGTGAACAGGTACAGAAAATAATCAAAAAGGCTAATGGCATTAATGTCAAGAGAACTAGAAGACAAGGGGGTAAAAGTCATGCTTCTGCTATACAAAGCCCTGGTTAGACCCACACCTGGAGTACTGTGAGCAGTCCTGGGCACCGCAGCTCAGGAAGGATATATTAATCCTAGAGGGAGTGCAGGGTAGGTTTATCAGAATGATACCTGAACTCAAAGTTAAATCACGAGGAGACATTACAAAAACCAGGGCTGTATTCACTGGAATTTAAAAGGTTAAGGATTATTAAGGTTAAGGAATATTAAGGGGAACAGATATGGTAGATAGAGAAAAACTATTTCTGCTGGTTGAGGATTCTAGGATGAGGAGGCATTGTCTAAAAATTAGAATTGAAATTAGGAAGATGGTAAAATTTGGAACATTTTTCCACAAATGGCAATTGATGTGAGATAAAATGTTAATTTTAAATCTGAGATTGATAGATTTTTTTTGTTCATGGAATATAAGCATTGATGGCTAGATCAGCATTTGTTGCCCACCCCTAATTGCTCTTGAGAAGGTGGTAGTGAGCCATCTTCATGAAGTGCTGCAGTTCATGTGATGTAGGTGCACCTATAGTGCTGTTAGGAAGGCGTTCCAGGTTTTCGGTTCAGCACCAGTGAAGGAATGGTGATATATTTCCAAGTCAGATGGTGTGAGGAATTGAGGGAGAACTAGCAGCTGGTGGTGTTTCCATGTCTGTTGCCTTTGTCTTTCCAGCTGGTAGAGGTTGTGAGTTTGGCAAGTGCATTGAAAGAGACTTGGGTGTCTGTTTCCTGCATCTTGTAGATGGTACACATAGCAGCCACTATGTGGCAGTTGTAGGGGAAGTGAATGTTTAACATTGTTCAGGGGATGCCTGCCAATCAAGTGGACCTGGATGGTATTAAAGGATAGGGAAAATAAAAGTATACAGAGTTAGGTCACAGATCATCCATGATCTCATTGAATTGCAGGACAGGCTCAAGCGGCTAAATGGCCTACTCCTGTTCCTATGTTCTAAATTGACGATTAATTTTGTGAAGCTCTGCTCCCAATGTGGAACTTTGCTACATAGAAGAGTGAGTTGCAGAATTGCTCTTATAGTGATGTTGTTCTAACTTTCACCTAGCCAGGCTCCACAGTACAATAATGAAACCTGCCCTGGATTGCTTATAACATAAAATTAGACATTTGCAAAAAGCCTGTACTCTGCATATTAGGTTGTAATATTGGCAACCTGTGGAAGATCACTATAGTTAGAATTCAGTCTCTCTCACATACCCAAATTTCAACCAGAATATTTGATTTATTTTCAAATATTTTCAAATTCAACTGCTAATACTTTATCTTTAGAAAGAACAGTAACATGCTTGCTGCAATATAAATCCAACTGTTGGGTCACTCAAAGTTTATAAATGATGGTTCTCTCTAACAATTCTTTATGATCCCACTAAACTCCCTCAAACATTCCTTGGAATGGGACAGCCTCCGAGATTCCTTCCAGTAAGCTGTTATCTTGTTGGGTCACAAAATATTAATGGTAAGTCTGACTCACTTGTACAGTGCATGAATTCAGCATTTCAACAGTGGGCATTTAAGGAAAGACAATATTTTGCTTTAAGTGGAGATGAAACATTTGTAGTAATGTGAGCTAATTCAGGGAGAACGTGCTGCTTTATTATCAATTTGGGCTCTACACAATTATACAACTTAGCACGAGCATGGAATGACTCAATTCTCACTTGATTTACGGAGACATTGGGGCCTAAATTCAGCATCATTCTGCCCATTTTACACACATTAAGCTGGAAAAAAGGAGAAAAATTGGATAAGACATGAAAACAGGCTCAGGAACCTTGATGTGCATTTAACCCCTTTGTTACAATGCAGGCAGCATATGAACTTTGTGCTGCCTGGTCATTTACATAATTACAGGGTGAAGCCAGCGCTAAGAGTCTTTTTGAGTTGCTGCATGCCTGAGCAGAGGGTGCAAAATCTTTAGAAGCTAGCATGAGTTCAAGCTATCCTGTACTAAAATCAAGCCTGCACCTCTTACAGGGGAGGTGCATTTTCATTTGAGAAGGTGCTGGAATTCATTGCAGAAGTGACTTGGGCCTAGGAAAGACACAGGAATGATGCAACATGGCAGAGTACAGGCTCTAAAGTTTCCGATGCAGCACTGGCGATCTTGATACAGGAGGTAGACAGGAGGAGAGTGGTTCTCTATCCAAAGGTGGGCCAGGTGGCCAGCCCTCCAGATAAACTCTGAGAAGGCAATGGGAGTAGATAGTCATGTAGGTCAATACCAGCAGTGCAACCCCATGGACCTGAATGCAGTATCAAAAGATATTCAATGATCTCACATGTGTGGTCATGGTTAGTGAATGCACCTTCAAATGTCACTTTCCACCATCTGCACCACTAGCCCCATAGCCTCATTATTTGCACCACACCACCATTCCTTACCTACCAACAATCTCAACATGATTCATACCTCACTTTCATAGCTTGACCTCACCCTCACACACTTAGTACAGATGCGAGCCTCAGACCCAAATTTTCCACCTTGCTGTGTATAAGGCTGTGGCCAGCCTCAGGGTTGAAAGGGTTGAAGCTGACAGTATCTTTCTACCTAATCCTCCTTTTCATGTCCCATTTCCCCCCGCATCCACAACCTATTCTGTTTTCCAAGCTGCAGTTGTGTAACTCTGCGCCTCTTGTTTTCTCTCCTCCTCCTGGCTTGTGCCTTTCTCCTTTCAGATACAGAGGAGCTGCCATGCAGACAAGCAATGGTGCAGGAGCATAAAGTGCAAGAGGAAGAAAAGAGACTGATGATAATGAAACACCGTCACATGATCTGACCCTCACAGCCATCAGCTCAGATATTGGTACTGTGCATAGTACTGTCCATAGGATAGAATAGAGGTGGGATTGGGATGTGGTGAGTCATCAGGCACAAGTGGCTTGCAGCCAGTGCAAGGGAAAAGTGCTGCGCAGTTGCCAGCTCCCTTGAGCGTGGAAATGCACATTTGTTCTGCTACAGAGGACTAATGATAAGGGCTTTGACGGGGCAGCATATAGAAAAATTGCATGAAGGCATCTGGTGCCGACATAGCACAGGGCTTTGCGCTTGGCTTTGAGCTCATCCTCTCCATTGTGAAAGTGATGGCAAGATCCATGGGAAAACTTCCAGACCCAACCAAAAAGCAGCAACTGATGGTTGATGTCTCAATTCCATTGCAGCACAAGGAGCAGCAGTCTGAGTGCAACAGTGGAAGGTCAGACTGAAGTCATGCAATCTCTTTTTGTTGCCATGTAAGCATGGCTCTGTACCATGCAAGTTCAGACTGCTGCTATCATGTTTGCAGATACCACTGCTCAAAGGGGCTTGCAGGGTCTCACAGCAATCCAGTAATCTGCCCTTAACAGAGCAAGAGATTTGCTGAGACACTGTCCTGGGGGAGTGGCAGTGGCATCATGGAGCAAGAACCTGCATTCATTCTCCCACCACTGCCACTCCACCAGTGCCCTTGCTGTTGGCTGTTAGCTGCTGCTGCCCATGCTGAGGTGATGCAGTCCAAAGCTGGGCCACCTAGAGCCAGAGCTGCCAGGACTATCCTGCAAGACCATCTGCAGTGTTGCCCAGGGAAAGTCAGCAACTTTCCACCAGTTATGTTTCAGCCACAGGTTAGCACTGCATAGAAACACTAGGCTAGGCAAAGGCACACAGAAGTTAGGCACCACAGGAATGCATAAGGATGACTAGTTGACTTTTGTATGCAATATTGGATGGTTTGTTCAATAAAGTTGGTTTGGAATATTTGTTTGGTTGTGCCTTTCATTTCAGCATTGTGGCCAAGAGGATGCTATGGTGGTCAGTAACAGATGGAAGAGAAGGGTGAGACTTTTTGAATGGGGCTTTGCGGTTGCATTCAATAGTACTGCAGTCAGATGAGTCAATCTAAGACAGCCCGGCCAGGAAGGGGACATGTTGGATCCCTTTTCCCTTCTTCCTTCTCCTCAGCTACTTGCAATTTACCAAGTGGCAAAGGCTGTGCCCCCATGATGATCAGGTCATGCTGGATGCAGTAGATCATGACAAATGCTGACATATGCTCTATTGCAGGGCTCCTCCAGAGCATTCTAAGCTATGGAAGCGTTGCTTAGACACCTGTTCGATGGCACTTGATGTGACAATGTGGCTTTGGTTAGATGTTGCCCATGTGTGTTTGGGTTGCTGACTGGATTCATGAACCAGATGGTCAGTGAATGGTCCTTGTTGCCCAGAGGCCACCCTCTGATTTGATGTGGTGGTTTGAAAACGAATGGTGCAGTGGACTGGCACAGAATAAAGGCATCATGACAGCTGCCAGGAAACTGGGCATTCACCTGCATCACTTGCTCAGCATGGTTGCACACCAACTGCGGATTCAGGGAGTGGAACTCTTAACTGTTATCTCAACTTCAGCAAGGAACAGCGTGTGCAATGTTTCTGTTTTATGAAGGTGGTGTTCACTAAAAACCTCCCCCTCCTGCAGCCTCAGAGCAAGGTGGGGATGGTGCAAAGTGGTGGCAAAGGTGACTGTGGCCATGAACTTCATCACATTGGGATCCTTCCAGACAGAAGTGGGCAACATTTCTAACAGTTCCTATTTTGCCCTCTACTGCTGTATAAGAAAGGTGACTAACACTCGGTTGAGGTAAGAAAAATGCACCTTGAAGATTCTGCATGGGTAAGGCCTCCTGCTGAGAGCCCTTTTCTTACCTTTGTGTGCACCTTATTCTCTTTGGAGTTGCCCCACTCAATGTCCCTGTCATCCTGCAGGCCAAGGGGAATGGTAACTACATGGCAACTACAACATCCATAACTGGAAACAAGTGGTCTGAGCAGAACCCTTGAATTCAGAGCCAAGGCCTTCACCACATGCCAGACTAATTTCTGTAGATTTCACCAAACTTCAATAAGAGTAGAAACCACCAAACACTTCAACAATCACAGTGAGAACCAATAGAAATCGTTCAGCAGCTAACCTGAAAGTAGTCGATGATTTTTTAAATAGCACCTGCTGAGCATTTCCTGCTGCTGAAAACATGTTGAGCTGTGTGTGTTTAAGAGAGCATATTAACTGAAGCATTGATGTCAAAAATGGCACCCTGATATCAAATCAGAGTTACACACTGAATTATGTCGTGATCTGCAACGCTGCATACTTCTGACACATGCTCCTATCCACCTCACTGATGCCCTTACTAAAATGGCATCCATTGTGGGTTGCGTTGGAAGTCTGCGTGTACAGAGTAGATTCTATGTCTCATCCAAAATGGAGCTTGTAACGCCAAAAATGTGGGTGCTACAGAGCCAAATTTTGCAGTCAAGCTGCCAACAAGCCAGGCACAGTGTAAAATGGGCTACTGGTACACTATTGTCCAAGAAGAATTTCATCGCCTTTATATCTGCTGTAACCTTTTACATGCAGATGCTCTTCTATGGACCTCAATTAGCACTATAGACTGATCACAATTTTCGGTGTAGAGATTGAATATGCTTCATAGAGATTCCTATGCACTGGTAAGTCTGAGAGCACAACTACCATGAATGGTTTATACTGAACTATATTTATTCTTTATACATGAATAAAAGCAAAATGCTTAAACCCTTTCTCTGACCAACGCCTTTAGGAGCTCACATTGAAGTTAAAATACATTACCAAGGACATACCCCACTATCCTGAAATGCAATCTGGCTTAATGTATATGTTCCATTTTGTGCATCAAAATGAAACCAATAATATTAAAATAATTCTCCTTTCATTTGAGACGAAACAAATTACTCAGTACTGGGCATGCATACAGTTGCAGGAGACAAGAACAAATATTGAATTTTCTTCTAAAAGCTACAGATTATTTGCAATCTAAATAGCCAACATCATCACCTGATATCCAGCAAAGTACATTCACCTGTTCCCCAGTCTTATGCAGGGGATTGGTGGAGACCTGGAGAAATGGTATAGACACCCGTTAAAGTTTTAAAAATTAAGAATGTAATGGGAAAAATCCCCAAGACCTGATGATATCCACCTCAGAGCATCAATTACATGGGGCTGAATTTTGCGCTTGATGGGTGGGCAGGCCCGACCGACTCGGCGGCGGGTGGGCAGCCGATCCCTACCGCTGAAATGGGCCACACCACCATTTTGCGCGGGCGGGCCAATTAAGGCCCGCCCAGCGAGGGTTCTGACTCCCGTGTTCATCGGGAAAATTAAATCGGTGGTGGGCGTGTTCAGACCACCAGTTCCAATGGGGAACCAGCAGTCTGTATAAAGAGTGGCCAAGCAGACTCCTTTAGGCTGTTCATCACGGCCAGCACAAGAGGTGAGGGCAGAGGAGGAGGAGGGGGGCAGGCTGCAGGGTAGGCCAGCAGGGGGCCACTGTGCCCCGTGGTTCTCAGGTGCCTGCCTTGCTGTCCTCCTCGAAGAGGTGTCCAACCATCGGGATGTCTTGTTTCCAGAGGATGGGAGTAGGAGGGCCCCCACGTCACCAGGCAGGCGTGGCAGGAGGTGGCAGAGGCTGTTAGCCCTCATGATGCTGTGCGGCGCACCAGAACGCAGTGTCGCAAGGGCTTCAATGATTTGCTGCGCTCTGGAAGGGTGAGTACCATGTCGGCCTTGACCATTTTACACAGCAGGTAGCCTTAGCCTTTGAGGCCCCCCCCAACTCCCCCACGTCTTAGTGTCGTCACTGCATTGGGCATTTGGCACACACTGGGTGGGCAAACAGGTAGTGACCATGCTTACATCAGCCTCAGCGGTTAAGGAGAAGATGGGTTCTCCCTGCAGCATTTGTTGGTGTTTGTTGCATTTGAGTAGTCTGGGGACAACCTGCAGGGGAGGCAGCTAGACACAAACACAGAACTCCAACACATGTCTTATTGATGGTGATGAGATGGTGGAAGGGAAGGTTCAAGGTGTTGTGGCCAAGAGCCATCTGCTGGCCTAGGCGCCACACCTAGTTGCGCCTCCTTGCCATGGGCGCTAAGACCCGTGTGTTATTCAAAGTGATGGATGCCGAATGTTTCCAAGGTGGCCGTTGGAGGAGGGAGTTGGGACCAGCCATACTATCTACTAGGGACTGATCACCAGTAGTGTGGACAGGAGCTGCTGGAGGCTTCAGATAGGCCACAGTGGTTGGGGTGCGGCGTGTGCGTGCAGAGAACATGAACGATCAGCCCCAATAAATGCTCTTCTCCGTTCTGCAGGCAAAAACTGAGAGCAATATGTGGGAGCAGCAGCGGAGTGGTGGTGGGCACGCCGTGCAGCGCCTCACCAGGTATGAGGAGCAGGTCATGAAGCTGGGGAGGAGGCAGGCGGCCAGGTCGGCAGGTGTCAGAGAGGCAGGGGTGCAGCCGCCAGGTATTTGAGGGCCACAGTCCCATCCACTCTGTCTTCCCACCATCCAAAGCACTGATGGTTGCTGCAATCATTAATGCAGCAACACTGCTCATTCACAGACTGATACAGTCAGACGTGTGGGTCATACACAAAGGTGCCTCGGCCCCTTAAGGATGCGCGTCTCTAGCATCTTCCAAAGTTGCCTTATCCTATTTGTGACCACTATCCCCATGGGCTAAACATGCCATGGCATTGCTGGTGCTCATCCAAAGACTTATTGCATCTTAGGAGGGTTTGTACCTCCACCACCCTTTCAGCCAGTGCGCCCCACATTACTCTGTCCAAAAGGTCCTCAGCAGCTCACCTGTCAACCTCATGGCACTCAAATAAATGCCACCATGTTAGTCATCCCTGCGCCAAGGGGAATGTTGCCTTCTGTCCACCCGTTCTATGACCCTCATAACGGTATGAAGGTCAATAATGTGACTTGTCAATCTCCTGTGCTCCATGACAAATTCACAAGTGTATGCAATGTTTCCTTTTCACTCCAACTCTCCAGGCCAGCATGTATCCAGGTCTGCACTCTCCCCATGCCAATGCCATCCCTCCTATGAAGTGCAGGTCACAAGTGAACACAGAAGTGTAGATGTGGCCTCGACAGCGTTTTCTGCACTTGCAACATGACCTCCCTTTTCCTACATTCTGTTCCTCGGCTAATAAAGGCAAGTCTGGCTTCGATCTTGTTAAACACCTTATGTTCCTGTTCTGCTACCTAAACGGGTCTGCCCAGCAAGGTCCCGGTAATCGTCATGACTTCCCACGATCCTACTATTACTCATGTATTCCCGTACCTTCCTTGTCTTGCCCAAGTGCTTAACTGAACACTTATCCACATAACATTCCATAGGGCATTCTTAGGCCATCTGACCAGCCTGTCTGTATGCTCATGTAATGTTTGGGCCTTCTCTTGACTATTTACCACCCCACCAATGTTCGTCTCCTTAGGTTCTTGAAGAGTGAGCAACTTATGTGGCTTGGGGGGAAAGAGATGAAAGGTGTTACTGACTGAATGCTAACAGATGCACTATCCTTGTTGTTAATTTCAGCATCACCACCGCATGGCCACCACCAACATGTCCAGAGCACCCCCCTCACGACTGAGGGACATCACTTGCAACTTGCATCACATAATTTCAGCGAGCCAGCCACCAGTGCAGCGACTACCACATCATTGGGATTATGACGTCGGCTCGTGTCCCGGGGCACAGTGGAGAGGGCATATCACATTCGCTGGAGGAGGTGGCGTGGACAGACAGTGCCGATGGCGCCAGCAGCCAGAGGACTGCAGGGGACCAGGCACATGCTGAGTTGGGCAGTGATGATGTGCCTCTGGAGATGTCAGCTATGCAGCAGCTGCAGGACAAGCAGCAGGCTGTGCGGGAGCATCTGGCAGGGTTGCATGAGGGTATAATTCACTTGGTCTCTGTGGTGGAGGAGTCCAGGCAGAGTGTCAGTGATGGCATGAAGCTCAGGACAGAGCTTCAGGCTTCCTCCATTGAGAGATTGGCAACTCTCATGGAGAGGGGCTTCAATTGGATTGAGAATCTTCTGATTGGGTTATGCACTGACCTGCAAGCCCTCACAGCGCTAATGGCCACAGGTGGTCATTGGCAATGTGGGAGATGTTCTGGGCACCAAGTGTCGGTGCTCGGAGCCCATCCATCTGCGGTGAGCAGGGAGGTCCAATGTGACCTCCCGTCGGAGCAACAGCTACCTGTCGTCGCTGTGAGCTCCTCTTAGGGCCCTCCGAATGAGAGCAGCAGCTCTTCCGCCCCTCTGCCAGTGACCGTTGCAAGTGTTGAGGCTGCAACAACTGGGGAGGTGCCAGTTCTGGAACTGGCCAGTCCCTCCCAGGCGGGGTCATTACAGGCTCCACGGGCAAGAGGATGGCCGCCAAGGTCATCGAGGCCAACAGGACAGCAGAGTCAGCAGGCTATCTCACAAGCCACTCCGAGCAATGGGGCGGCACCAAGACGTAGCACCTGCAAACGTAAACATAAGGTAGGTTAGGCACTCCACAGGTTTGTCAGCGGTGATTTTGTGTTGGCCCTAGATTAGGGAATATATAATTTTGTACGTCTGAGCAACGTTTGTGGTTTATTTTGGTGGGAATAAAGTCCACTTTTCTGACCATGGCTGAGGGTGTTTCCTTTGTGCTGCATTTGTATGTTTCACAGACATCTCATGAGTGTCTGAGTGGATATTGATGTTTCTGTATTAAGCCCTTAGTTGCAGCTGATGAGGTGGAAGATGTAGCACCTAAGTACCATGTGTGGAAGTGCCAGGCAATGGTAGTCCTCCTGATTGATGTGTGTGGAGCTAGCTGAAGGTTCGTTGGATTAAAGTGTCTCGGGTGTCCCTGCCTCCTTGGTGTAGTAGCGGGTCGGCATGCTGCCCCTCATCATTGCCCTGTGCTTCCTCATCCTCTGAGACACTGCTGGATTCATCATGTGCAGTCTCATCCCGGGTGTGAAGGTCTTCATTACCAACTGCATCCCCCCTTTCCAGCGCAAGATTGTGCAGCGCGCTGCATGCTACCACTATCACAGAGACACAATCTGGGAGGTACAGGATTGCGCCCCCGGAGCGGTCCAGGCAATGGAAGTGCATCTTGATAAGACTGATGGCTGTCTCCACCACAGCCCTTGTGGTGCCGTGGCTCCTATTGTAGTGTTCCTCAGCTTCTGTTCTTGGATGGCGGAGAGACGTCATGAGCCACCTTCTGGGGGGATAGCCCTTGTCACCCACCAGCCAACCATCCAGCCGAGCTAGAGCACTGAAGAGCCCCGGCACCTGGGAGTGTCTGAGGATGTAGGCGTTGTGGGAGCTGCCTGGGTACCTTGCACAGACTTACAGAATCTGCATCCTGTGATCACACACTATCTGCACGTTCATGGAGTGGAAGCCCTTCCCGTTGACAAAGGCACCGGGCTCACCTGCTGGTGCCTTGATGGTCACATGTGTGCAGTCTATTGCACCCTGGACATGGGGGAAGCCAGCAATGGCTGCGAAACCTCTGGCTTGCTGTGCCTGACTTGCCTGCTCACAGCAGAAGTGGGTGAAGGTCAATGGCCGTCTGAGCAGAGCATCTGTAATCTGCTTGACACAGTTGTGTACTGCTGATTGGGAGACACCGCAAAGATCACCTACTGAGCCCTGGAAGGAGCCAAATGCATCGAAGTGGAGGACAACTGTGACCTTCAGAGCTGCTGGCATGTGGTGTCCATCCACACAGGGAAGATCTCAGGGCCAATCATCTGACAGATATAGTTGACTGTCTCCCTTGACAGATGGAGCCTCCTTCGGCACTGCACCTCAGTTAGGTTGAGGTAGCTGCTTCGCCGCCTGTATTCCCTGGCAGCAGGATAGTAGCCCCTTTGACCTTGGACAACCTCTTGGCCCTGCGTCCCTTGTGCCTGCGCCTGGCCTCCCAAAGGTGGCTCCCCTGGAGGCTGACTGTCCAGTCCTAGCCTCCTCCTTATTCTATCCCTCCCTTCCTGCAGTGGAGATGTCAGAACCTACACCCGGGCTAAATGGAGGCCTCTGGAAAGCTGCAGGCCTGATAAAGATTACTGTCTGCAGCCTGGTGAACTGAAGCTTCGAAATACAGAGAAAGCTATTGGAAATCGATCTGAACTGCTAACAATCACACTTTCTGCAATAAATACTTCAGAAAAAACATGAACAACCCCTCTGAGCCCACATATCGCGCCCGTGGATGAGGTTTGTTAAAAAATCAGTTAGCCGCCTACCTGTTGGGCCCATGTGCCGAGCCGAAGATCGCACGGGCTCCTCAAAATCGGCTTCAATTGCCAAGCTAAGGGCCTTAATAAGGCCTTTAATTAATGGCGGGCGCTCGTCACGCTTCATAGCTTGCCCGCCCAGCTAAATATCGCGATGCCGCGCGCTGACGTTAGGACACTCGCGCGACGTCAACACGCATCATTTTAAGCGCTGACGTGCGGGCTCCGCCACCTGCATGTCAGCCATAAAATTCTGACCCATGGTGTTTAGTGTTAGTTTTCCTGGAGGCAATCAGCACTGCTGCTGCCTGCCCCAGGGCAAATTAAAGCTGCAACAGGAACCAGAAGCAAGCTTTATGCTCCTAACTGCATTGAAAATGGGCTAACCCCTGCTTCAGACATGCGTGGAAGACACCTCTCGTTTATCCTTTACCAAGATAACTTCAAGTATGATTTGCACCAGAACTGTGTGTGTGCTTTGGATGCCATTTAGGTCCCCTCCTGCACAACAAACAAAAGGGGACTACTGATCCCAATTTTTCACCCTAGAAATTTTATTAGAAAAAAAATGATGGTCAATTTTTTTGTTAGGACAGCTATTATTAAGTCATGCTTTGTATCAAAAATCTATTTATTATTTATTGGGCTGAAACCACTGGCTCTGTTTTAAAAGACTGAACAATAGCAATTCAGTGACTTAGAACAGATGACTGAACATTTGCACAACTGTACCCTACAAATTCCAAAGCCATTAAAATGGAGCCAGCTATCTAGAAGAACACATCAGAGTCAATCACCTTAGAGGAATCTGAATGACTCATCTCCTGAGCCACTCACAAAACAACCAGACAGCACCTATGCATTCAGCTGAGCGTGGTAAAAGGCCTTTGATGCAATCACTTTTGGGCAATCGACCCTGATTGAGAAAGGGACTCTTCCAACCATAATCTAATCATGTCTAAACCATGGACCTGAGTCAACTTGCTATGACCATGTTGGAGTAACTGGTCAGTTAGTGAGAGGTGATCATGTGATGAGCCAACTAATCCTCTTTTATGCTTTAAGAAACTGCTTTTCTCCATGCTAGAGAACAGAAGAAGTGGAGATGCAAATGAAGAAGGATCCTGAATGGGCACTCTCCCTCCCTCTCCATCCACCTTGCAAGCTTGAGCCCTGCCTGTTGTTTGACCATCCGCATGCTGCAAGCAGTGTTTTAAGATTCAATCCAGCAGCTACTGACTCCAGAAGTGAAGGTATAGATTGTCTGTCCCAGTCTGAAACTATCTAGGTCATTAATCTACAAGTTCTGTATATAACTGACTGTTTTTGAATTTTTAAACTACTTAATCTATCCTCCCACTTTGTAATTTACTTGTGTGTGCATGTGTGAACTATTGAATGCATATCTGAGTGAGAATCAGAGTGTTTTTATTATTTTTATTTTGATTGGGTGTTAAGTATAATAAATACTACTCTCTTTTATTTTAATTGCTTACAAGAAAACCTGTCTGTGTGTCTTTTACAAGTCACAGTACTTAAACAGTTAAACACTCATTGAAGAGGCAAGCGTACTCTTTTAAAAATACCAGAACAGTGGGTGTTATGTTACAAGCAGAATTATGTGACAGACAAGGTGTGATCTGTTTCTACCTTCGGAAGTCTCATCCCAGTGCAATCTACAGGGTTCACAGGTAATTGCAAAGCGTTGGACACATTAAAATTAGATTTCCCATAATAGCTGGATTACATTGGAGTTTCCAATGGATCAAATGTCCTACATACCAAATCTATAATAATAATAATAATGCACAGTTTTTGTCTGTCTATACTTTCTGATTGATCCGTGGATTGATTTTGTGGGTGGTGCCTGGTGCACGCGGAAGCATGTGGGGCACACAGAGGACTGGAGCATGTGCACCTGCCAACAGCGGAAGGAAAGGAGAGGCCAACAGCAAAGTTACCCTGCCATTTGACTGCCACTTCTCTTCCAGGAATGCATACCTTGAAGAAGTACTGCTCTTCTCTCTGACAGGATTTCCGCTCGTCTCTTTTGCCCTGTTCACCTTCATTGCTTTCCATTTCTCTCCTGGTGTTTGACAAGGTGTTTACTAAAACTTGCTTTCATAGCCATATTTCCTTCCTCAGTGACTGTCTCCATCTCCGACTTGCCCCACATGGATTCCAACTGAAGTTCCATCCCTCATGTTTCGAACCCACCCAGGATTACAGGTACCTCCAGGACATACAAAGCTCCTCAGACTGCTGTTCTCGTCAGATCCTGAGATCCACACTCAGTGCCATGCGCCGCCATATGAACACACTCGACCTCTCCCTCCAGTAGCACCGACTCACCCTATTTCTAAGCTGTCCTTGCCCCCAGTTTCATTTTATTCTTTGTCTCATCCGATGCCTCAACAAGAAACTTTGTCTCTTTCTTTCAGGTGCAAAGGAACGCAAGCTCCAACAACTCACCGACACCCCTGGCCGTCACTCTGACCCCATCCCGTCTTCCAATCCCAGCCCCGGCTGTGTATTCACCATACCCCCTGACCTTCCCCTCTCTGATGTTGAGCATTCAGTCTCAGCAAAGGACTTAGTTTCATACCCTTACGCCCTCACCTCAATGAATTTCGGGCTCGGCACGATGCTGAACTCTTCTTCTGCCGCCTTCGTCTCCGTGCTCACTTCTTTGGGCAGGATTCCTCTCCCCATTCAACGGATCCTTTTACTCATCTCCAACATTCTCCGTCCACCTGGACCCATCCCTCTGGATTCTTATTTGCTCTTGATCTGTTCATTGAGAACTGTCAGCATGACATCAATCGTCTCAATTTCTCTGCTCCTCTCACCCACTCTAACTTGTCTCTTTCTGAACTTGCCACACTCTGTTCTCTCAGGTCCAACCCTGACTTTATCATCAAACCTGCTGACAAGGGTGGTGCTGTTGTTGTCTGCACACTGACCTCTATCTCACAGAGGCTGAGCGTCTACCCGCAGACACTCCCTCCTACCTCCCCCTGGACCATGACCCACCACTGAACATCAAACCATTGTTTCCAGGACTGTTGCTGACCTCATCTCCTCTAGAGATCTTCGTTCCACAGCTTCCAACCTCATAGTCTCCCAACCTTGGACGGCCCGCTTCCAACTCCTACCCAAAATCCACAAACAGGACTGACCCAGCAGACAGATCATGTCAGCCTGTTCCTGCCCCACACAACTCATTTCTTGCTATCTTGACTCCCTTCTCTCTCCCCTTGTCCAGTCTCTTCTCACCTACATCCACAATTCCTCTGATGCCCTACATTATATCAACAATTTCCAGTTCCCTGGCCCCAACCGCCCCCTCTTCACCATGGACGTCCAATCCCTCTACACCTCCATGGGCTAAGAGCTCTCCGCTTCTTCCTCAAACAGAGGCCCGAACAATCCCCATCCACCACTGCCCTCCTCCATCTAGTTGAACTTGTTCTCTCACTGTACAATTTATCTTTAACCTCGTCTCACGTCCTCCAAATAAAAGGTGTGGCTATGGGTACCTGCATGGGCCCCAGTTATGCCTGTCTCTTTTTGGGCATGTGGAACATTCCTAGTTCCAGTCCTACTCAGGCCCCCTCCCACAACTCTTTCTCCGGTACAGACTGCTTCGGTGCTGCTTCATGCTCTCGTCTGGACCGGGAAAAATTTATTAATTTTGCTTCCAATTTCCACTGCTCCATCATTTTCACGTGGTCCATCACTGACACTTCCCTTCCCTTCCTTGACCTCTCAGTCTCAATTTCTGGTGATAGACTGCCCACCAATGTTCATTACAAGCCTACCGGCTCCGACAGCTACCTCAACTATAGCTCCTCACACTCTGCTTCCTGTAAGGACTCCATCCCATTCTCTCAGTTCCTTCGCCTCCGTCGCATCTGTTCTGATGATGCCACTTTCCAAAACAGTTCCTCTGACTTGTCTTCCTTCTTCCTTAACCGAGGTTTTCCACCCACAGTTGTTGACAGGGCCCTCAACCATTGTCCAGCCCATCTTCCGCACATCCGCCCTCACACCTTCCTCTCCCTCCCAGAACCATGATAGGGTCCCCCATGTCCTCACTTATCACCCCACCAGCCTCAGTATTCAAAGAATCATCCTCCACCATTTCCGCCAACACCAGCATGATGCCACCACCAAACACATCTTCCCTTCACCCCCCGGCAGCATTCCGCAGGGATTGTACCCTCTGGGTCACCCTGGTCCACTCCTCCATCACCCCCTACACTTCAATCCCCTCCCCATGGCACCTTCCCATGCAACCGCAGAAGGTGCAACAGCTGCCCCTTTACTTCCCCCCTCCTCACCATCCGAGGGCCCAAACACTCCTTTCAAGTGAAACAGCATTTCACTTGCACTTCCCTCAATTTAGTCTACTGCATTTGCTGCTCCCAATGCAGTCTCCTCTACATTGGAGAGACTAAACACTGCCTGGGTGACTGCTTTGTGGAACACCTTCGCTCTGTCCGCAAGCATAAACCAGACCTCCCTGTCGCTTGCCATTTTAACACACCACCCTGCTCTCATGCCCACATGTCTGTCCTTGGCCTGCTGCAATGTTCCAGTGAAGCTCAATGCAAACTGGAGGAACAGTACCTCATCTTCCAACTAGGCCCTTTACAGCCTTCCGAACTTAACATTGAGTTCAACAACTTCAGATCATGAACTCTCTCCTCCATCCCCACCCCCTTTCCGATCCCCCTTTTTCCAATAATTTATAATTTTTTAAATAGATTTTTCTTTTCCCATTATTTCCATTATTTTAAACTTTATTTCCATCCACTGTTTTATCTCCACCTTTTAGCCTATTTCGATCCCTTCCTCCTACCCCAACCCCAATAGGGCTGTCTGTCCCTTGCTCGTCCTGCTTTCTACCCTTAATATCACCATTAGCACATTTCTTAGCTAATATCACTGCCGTAAACACCCATTTGTCCTTTTGTCTATGACATCTTTGGCAATCTCTTCTTTGCCTCCACCTATCACTGGCCTTCTATCCAGCTCTACCTGTCCCACCCCGCTCAACCAGCTTATATTTCACCTCATTTCTATATTTCCTTCATTCTGATGAAGAGTCATACGGGCTCGAAATGTTAACTGTATTCTTCTCCGCAGACCTGCTAAGTTTTTCCAGCTATTTTTGTTTTTGTAGCAAAGTTACCCTGGCTGGAGAGATTTGGGATGGGGCCAGTGGGGAGAGAATGGCATGGGGAAGATATAAGGCCATGAGGGAACGGCATGGGAGTGGGGAGACGACATGGGATGCATGTGAAGGATGGAATGGGGATGGGGATGGCATATTAAGAAGGGGTGGTTTGGGGAATGGGATTGGAATGATTTAAGAGGGATGCAAGGAATGGGATGGGTACAGCATGAAAGGAATGGCATGGGAAGGATGGAATGGCAAGGGATACAGATTTAAAAAAGTACGGTTGCAATAAAGATATTAATTTCACTGCAAATGTTTTGCAGGTCTCTGCTCATTTAAAATATTAGAAATAGATAGGGTGCAGTGACTCCTGATCTGAGATAAAAGAATGGGCACTGAGGCTTTGTGGAAGGATTAGGAAAGCTTTGTTGGGGGAAGGACTAAGAGAAGGGATGGAGTTTGGGGAAAAGTTGCAAAGTGTAGTGCTACAGCATTTGCAGGCACTGTCACTGAAAGTGAGATGGAAGACAGAAACACACAGGGGACCAGAGTCATAGGACCAGAGGATATGGTGACCTAAATTACAGCGCTGTATTCAAACATATCATTATTTTAAAAACCTTAGTCATATTCCTTTGTAAGCCTGTTTTTCTCCAAAGTACACGAGTCTAACCTTGTAATTGGACTGCTGAGTTATTATTATTCTTGTCGACCCTCTCTGCACCCTCTTTGAGCTGTGGATTTTCAGCCCCATTGTCCTTAAGAAATCTGTGTCGGAGAGCGAAATTGTAAAGAGCTGTTTAGAGATTTGGATTTTTATCGCAGTTGTCCCAAGCACAGAATAACATTTGTTGGAAAAGTGCTTCCTGTTATATTCTCTGCTGATGGGAGTAAGCAATCCAGTTTACTGAAAACCTCTGGCAAAGAGCAGATCCAAAAGAACCTTGTTCATTTATCATTAACAAAGCTTGTTCACAAATGTGCTTGGGTTGCAATGGAAACAAATTGGACTACGTCTGGTATCAGGCAGCAGCTGTTCTAAACAGAGGACCCAGAAAACTATCAATACGAACTTGGGAAAATCCTCCATAAGAATTATGAAGATACAGCAACAGCTGCCTGACAGAAAGTGCTGTTTTGTTACTTGAGTGTGGGAAAGACTAGCCAAATTATACAAAGTATTAGGATCTTCTCTAATACACTATGTCAATAATAGCTTGAATAGATGTAATAGTAATTTAAAAGCACTGCACAGTGAGAAGGCCTTTACTGCCTTGTAACAAAACCGTTCAAGCATGTTTTAACTTGTGTCCGATGGGGAGTAAATTATATTTAATTTAGCAGCAAGTAAATATTAATTAATTTAGGAGTAAGTGGTAGTTAATTTAGTAGCAAACTCTAGTTAAAAAGAACAAGAAATGGATTACTAAGTTTCTGTACTTGATCTCCCATCATTTGATGGAGTTAAAATAATCTTAAAAAGGATGCTGTATTATTTTATTAACTGTCGTGTGATTCATACATTCCTACAAGAAGACATGCTGGAAAACTTGTAGTCACATGAAGCTAAATGCTGTTTGCACCCTGCTTATACACTACTGTAAAGGTATAGAGAAAGCAGAAGGCCTAAGAAACGTTAAACAATGTGAAACTACCTGGATGGAAGAATTCCTACCACATACCAGGGGTTTGAAAACATGAGCCCACTGGTTAGATGAAAACCATGATTACAAAGAGACCAAAAAGCAAGTAAGAAATACAGCAAGAAAATTCTAATCAAATTAAAGTTTAACAGAAAAATGAGAGAAAAAAGCTGCACTTTACTCCAGATATTTCTGCCGCAAGACCACAAAATAAAGAGATGATAAAAAGTTTTCATAGCAGAATAATTGTACTTTGCAGTAAAACCAAGGCCAGTACAACTTGTGGACAGGTTCCAAAAACCTTGAAAGTAACCTTGTGAGAGGATTTTTCAGGGCAGCTGGAAGTAGGAAATATTTTATTAAACCACCTTAGTACTCTGCAAGTATAGATTTTACTTTTCCTAATGTAGTTTGGTTTTGAAACTTCAAGTGAAAATATCCTAATTCTATACTTTAATATTTTCCACACTTCCCTTCTCCCTTAATTTGTTGCTTTGAGTTGCAGCCTCCCCACATTAATTTGCCAATGTTTGCCATTGCTCTAGTATCTAAACATTACTATTGAAGCCCTTCAGTTGTGTATCCCATCCACCACCTGAAAACATTCACTCCCTCCAACAATGGCTCACAGTGGCAGCAGTGTGCACCATCTACAAGATGCAGTGCAGCAACTCGCCAAGGTTCCTATGACAGCACCTTCTAAACCTCTACCATCTAGAAGGACCAGGGCAGCAAACTCATGGGAACACCACCACCCACACGTTTCCCTCCAAGCCAGACACCATCCTGAATTGGAACTATATCACAGAATTATCCCCTGTGCCCTGACTGATATTTATCCCTCAATCAACATCAAAGAAACAGATTATCAAGTCATTATCACATTGCTGTTTGTGGGAGTTTGCTGTGCGCAAACTGGTTGCCGTGTTTCCAGTGACTATGCTTCAAAAGTACCTAATTGGTTGTAGGGTGCTTTGAAAGGTCGGATAGTTGTGAAAACGCTATATAAATGTAAGTCTTTTCTTTTTCACAATCACTGCATCAAAAACCTGGAGCTCCCTCCCTAACAGCACTGTGGGTGTACCTACACCCATGGACTGCAGCAGCTCAAGAAGACAGCTCACCACCACCTTCTCAATGACAATTAGGGATTGCCAACAAATGCTGTCCTTGCCAGCAATGTTCACATCCCATGGATGAATTAAAAAAAAAAGGAAAATGCTGGAAATCTACAGTAGGCTTGTTAGACTATGATACTTAAATGTGTACACTCTGACAACATTAGGTTGGAACAAGCGAGAAGGTGAGTTGGTACCATGTCTGGCAACACTTCTCTAACTCTATAAGGGCTCTCTGAAAACATCCACCACGTGGAGGTAACAGGGATGGAGCTTGTGGAATAGCTTACAGGGCCAGGACCAGAATATATTCTTTGAAGCTCTTGGAAGAACTAATGTTGGCAAACACATTAGGTTTGAAATTGATGTAACTACTCAAGGATGGATTTTTCAACACTATGGTAACCTACAAAATAATAATTCACAAGAATTCCAAAATTCAGGTTAACATTCCTCAGGTAAGCAGAGAATTATTGTGGAATATTCTACCTTGATATTCTGCAGCATCTCTTCCAACTCCCTGTATGGAAAGGAGAACTGGAACAAGCACACCATGGATGGGGACAGGGGGAGAGGTGATTTTTCAGGCCACTTTTTTCTAGAAAACAGTGTAACAAGTCCTTGCCTCACTGACCAGTCCAAGATGAATACCAGCCAATCAAGTTGGTGGTGAGGTATGATAATCAGGCAAAATCAAAAACCCTGAACTACATGTGGCCAACTAGTCACAGTGAGACTGTTGGACACGGTTGGACTGTCTGAGTTTGAATCTCAAAATGTATAACAGTTTGGGGCATGGCAGCCTCATAAGAACTCTGCCTCCTGCCCTAATCTTACTTTTTTATAGTCCTCATGTAAATAACAGCACGGAAGTGGAGCTCTGGTCCTGGCTCATTCCCCTCCTATCCATCCCCTTATTACCACTGGTAGGCAAAGCCTGGGACTGGTCCCTGGGATAGAGGTAAGAAGACCCATGGAAACCCCATAAATCTCTGATGGTGGAAATGAGAGTAAATAGCATTAATAGGTCAGCCCTATCACCTGTTTGAGGTGAACAAAACAAAATTGAATGCTGAATTTTGGAGCTCTTCCATTCACTTTAAATATTCCCTTGTTCTTCTGATATAGCAGTGGCATTCTGACTACAGCACCAGCAGAATCTCCTCCTGCTGCAGTGACAGGGTTCTACTTGCTGTTGGAGATATGATTGGGAGCACCCATAACAACCCAAAGCTAAGGGAAATGGGTTGGGGTTGAGAGGATGACAGAAACTTGTTACAAGGAAGTTTTGAGGTTGGATTAGAGTGTGTGAGCTAACCATACAAATCGCCAGATGAAAAGAATGAGCTAATTATGTAGACATTTTAGAATTGCTCAAGCTTTTCAGGAGGGTGGGAGGTGGGGTGGTGGAAGCAAAAGCAACTGGTTTGTCTATGATCATTAGCTCATGCACCTGATTCCTCCAGTTTCACTAGGAAACCACCTGAAGTTATTGATATTTCTACAAAAATCCATGGACAATAAAACAGTTCCACTCTTTGTGAGATACTGCATCATAAGAAGCTTCAAGAACAGAACATGGTTATTGGGCCTAAAAAAAGGCCCATATGCTGTTCATAGATTAACCTTCTCATAATATTCCTCCATACTTCACTGTTGTACTCTTGTAGCTTACATCACAACTCTATCATTTATTTAGTGAAAAACTTGTGCCTGATTTTCTTTCTTCAGATTGTCTCAGTAATAGCGCTTTTGGGAGATAATTTCAGGAGTTGGGAGATTCTAGTTCCAGGCCCTGCTCCAGGACTTGAACATATAATTTACATAAACTGAAACTCATCTGCCATTCAGCTGAATGTAAAAGTTCATGGCACAATTCAGAGAAGAACAGAGAATTCCCCCGGTGACTTGGCCAGCACTTAGTCTTTAACCGCGCCACCTAAGTAGATTAACTGGTCGTTTATCTCAGTGCCCTTTTGTGGAAAAATCCTGTGCAAACATTGGCGATTGAGTTTTCCCACCACATTACTCTTCAGAAGTAACTAATGGGCTGTTAAATAAATAGTCATTTGGTGGTACAGAATTTGAGTATTGCTGAAAAAATGTCTAAGCACTTCGTCTTGCACTCATCAGGACATTCGCAAAAATACCAATGTAAGGGGTGAAAACTTATACTGGATGCAAAGGAAGTGTTGATTGGTTGGCAAGTGGCATTGCAATGGAGAATGTACCAGTGATGGTAACTGATAGTTAACTGCCAAGCATTATTTTAAATTTAAACCAGGCAGCTTGACCCTGATTTATACTCTATTCTCATGCAGTATCAATTGTTGTTCCCTTTAGAATTGGTATTCTTGCAAATTATCTTGATGAGTCCAAGACAAAAAGCTTCAACCGCATGCCTCTTTTTTTCAGCAATACTTTCTTGCTAACTTCAATATTCTTAGCTGTATTTCAATCTTTCACCACAGGGTCAACTCCTTTCATAGCTTCGACAACTTCAATTGAAATTTCTCAAAGCATCTTTTCCAAAAACAATGGCCAATTGCCTTCACCTTTTTCATAAATTAAAATCCTGATCCTCAGAAACATCTTTGTTGTTCCCTTCTATCCCCACAGTGTAGGTGTTCACAACTGCAAGCTGTGCACTGATGTCCTGTAGCAACAGGACAACGTTTTTAGCTTTGTGCTCTATCTCTCCGCTAATAGAACCCAAGACTTTATTTGTGTGTGTTTTTTAATTGCAGCTTAGCCCTGTGATGCTGGTTTTTTTGGTTTATTCACCATAGCCTTTTGATCGCCCGAGCACATTCTCTTCCAGTTAATACATTTTCCCTGTCTTTTTTTTCTATGTCTCTATGCCAATCTCTATTCACTGGATCTGACACCTACAGCTCAGTTGAAAATCTGAAATCTTCCTGAATCTGGTTGCATTGCTCGTCATGATTTACACTGCCTCTTACTTTAGAATCATTTGAAAATCAATGATTTGGATGTGGGGACCAACTGTAATATTTCTAAGTTCACGATTGATACAAAACTAGGCGGGGATGTATGTTGTGAGGAAGATGTAAAGCGGCCACAGGAGAATTTGGACAGACTTAGTCAGTGGGTAAAAACATGGCAGATGCAATCTAATATGGAAAAATGTGAGGTTATCCACTTGGTAGAAGGAACAAATGTGCAGAGTATTTCCTAAAT
This sequence comes from Carcharodon carcharias, assembly GCF_017639515.1. Lineage (NCBI taxonomy): Eukaryota > Metazoa > Chordata > Chondrichthyes > Lamniformes > Lamnidae > Carcharodon > Carcharodon carcharias. The sequence goes on along the minus strand of NC_054479.1, from coordinate 105,732,589 downwards.
GGTAAGAGATTGCAAAGTGTAGGTATACAAAGGGACCTGGGTGTCCTTGTCCATAAGTCACTGAAAGCTAACATGCAGGTGCTGCAGGCAGTTAGGAAGGCTAAAGGAAAGTTAGCCTTTATTGCAAGAGGATTTGAGTACAGAAGTAGTGAGGTCTTGCTTCAATTGTATAGAACTGCACATGGAGTACTGTGTACAGTTTTGGTTCCCTTACCTCAGAAAGGATATTATTCCCATAGAGGGAGATTCACCAGACTTGTTCCCGGGATGGCAGGACTGTCTTATGAAGAGAGATTGGGGGAACCAGACCTGTATACTCTAGAGTTTTGAAGAATGAGAGGTGATCTCACTGAAACCTACAAAATACTTAAAGGAATAGACAGGGTAGATAAAGGTAATATGTTTCCGCTGGTTGGGGAGTCTAGAACCAGGAGATACAATTTCAAAATAAGAGGGAAGCTGCTTAGGACTGAGATGAGGAGAAATTTCTTTACTCAAAGGTTTGTGAATCTTTGGAATTCTCTACCCCAGAGGGCCGTGGAAGCTCAGTCATTGAGTATGATTAAGGTAGAGATCGATAGATTTCTGATTAACAATAACATAAAGGGTTATGGATGGGGATAGTGTGGGTAAAAGGCATTGAAGTGTTCGATCAGCCATGATTATATTGAATGGTGGAACAGGCTCGACGGGCTGAATGGCCATCTCCTGTTCCTATAGTCCAATATTCCTAAATCAGGTGATTTTGCTTGTCCAAATCATTTGTATTGATACATTAATGGAGAGTCAAATCACAATATATGAAAATCTTGCACATACTGGGTGGAACTTAAACCCTCCCCTCCTCCCCCCCCACCCACCATGGAACAGACTTGGAGGTGTTGGGGGGTGGTATTGAGTATAATCGAGTGCAAGGGCACAGGGTGGGGAATCTGTTACCTTCCCAATTTCCACCAGTTAAGTCGGGTTGGGCCAGGTCAAATCAGCCTTTCCGCTACTAGACCAATTGAGGGCCTTAGGGGCCAACACCACATATATACTGGTGGCCTCCTTGTGGGTTCATGAAGGGGGAGGGGTCTTCCAGTTTGGGCACCCTGTGCCCCAGGGAAGACCACCACCCAGCAGAACCCCGATTGGAACAGCTCCCCATTTTCTCCACAATGAACACCCTTACCTTGGTGGGGCCTGCCTGAATGTCCCCAGTAAACCCACTCCACTCACCCCTCTTCTGTGGCCTCCATCGATGGCCGTTGTTCAGGCCTCCTGCAGTCTCAGCAGTGGCCAGCACTCATACTGCTGACACTGAAGAACTGTTGGCCATCTGATTGGCTGGCAGCTCTTAGAGGTGGGATATTTGTCCTTAAAGGCCCAGGAACCCCAGTGGCAGGCCTGCCTTATAGGTATTTAATTCCATCAGGACTTCCAGAAATAGCCATGGCGGAGTTGCCACCAGCTGTCCAGCTGGTGAACAGGGCCAGCCATTAAACTCAGCCCATTGTGCTGAGCATTTGGCAAGATGGAATTGGTAGTAGTTACCATATTCAGGGCACCACCAGACTGCTACATATTGGTAAATGCTGCAATGTGCGTAAAACACACACATGCTGAAGTGATGGTGGCAAAGCTTAAAAACCAGCAGCTGCTGAAATGCACAAATTCTTGCTCATTGAGCAGGTGGCACAATAAATCTACAGTCTGTACTACTTAAACCACCCGCATTCAAATCAGGCAATCATTTAAATTTAGCAAATAGTCCACGCTACTTGTGATTACCATTACTATCAATTATAAAGCTTACAGTGTGTTAAGCAAGTTGGTTACTTCGAGCCGAAACAGTTGTTTAGTGTGTAATTCACATCTCTTCACTCAAATGCAAACTGTAACCCTGCAGTGCATTGCAACGATTAATAACCACAATCACACAATAAATATAGGGAGAATAAACCCAGTTTGGGTGACCACTTTGCGAAACACTTCTGTTCAGTTCACAAGCACGACCCTGAGCTTCTGATGGTCTGCTGTTTTAATTCTTGACCTTGCTCTCACACTGACCTCTCTGTCCTTGGTCTACTGCAGTGTTCTAATGAAACTCAGTGCAAGATCCAGGTATAGCACTTCATCTTTTGATTTGGCACTTTAGACTCATTTTTTGTTTCTTTACTTGCCCCATTATTATTCCCAGTGGCCCAGCACCACCAACTCTTATGTCATTTCATGTCTCCTGTCTTCTGCCCTATCACAGACCCTGCCTTTTGTTCTTTTTCACCAATGTGAAAACTTTTGCAGCCACATCTTTTCCCAGCTCTATGCAAGGTGACATCCTAAAATGTTAACTCTGTTTCCCTTTCCTGACCTGCTGAGTGTTTCCCCCATTTTCTGTTTTATTTCAGATTTCCAGCATCCACAGTATTTTGTTTTTACAATAAACATACACCATTTTTGTTACAACGTATGAAATGCAAAAACAATGTTCTGCAAAATGCGACACTGATGGGCAATACCAATAATGAAAGCTAACCGCAGCACAGCCAGAATGTTTCTGTGAATTTAATTTTGGTAATGCATGATTTTGTTTACCAATGGAGTAAATACATGGACTGATTATTCATCAATGATTGAGACTGGAGTTTTAAAGTCCACTATGCTGAAAGGCTGAAACGCAGTTTGTCATGTTGCCAGTTGTACAGCCAGATATGTGCATCCATGTGCTGATATCATAGCGCCACAGGTGGGACTTGCAGTGTATCCCAGAACAATGCACTTACTGTAGCCATGTAGACAAGCCACAATTGGGAGGACCTTGGAAAATATGGGTCTTTGCGGCTGTTGACTTTAAAAGAATTGCTAAATAGGTTTATTTGGGGTCATTCTCTTCTGCCTGACCTGTGCACCATGACCCAGCAGTGCAAGATAAATAAAAATGACAAAATATTTCCTTCCTTACAAAATTGAAACTTTGGAAGATTTTTCCAAACTGAATTGTGCTTGACCACATTCCGCAAGGGATGAAGGAAACTGCTGGCTGTCACAGGCCTGCTTCTGTCAGCAGCATCTGTTCCCATTCTTTGAAAACAGTTGCTGAAACTCCCTCCGTAATACAGTGGAAAGTATGTAGGAATGCCTATCGTGAAACAATCTCAGTATCCAGCCATGTTATACACATACAAGGGACATTAATGATTAAGTGTTGCATTGCAGTTATCCTATAAGGAGGTCTGGTATCATTAGCAGAATAATAAATGTTAATATTCAACTTCAAAGTTAGAATATCTATTTAATCTTCTGATGCATTTTTACTGTTTAGTTTTTTTGCGTTTTTGAATTGTATGTTGTGAGGCCAGATTTGTGTTGTGGCCTAACTTTGTCAGTGGGACTTGTGCTGAGACTGCCAAAACCTATCTTAATTAGGATACAAATAGCCATCAGAGACAGTAGACTTTCATCCCATCTGTCTGATCTGGAGTAGAACCCAGATGTCATAGAGGTAAAAGAACAGGACAGTAACCAATGGACCACCCACCACCCAAACCACCCACTTACTAGGTTTATTGCTGTCATTTTAAGAAAAATAGAAATGAACAAAATGTTCCTTTTCTTTTAAAGCTAAAAAACTTGTGGAGCCTAGGTGGTATTAATAACCAATATTTTAACTTATACTGGCAGGTGAGAGTGATGCAGCACTGACTAGAGTCCAAAGTGCTAAGTGTTACGACTTGAGTTCAGGGTCTAGATGGGGTTTCTTTAGGTTTGCCTGTTACCATAAGAATGCTACCACAGACCGTTATTTGTAAAAAACCATTCTCGTTTATCCACAGATCTATATACATCTCAGTACTGTACCCAGTACTTCTGCCTCCCAGCAGATCTCAGTCTCTTACTCATGTGACATTGCACCATAGTTGCATCAGCAATTATATCAGTATCAGGTGGTCCTGATGTTAACCCTTTACTCTACATCTCCCCCCAAGTCTTTATCCCAACCAAATACATATTCCTACATCTCCCCCCAAAGTCTCAGGCTTCACTGGGTTAGTCTCTGTGGTGCCTTGACCAATCTTCCTGATCTAGTCCTGATTTCATTTTGAGGCTGAGGACGAACTGTACTTTCTTGTTTGATTGGAGAGTCTTCCACCTGGGTGGTTGTAGAGTTTCTACTAGTTTCTAGTTCCTTATCTTTATCCGGATCTAAATCGTATCTCCAAGTTTCCACTGGTTTTCTTCCCAATGATATCAAGGCTCTTCTGTTCCTTCTGATATTTTCCTGGTCTGTTTCAATTCTATAATATCTCAGTTGTGGAGCTCTTTCTATTATTATGCCTTCTTTCTGTTGATCTTGTATTCACACTCTCTCCATGGGCTGTAGCACTTTCAGGTCTCATGCTCTGTGCATGAACTCGGAATTACGAGCTTGACTGTCTCTTTGGTTCTCCTCACGCTTCGTAACATTCTCACAATCATCTGAGGTAATGTTAGGTTGTAGTGTTTGTTGTAGAGCTGGGAGTTGTGCTCAAAGCTGTCTTCCCAATAATAGTTCTGATCGTGAGATCCCCTTTTTAGTGAGGAGGGGAGGTTCTGTAGTTAAAAAGGGCTAAACTAATATTGTCTTTTTTTCACCAAACTCCTCTTTCTTTTCTCTGTTCAACTGAGGATATCTAGGCAAATGAGTCACGTATGAAAACATGTTCCTGCACAAAGTTGTAAAACAGCTCATTAGCAAACTGAGGAACATTGTCTGACAACACAACGTCTGGAATGCCGTGTGTCACGAAGATTCTTCTTAGTGGTGTAATAACTGCCTCTGCCAAGATGCTATGTAGTCTGCTAGTCTGCTCACTTCAAACCATCTGGAGTAGTAGTCAATGACAATGATGAAACTTTCCCTTTAAATTTAAATAAATCCATGCCCAGGCTCTGCCATGGTTTCGAATGTAAAGTGAAAGGTGCCAGTGGTTTGCTCTGCTGTTGGCTATTCACTGTACATGGAAGACAATTCAAGATTAAGTCTTCAATGGAGTGATTGATGCCTGGCCACAATCCTGACTGCTAGGCCCTTCCTCAGCATTTCGCTATTCCTAAGTGACCTTGATGGATTTTCTGGAGAATGTCAAGTCAAAGTGTTTTAGTGATATCTAGTCTGTCATTAAAAAGAAATTATTGGTGATTGTGAAATATTTTCTCTGTTTGAAGTATTGCCAATGTATTGGGTTGTTAGGTGTGTAATGTGGCCATCCATTCTGGCAATACTCACTTATTTTTATGCACTCGTCAACCTGCTGTTGTGCTTTCTTAGTTTCTTGTAATTTCTTCCCAATGGCTGGTAAGTGTTTGGTAATGAACGAAGTATATGATTCCATTTCCCCAATAAAATTTAAATCTTCTAGCATGACTCCTTGCACTGGTATTCTTGAAAAGACATCTGCTGTTCTCTGGTACTTCCCTTGAATGTACTCAATAACTGAATCATATCTCATGACGCTCAGTCTAAAATGGTGAATTCTCGATGGCATTGTTGCAATTTCCTGCAGGTTAAGAAGAGTAACCAAAACTTTGTGATCGGTTTCAATTTTAAACCTTAATCCCATGACATAATCCGGGAATTTCTCACAGGCCCATGTGGCTGCTGATGCTTCTTCCTCAATGGTTGCATACTTCTTCTCTGTGTCCAGGAGAGATCTTGAGGTATAATAAACTTATCTTCTTTGTCCATCTTTTTGAACTTGAAACAGCACTGCACCCAAGCCTGTAGATTATACATTCGCTGCTACAGTTGTTGGCAACTCTGGATTATAGTGCACTAGAGTTTCTGGTGGAAGCAGGAGATTTTTGATCATGTCAAAAGCATTTTGTTGGTGCACATTCCAGCATCACTCAACAGCTGTCATAATGGCTCATTGATTTCCACCAAGTTTGGTAGGAACTTACCTACTTTGTTGACCATCCCAAAAAACCTTTGTAATTCTGTGATATTGTTAGGTTCTAGGAATTTTCTCATGACCATGGTTTTCTGCAGGTTGGCCATAATTCCTGAAGCTTGTGCAATGTGCCCTAAGAATTTTAACATAGGTTTTGCAAATTCACATTTGTTATTTAATGTCAAACCTGCTTCTTGTAGGACTTTGAGGACTGCTCTCACTCAACAGTCTTCCTTCAATGAACCATGTATGAGAGTGTTGTCCACATGGAATATTACTCCTTCCATGCCTTTCAGGGTCTGAGACTTGTTCTTTGGAAGATCAGGTGCAGAAGCAATTCCGAATGGTAATCTGTTAAAACAATAATGACCAAATGGGGTGATAAAGGTGATGAACTATCTGGATTCTTTGTTCAGAGGCAACTGCCAAAAGCTGCTGTTACCATCAAATTTTGTGAAGAGGATACCTTTTGCTAATTTGGCAAGACTTTCGTCCACTGGTGCCATCAGGTGGATCATGCACTCCACTGACTTGCTTAAATGAGTCAAGTCCACACAGTTTCTAAACCATTAGACTTTGGTACTGTGACCATTCCAGAACACCACTTTATCAGTATGTTTACTGGAAAGATGACCCATGTTCTAACATGTGTTCAATCTTATTCTTGACTTTGTTTATGAGTGGGTGAGGGACCTTCCTCACCATGAAGAGAGACATAGGCTTAGCATCCCTTAGGAAAGTCTGAAAATAGGGATGGAAATTCATTTCTGAATACATTGTTGGACTTCTCATCAACAATTTTATCAACCTTGTAAATCTGCCTCAACTGTAAGCAAAAATGGTGACACCTGGTTCTGTATAACGTACAGGGGTTCAATAATTTATTTATCCCTGTATCTTAATCTTGCCAAGTATTGGTCTATTACTTTCATTGTAGTCCCTCATGGACCTTGCAACTGAATGGAGGATGACTGCAATGTGATATTTAAGCCATTTAACTTCATCAGATAATACTGAAACACCTGCGCCTATATCTAGTTTGAATTCTGTGGGGTGACCATTAACTGCTAATTTAATGCTCTAATAATTACTTTCTGTTTTGTTAACTTCTCCAAAGAAGGTTATTTGTTCTTTCTGTGGCTCTTCTACTTCTTGGATTTTTCTTGGTTTGTTGTTAGCTCTTTCTCCCTGTGAGCTATAGGAGCTTTGGATCTGCAGACTATTTTAAAATATCCTTACCTCCTGTGGTTGTGGTGCTTTGCTCCCCCTGCTGGGCATTCTTCCCACTTGTATAGGGTTTTCCCGCCACACCAATAGCATCTCAAGATGGCAGTTGCTGTGCTTTCTCTTGATTTTGCTGGCTTTTGCTTCACTGCACCTTCTGTTTTTTGTTTGACATTTTTAATGGCTTCATTCTTTTTCCAAGGGACATTACTTTCCCCACAAACAACCACTCTGTTTTGCTTCCTAAGCTCAGTTTGTTGCACTATTTGTACTGCCATTGGGTGAGTTAAATCTTTGTTTACAAAAGATCAGATAGGGTTTCATCTAAGACCCCAACCACGATATGATCATGTATTAATTCATCTCTGAGGATTCCATAGTTGCAATTTTCCACATCTGTAAAGGTCATTTATAAGTGTGTCCATGGATTCGCCTGGTTTTTGCCCCCTTTTATTAAATTTCTCTTGCTCAATGGTCAAATTTTTTCAAACACTGAAGTACAAATCGAATGCCTGGAGGACTTCCTCAAAAGAGCTCAAAGCCTCATCAATGCCTTGTCTTTCAATAACATCATCTGCTATGTCTTCTACTGCATAGAGTAAGGTATTGACCTGATCCTTCTGTTCCTTCTTATGCAAACCAGAAGCTTTTCTGCATCTGGTGAATCTTTTCTTCCAATTGTCCCAGTGTTGAGATTGTTCCAAGCTGCAGTACTTCGGAACGGTTCAAGGAATGGCAATGCAGGCTTCATATTTACTCTAAGCTCTGGATCTGTTGCTGCTTCAGTAGTTTGGCTTGTAGATTGTGATCTGTACTTACTGCTGTCTGGTCTCAGGGTCTGTGTGTCTGCTTACATCTGCAGCACCCATGATGCTCCATTCTCAGGTAAGCCTTCAATCTTTTGTCTTCTTGTCCTTTTTCTAAAGATCTGTAGGTGTGTCAGGTCTACAGTCCTCTCTTGGACTCTAGTAGTTTTTCTGGGTCTTTTACACTCCGTCCACTGCAACTGTGGGTGGAATTGACCCAGGTTTGCACTAAGTGTGGTGGCAGGTGGGAAAAAGAACACTTTACCCACCGTCTGCAATGGCAGCTCTTCACACCATGTCGTTCCAATCACGCCTTATTAATCAGGCATTTCCAGGAGACATGCCGCTCCGCTGGCTGGTGGCCTCCAGTTCACCCGTCATGCCGTCACCTCGCCACTTCCTCACATCGGCCGCCATATTTAAAGTGCGGTTGCACGCACACCACTCAGTGCTTCCAGCCCAGGATTACTACACAGAAGACATGGCCTCAAAATGCAAGAAGACTGCACCCCCTGATTCAGTGACGCGTCCCTGGAATGCCTTTTGGATGCCATGGAGACCTGCTGTGATGTCTTCTACCCCCACTCTGGCCACAGGAGGGGCAGCAACATTACCAATCTGGCTTGGGAGGTGGTGATAGTGGTGGTCAGTGCAAATGCCATGTAATAGAGGGCAGCCACCAAGTGCCGAAAGAGGATGAATGATTGCCTCTGTTCTGCTAGGGTAAGTTACTCTTCTCATCATTCTCAACTCACACACTCACAAACCCATCACACATCCATAAGGATCTCACTCACTGTCGGGTCAAGGGACCATTCACTTTCTCACACACACCTTCATTGTCCTTATCCCTTCCACGGGACCATTCACCACCCACACATACTTATCATCTAGCCTGGCAGATGTCCTGCTTACACTCTCTCCATCTGTATGGCTGGCGAAGATCTGGACCGTTCCTGTGCTGACAGTGAGGTCACTGGTGCTCAACCAAGTGAGGATCCAACAGTGCAATATCCATCAGATAATCGTCCTGTGAGTGATGTGTCCTGTTTCACAGGCCACTGCTATGAACTAATGATCTCTGCTTGCTTTTTGCAGGCACATCTGGGAAAAGCCAAGGGAGTCCACAACCAGGTCCTCGACTCAAACCCTGAAGACACCTCAGAAGAGGAATCTGCTGAAACCTTCATTGAAGTTCCATCACAGCACTCACCCACACCTTCCACCAGTGCAGAGATAGACACCTCGGTGGGACCATGCTTTAGAGTAGCCTCGGGGTCACAATCTGGTGAGCACATCACACTGTCTGATCCACAGCAGGAGGAGGCAGGGACTTCCCAGGTTTCTGGTACTCGGAGGACTGTTGGAGACAGAAATCTGCTGAGTCTGTCAGATGATGAGCCTTTGGACTCAGTCATGTCTCAGTCATATCTCAGTTGCGGGAGCCGCAAAGACAAGCTCGGGAACATGAGAAAAGGATTTCCGCTGCACTCCTCAGATTGCAAGGTGGAGGAGCCTGCCTACCTTCAGTCTGAGGTGATAGCGCCGGCATGCCAATGCGCCGAGGTCAACACTGGTAGGATGGTGGCTTCCATGGAGCCCTTGGTCCAGGATATCAGTCCTATAATGTTGCGTGTGCTGAAGTCCATCGCTGATGCCATAGTTGGCCTCCAGCAGTGTAATGCAAGAGTGGTGCAGGGCAGCTCGATTTCACTCCAGCTTCCTCTTCTCCTCAAGGAACCAGCCAGGGGGCCCTTGGGCACCCACATGCAGCAGGATCAGAAGGTGCACACCCTGGGGCCATCTACCCAAGTGACTCCGGGAGTGACCCGCCCATCTGAATCCCCGCTTCCTGTGACCTCAGCAAATCCAGCTTTACAGGCCAAGGAGTGTGGCACTGCCACATAGCAGGACCCCAAAAGCAGGCTGTGGCCATCCAGGTCTCAGCCCTCCAGAGGACGCCCGCCAAGATCATCACAGACAAAACGTAGCAGTCAGCAGGCTGCCTCCTCCTCCACTGTGGATGTCGGGAGAGCACCAAGACATCGCTGCAGGGTTAGGAAGGTTAAGAAAATGTAGTTGCTCAGCCTGAGCATGGGTGTTAATCACTTTTACATAATGTTCGCTTTGTTAATAAACTCCCAAGAATGTCTCCTTGCCTATTGTTCCTTGTTCTGATGAGCATTGTTTGTGTCAGTCTGATGTGAAACCTTGGCCGCTGCACAAGATAAAGGCAGGTGTCTCAGTCCAGGGCCTCTTCCCTGTACTTTGTGCAACCTTCCCAGCACACTGATGGTGCGCCTTCAAGGTCAGTGGTAATATCAGTCATCCCTGCACCTCTGTGGGGCTTATCATTGCTGCCAGAATGTCCTGGGCTCCCAGCACCTTTGAGGTACAGCTGCAGCACCCCCCATCTCATCAGCATCTATGTCTGGTGACAGTGCAGTCCTGAAGGGCTCAGCTCACGAAGGGTGCCATAGGATCAGGAGTAGTTAAAGTTTCCCCGCTGCATCTCCGTGATGTAATCCTGTTCACAGAGCGCAAGTGAGATGCCATCAGCCAGACAGGAGTCAGACATTCACAGAAGTAATGTGAGGATCTATGGAGTGTCTTCACTACATGTCGTCATCATCCCCCTGGAATGCAGGGACTATTGGCATCCGCTGCATTTCCACAACAGGAGCCTTATCACGGAGGGTATGTGTGCTGCCAGCAGCCAGACAGGAGTCAATCATTCACAGATGCAATGTGAGGATCTATGGTATCTCCTCACTGCATGTCAGCATCATCATCCTTCTCCATGAACCTAGCAGTTATGAAAGCCTGCTGAAAACACCTGCCTTGTCTGGCCAGTGCAATGGCCTCATCGCCGTCATCCTCGCCCTTGAGGAACTCCTCACCCTCATCCCTGCTGACGTCCTTCTTATCGGAGGAGATGTACAGCTCCTCCATCTTCTCCTCAGCCAGCTTCTCTCCTCATTGCAACGCCAGATTGTGAAGGGCACAGCAGGCGACGTTGATGCGCGGCACCCTCTGAGACTGTATTGCAGGGCTCCACCAGACCAGTCTAGGCACAGGAACCTCATTTTCAACATTCTGATGGTTTGCTCCACCAAGGTGTGAGCTGCAGCATGAGCCTCGCTGTATCCTCTCTCTGCTGCAGTCTCAGGCCATCGCATGGTGTCATCAGCCACGTCCTCTGCAGATAGCCCTTGTCTCGAGGAGCCAATCCTGCAGCCTCCGTGGACCCTGGAAGACATCAAGGCTGTGAGACCTAATGAGAATGTTGGAGTTATGACACTGCCTGGGAATTGTGCGCAGGATGTGTTTGTGGTGTTTGCACACCAGCTGAACATTCAGCGAGTGGAAGCCCTTGTGGTTGACTTAGTTGCCTGCTTGTTGCCACAGAGATCTGAGTGCCACATGAGTGTAGTCGATGGCACCCTGCACCTTGGAAAACCTGAGGTCTGGGTAAATCCCAGTGCTGTTGCATCCAGGCTTTTCTGGTCCCGGATGAAATGCACAAAGTCGTGTGCCTTTGTGAAAATGGTGTTGTGACCTCATGGATGCATTTGTGGGTGGAGGCTTGTGATATCCCACAGAGGTCACCTGTGGAGCCCTGAGAGGAGCCTCTGGTGTAAAAATTGAGTGCTGCGGTAACTTTCACGGCCACTGGCAGTGAATGCCCTCCATAGCTCTGGAGAGAGTGCAGAGGAGATTTAGAATAATGTTGCCAGGGTTAGAAAAGTGTAGCTATGAGGAGAGATTGGATAGGTTGGGTTATTTTCCTTAGAACAAAGAAGGCTGAGAGGTGACTTGATTGAGGTGTACAAAATTATGAGGGGAATAGATAGAGTGGACAGGATAAAGTTTTTTCCCTTGATGGAGAATTCTAGAACCACGGGACATAGATTCAAGATAAGTGGCAGAAGGTGTAGGGGGGACATGAGGAAGAACTTTTTTACGCAGAGGGTAGTGGGTGTCTGGAATTCGCCGCCCAAGTTGGTGGTAGAGGCAGAAACTTTAAACTCTTTTAAAAAGTACCTGGATCTGCACCTAGAGTGCTGTAAGCTGCAGGGCTATGGGCCGGGTGCAGGAAGGCGGGATTAGAAAGGGCACCTGGGTGTCCTCAGGCTGGCATGGAAAAAATGGGCCGAATGGCCTCCTTCTGTGCTGTAACTTTTCTATGGTTCTATGGTTCTATTCCCCGTGGTACCATATCCTGCAGCAGGTGGCAGATGTCACTGACCAGCTCCCTGGACATACATAGTCCTCAGCGACACTGGTTCTCGGTCATCTGCAGGAATGACAAGTGCCATCTATAGATCGTGGGTCTAGCTAGGTGCCGATCAGTGAGGGCTTGCTGTGGCTCTTCAGCAGTGTGTGCAGGAGCCTCAGCCGTCCCATCTGCCTGAGAGTGCTGCTCCTCCCACTGCTCAGCCAGTTGCCTCCATCACTCTCTTCTCCTTTGTAAGCCATGAGGCATACAGCTAGGTCACCAGGCCCCATGCTCCTGATGTACTCCTCCTGCAGAATGAAAGAGAGAGACGTGTAGGTTAGTTTCGGTGTACTAAGAATCTCTCTTGGTTAAGTCTGAAGGCTCCTTACTGCAACCCAGAGTGTGCTGGCCACCTCTTGGAGAGTTTAGTCCGAGGAATGGCTGCCTGAAACCCCACCCACCTCTGACCCACTCCACCTGACTGATTGGCTGCAGTTTTTGCCCATTGGACTGCATGCTGTGATCTCAGCTCAGGTGCAGGCATTTTCCAAACGCGCACTGCAAGGCAGAACTGTTAGCTTGGACCATGGGGGAGACTGATCCAATCCTGAATTATGACATTGCAAAGGGCTGGGAGCATCTTCACCAGTGACTGCTCCATGACCAGCTTTCGTAAAGAGGTTGCCCAGTCGCCCGATTGTCCTGCAGTCCACTAAAATGCTTATTAGTTTGCAATCTGTGCCCGAGGGATGAAAAGCCCTGGAGCATTTGGTGCCACTTTCAGGCCTCTGTGTTGCTTGAGTGGGCAGATAAGCTGTGCCTGAACTGTCTCAGCTGTGGAGGAATGGTCACTTTATACAAGGTTTCTCAAATGTGTAGCCGCTTCCCTCCACCCATCCCCCCGCACATGCTTGTGCAATAACATCAACTGCAGTGCAGCCCTTGCCCACCCCAATTCACCTTAACCACAGTGCAGCCCTTGCCCACCCCAATTCACCTCAACCGCAGTGCAGCCTTTGACCTGGCACCGCACTGTCAGCCAGCCAGAAAATGTGACTTGCCTGTGCCTTTGCCTGAATATGCAGCCCTTCAACCTTGAGGTCCAACAGGCGACGCTCTTGAGTGCTGCGCAACGTTATTGTGCATTCACCTCCAATTCCCCATGAAGTGCAGCTCGCCAGGTGCATGCCTTATAAATGCTGTTGTGAAACACATCGGTGTGCAATCACATTGACATGTTCAGATGATCCAGCATGGGGGATGATTCTGGTGAGCTGGACTTGTAATGATATGCAAATGTATTACAATGAAGTTCCCAACACGCGGTGGCAGGAAACGCAACCTGGCATTGACGGACGGAGCGGATGATTGTAAACTAGTTTCACGATATCAGGAAACCAATTTTTGGCCTTCCCGCCATATTGTCTGCTCATGCTCGCCATGATGCCCAACGCCAGCTGGCACGGAAAATTCCACCCCATGTTTCAGATAGTGCATATAAACAGTTGACATGAACCACCAGCTTCCACCATGTTTTGTCTTGAGTTCAGGGTCCAGATGGGCTTTCTTTAGGGTCTGCCTGTTATCCTAAGAATATACCATAGACTGTTATTCATAAAATCCACTCTTATTTATTTGCGGATCTACGTACATCTCAGTACCCTACCTGAGGTTGTACTTCTGCTTCCCACCAGATTGCAGTCTCTTAGTCATGTGACATTGCATCGTAGTTACATTGGCAGTTACATCAACATCAGGTGCTCCTGATGATAACCCTTTACCAAACTGAATTGAATTAAAACTGGATTATCATGACGTCAACATGCATGCGCTCAGCCAACTCAGCTCACACCTCCCAAACTGTCCCCCAACCGATGTCACCGCAAGTCACCATTTAACAATTCATTATCAAAATGTACTCACAGAAAAGACAGGAAAACCCAGAAGAATTTTAAAAAGTTAATTTTATTTTTATATGCTTTAAGGTATATTAACCTGCAGTTCTTCTGTTCCCCATATCTTTTCCTCTTCGCTTATACTTCCCCAGGGCATTAAGCACTTGTAACTGACTGGAGTAGATAGAAGGGGCTGGTCAGATGAAATGCTTCAGCAATGTCACTAATACCATAGTTTCAATGAAACATGGCCAACGTTGAGGAGCTCAATAGTAGGGTGAGAAACAGTGGTAAAGAGATTTACGTAAATGTATAGATTATAGAACAGCAGCAGCAACTGCAGCTTGAGAAAGAGTTGACGTTGAATCATTGTGGGAACGTAACGAGGCAAATGCACACATAATTGAAGAGTTTGTTAAAAAGCATGAATTGTCAAGATAGGGATTTAATTAAGGATGTGTTGAGAACTGTAGTTTCAAACAGGTGAGTAACTCGGGACAAATTGAAAACAAAAGGGTAAGATTAATGAAATTATAACATTGATGAATAATAAATATTGAGATCTAAATGTTTCTTAAGGCCTTTGTAATGTGTAATGTGTTTGGAGGGCCCTTAATGAATCAGATCCAAAAGGAATTGAAGGATATCAACTGCAATTCTTATTTATATAGTAAAATATCTCAAGGCGCGTCACTGGAGCTACGTAAAAACGTATTCTGATGGTTAACCAAATTTGTCAAACAAGTAGGCTTTATGAAGCACCCTAAAGGAGGAGAAAGGGAGAAAGAGGCAGACGTTTAAGGAGGGAATTCCAGACCTAAGGGCCTAAGAGTAGTGAAAGCAAGGCTATCAATATGGAGTGTTGAAAATTGGGGCTGTGCAAGAGGCCAGAATTTGAGGCACTGAGATATCAAGGATAATCAGATACCAAATTTTATTAAAGAAAGTCACCTGTAAAGGTGGTTAAGTGTAACCTAGCCTGATGTAAAGTGAGATATTTGGGCACTGCCTACTTTGCCAGGAAACCTTGTAATCATAAAGAAAAGCCTGGAGTTTAATTCCGTTGATGTTTGCCATTGCATAGCTCAGTTGTGAAACTGCACCAATGGAAGTGTTTACAGTTCAATTGATCAATGTCCAAGGTTTAAAGGATTTTAGGGAGAAGGACAGAAAGGCTCCAGGTACTCTTCCTGCTCAAGAAAACGTTGAGCCATAGCTGGACTGTGTTAGAAAGTCTGTCGTCACCCTGTGGTTTTACCCTGGGTGAAGAATTGCCTTATTACACCATTCAGCTGACTAAATGGAGTCCAAGGAAGACTAACTGTGGTGTACCTGGAACAATGGAAATACTGTGTTAATGCTGATCTGGCACAGTTTTTTTCCCTTTATTCTTTCATGGGATGTGGGCATCACTGGCAAGGCCACCATTTGTTGCCTATCTCTAATTGTCCTTGAACTGGATGACTTGCTAGGCCATTTCAGAGGGCAATTAAATGTTAACTACATTGCTGTGAGTCAGAAGTCACATATAAGCCAAACCAAGTAAGGACAGCAGATCTCCTTCCCCTAACGGCATTAGTGAACCAAATGAGGTTTTTTATAACAATTGTTTCATGGTCACTGTTGCTAGCTTTCAATTCCAGATTTATTAACTGAATTTGAATTCCACCAGCTACCATGGTGGGATTTGAACCTGTGACCCAGAGAATTAGCCTAGGCAGCTAGATTACTAGTGACATTACCACTATGCCACTGTCTCCCTCTGCATTGTTTGCCTACCTGTCGATTCTCAGGGCCTATCCACTACTGACCGAAGCACCCACTGACCACCTGAGCCCCATCTCCCCATTCACCTGACATCCACCCCTCCCCCTGCACTGACAACCCAAACCAGCACCCCATGCACCCCCACCCCTACCCACCGAACCTGTCCATTTACCATACAAACATACCTTCTGCCTGGCTTCTGAAAGTGGCTGGACCTTTAAACTTACCTGCTTCATGTGGCAGCTAGTGCCATAAAAAGGGGTCTTGGCTTCCTCACCTCCGACTCTGCAGTCCTCATCTGAAGGCCTCAGGAGCATGTTGCCCTACACAGTTCTCACCTGGCCTGAGTCGGATAGTTGGGCGAGAAAGAAGCAGCTGAAATTTGAGCTAGGAAACTAGGAAAATTCCACATTTCTTTGCTTCCCAAACTGCTGAATTTCAATATTTAAGTAAAGTCTGGAAATAAGGACAGAATTTAGAACTTTTTAAACTGAATTACATTTGCACACCTTGTTATTTTTTTATATTCATTCATGGGATGTGATTGTTGCTGCATTTATTACCCATCCCTAATACCCAGCGAGCATTTAAGAGTCAACCCCATTGCAATAAGTCTGGAGTTACATTTGGGCAGACCAGGTAAGGACAGCAGATTTCCTTCCCGAAAAGACATTAGTGATCCAGATGGATTTTTGCAACAATCGTTTCATGGTCATTATTAGACTTTTAATTCCAGATTTTTATTGAATACAAATTTCACTATCTGCCATGGTGGGATTCAAACCCATGTTCCCCAAAACATTATCCAGGGTCTCTGGATTACTAGTCCAGCAACAATACCACTACACCATCACCTCTCCTGAATCTTGTTAGGATAATTCCCCACCAACTACTATATTTGATATTGAGACACTGGTTGTCTTAGGACATGGATTGCATAATCAGATGAGTAGCTGGCATTTACATGTGTGTACCTGGAAATATTTTGAGCGCTCAATAATAAGTCTGAGAGACAAAGACTTTTAAAATGGCTGAAGCTATGTCTGTGACCCTCAAACAATATGGGCTAGTTGGCAGTACCAAAGAAATGTGCATCGCGCTATCTCTGAAGAGACCCTAATGACCCTTTGTGGGCTGCAGAAACCAAATTCAAAGGGAACCATACAGAGGTCATCTACATTTTATGAGCCAGGCCTCACTAACTGGTGCCAAATAGTCTGCTAGGGCAAAGGACCCAGACAAAGGGATGCATACCCTTTGTCAAAGCCAAAGTGAAGAGGTGGGAGTCATGTGATATGGACCCCCCCGACCCCCAGCCCCACAGCTGGTGGAACCAGTAATATTGCCCTGTGGAGATGCAAAGCTCAGTATGCCATCTTTGTATCTACCAAGCAACAACCCAGAAAAGGGGTTCTGTCCAGGTTTGAATGCCTGGCCCCATCTACACTGTTTTGACTGGAACCCCTGCCTATCTCTACATGCCTATCTCATTGTGGAAGTTATCTCTACTAGAAAAGTGAATTATCCAGCATCAGTTTTCAACCTTCCAACCTCTGTGAAAGAATACACCATTGGACTTTGATTCTGGACTCTGGACTCACACAAAACAATAAATCTTTTCTCTGAGGTCTTTGCCCCATAAATATTTCCCCCTTTTATTGTATGAGTGAAAAGGAGGCAACGTTGCTACCTCTCTCCCCCATTTGAGTGTGTGCAAATAAATTAACCCTGAGTTTACGCTATCTCGAGTTTGCTTTGGGGTTACTTTTAGAAATTGAATCACACAAAAACTGAGGGGTTGGGAAATACGCCACTACTTATAAAGAGGGAAATCAAAATCAAAACACCTTTCTGTTTACAGACAGGTGGTGAGAAGAGAAATCAGCGCTGTTTAAATTTACCCCTGCCACCTGTCCGTAACACCGCACAGGTGAAGCAAAATTTCAATTTCCCAATCCAAGGCAAAGGGTGGCAGCATGAAATAAATGATACCACACATGGGGCAGAATTTTATGGCTGACGTACGGGTGGCAGAGCCCGCATGTCAGTGTTTAAAATGTTGCGCGCTGACACTGGGCGAGCATCCCGACGTCAGCGCGCAGCATCGCGATATTTAGCTGGGCGGGCACGCTATGGAGTGCGATGCACGCCCGCCATTAATTAAAGGCCTTGTTAAGGCCCTTAACTCGGCAATTGAAGCTGATTTTGAGGAGCCCGTGCGATCTTCGCCTCGGCGCACGGGCCCAACGGGCAGGTGGCTAACTGATTTTTTAACAAACCTCATCCACGGGCGGGATATGTGGGCTCAGAGAGGTTGTTAATGTTTTATCTGAAGTATTTATTGCAGAAAGTGTTTTAAACTTGCCTGTGTGACCGTTAGCAGTTCAGATCGATTTCCAATAGCTTTCTCTGTACTTTGACGCTTCAGCTCACCAGTCTGCAGACAGTACTCTTTATCGGGCCTGCAGCTTTCCGGAAGCCTCCATTTAGCCTGGGTGTAGGTTCTGACATGTCCACTGGAGGCAGCTTTTCTGAGGAAGAAGGGAGGGATAGAATAAGGAGGAGGCCAGGAGTGGACAATCACCCTCCAGGGCAGCCACCTTTGGGAGGCCAGGCGCAGGTGCAAGGGGCGCAGGGCCAAGAGGTTGTCCAAGGCGGAAGGGGCTGCAGAAGACACCACTATCCTGCTGCCAGGGTATACAGGCGTTGAAGCAGCTACTTCAATATGACTGAGGTGCAGTGCCATAAGAGGCTCTGACTGTCAAAGGGAACAGTGAACTATATCTGTCAGATAATTGGCCCCGAGATCTCCCCTAACTGTGTGGGCGGACATCCCATGCCAGCAGCTCTGAAGATCACAGTTGCCCTCCACTTTGATGCCTCTGGCTCCTTCCAGGGCTCAGTGGGTGAGCTTTGCAGTGTCTCCCAATCAGCTGTCCACACTTGTGTCAAGCAGATTACAGATGTTCTGTTCAGATGTGTATTGACCTTCATCCACTTTCGCTGTGACCAGGCAATTCAGGCACAGTGAGCCAGAGACTTCGCCACCATTGCTGGCTTCCGCTGTGTCCAGGGTGCTATAGCCTGTACACATGTGGCCATCAAGGCATCAGCAGGTGAGTCCGGTGCCTTCGTCAACAGGAAGGGCTTCCATTCCATGAATGTGCGGATAGTGTGTGATCACAGGATGCAGATTCCGCAAGTCTGTGCAAGGTACCCAGGCAGCTCCCATGACGCCTAATCCTCAGACACTCCCAGGTGCCGGGGCTCATCAGTGCTCTGGCTCAGCTGGATGGTTGGCTGGTGGGTGACAAGGGCTATACCCTCAGAAGATGGCTCATGATGCCTCTCCACCGTCCAAGAACAGAAGCTGAGCAGCGCTTCAGTAGGAGCCAGGGCACCACAAGGGCTGTGGTGGAGAGTGCCATTGGTCTTCTCAAGATGCGCTTCCGTTGCCTGGACCGCTCAGGGGACACACTCCAGTACCTCCCAGATTGTGTCTCTGTGATAGTGGTAGCATGCTGCGCTCTGCACAATCTTGCACTGGAAGTGGGGGAGATGCAGTTGGTGATGAGGACCTTCACACTCTGGATGAGGCTGCATATCATGAATCCAGCAGTGTCTCAGAGGATGTGGAAGCACAGGGCAATGATGAGGGGCAGTATGCTGATCTGTTATTACACCAAGGAGGCAGGGACATCCGGGACACTTTAATCCAATGAACCTTCAGCTAGCTCCACACACATGGATCTGCAGGACCAGCATTGCCTGCCACTTCCACACGTGGCACTTAGGTGTGACATCTGCCACCTCATCAGCTGCAACTAAGGGCTTAGTACAGAAACATCAATGCCCACTCAAACTCTCATGATATGTCTGTGAAACATACAAATGCAGCATAAAGGAAACACCCTCAGCCATGGTCAGAAAAGTGGACTTTATTCCCACCAAAATAAACCGCAAACGTCACTCTGATGCAGATAATGAAACATTCCCTAATCTAGGGCCAACATAAAATCACCAGTGACAAACCCGTGGAGTGCCTAGGGTGCCTTATGCTTACATTTCCGGGTGCTATGTCTTGGTGCCACCCCATTGCTCGGAGTGGCTTGTGAGACAGCCTGCTGACTCTGCTGTCCTGTTAGCCTCGATGACCTTGGCGGCTGTCCTCTGGCCCGTGGAACCTGTGCTGACCCCACCTGGGAGGGAGTGGCCAGTTCCAGAACTGACACCCCCCCGAGTTGTCGCAGGCTCAACAGATGCAACGGCCACTGGCAGAGTGGCGGAGGAGCTGCTGCCCTCATCCGGAGTGCCCTGAGAGGAGCTCGCAGTGACGACAGGCAGCTGCTGCACCGACGTGTGGTCACATTGGACCTCCCTGCTCAGTGCAGATGGATGGGCGCCAAGCTGCAACATATGGTGCCCAGAATATTTCCCACATTGCCAATGACCACATGTGGCCATTAGCGCTGTGAGGGCTTGCAGGTCAGAGCGTAACCCAATCAGATGATTCTCAATCTGCTGGAAGCCCCTCTCCATGAGAGTCACCAATCTCTCAATGGAGGAAGCCTGAAGCTCTGTCCTGAGGTTCGTGCCATCACTGACACTCTGCCTGGATTCCTCCACCACAGAGACCAAGTGAAGCATGCCCTCATGCAACCCTGCCAGATGTTCCCGCACAGCCTGCCGCTTGTCCTGCAGCTGCTGCATGGTTGACATCTCCAGAGGCACATCATCACTGCCCAACTCAGCATGTGCCTGGTCCCCTGCAGCCCTCTGGCTGCTGGCGCCATCGGCACTCTCTGTCCATGCCACCTCCTCCAGCGATTATGATATGCCCGCTCCACTGTGCCCCAGGACACGAGCCAACGTCATAATCCCAATGATGTGGTAGTCGCTGCACTGGTGGCTGGCTCGCTGAAATTATGTGATGCAAGTTGCAAGTGATGCCTCTCAGGCGTGAGGGGGGTGGTCTGGACGTGGCCATGCGGTGGTGATGCTGAAATTAACAACAAGGTCAGTGCATCAGTTAGCGTTCAGTCAGCAACACCATTCATCCCTTTCCCCCCCAGGCTCATAATGCGCTCAACCTTCAAGAACCTAAGGAGACGAACATTGGTGGGGTGGTAAATAGTCAAGAGGAGGCCCAAACATTACACACGCATACAGACAGGCTGGTCAGATGGCCTAAGAATGCCACATGGAATGTTATGTAGATAAGTGCGCGGTTAAGCACTTGGGCAAGACAAACAAGGTATGGGAATACATGAGTAATGGTAGGATCGTGGAAAGTCATGACAATTACAAGGACCTTCAAAACAAAAACAAAAACAGAAATACCTGGAAAAACTCAGCAGGTCTGGCAGCATCGGTGGAGAAGAACAAAGTTGACATTTCGAGTCCTCATGACCCTTCAACAGAAGGACCTTGCTGGACAGACCCATTAAGGTAGCAGAACAGGAACATAAGGCATTTAACAAGGTCAAAGCCAAACTTGCCTTTATTAGCTGAAGAATAGAATGTAGGAAAAGGGAGGCCGTGTTGCAAGTGCAGAAAAAGCTGTTGAGGCCACATCTACAATTCTGCGTTCACTTGTGACCTGCGCTTCATGGGAGGGATGGCATTGGCGTGGGGAGAGTGCAAAGGTTCCTGACCTGGATACATGTTGGCCTGGAGAGTTGGAGTGATGAGGAAACATTGCAAACACTTGTGACATTTGCCATGGAGCACAGGAGATTGACAGGTCACATTATTGACCTTTATACCGTTATGAGGGGCATAGAACGGATGGACAGAAGGCAACATTTCCCCTTGACGCAGGGATGGCTAACGTGGTGGCATTTATTTAAGTTGAGTGCCACGAGGTTGACAGGTGAGATGCTGAGGACCTTTTGGACAGAGTAATGTGTGACGCACTGGCTGAAAGGGTGGTGGAGGTACAAACCCTCCTAAGATGCAATAAGTTTTTGGATGTGCAGCAGCGATGCCATGGCATGTTAGGTCATGGGGATGGTGGTCACATTTGGGATCAGGTGACTTTGGAAGGTGTTGAATATATGCATCCTCAAGGGGCCAAGGGACCTTTGTGTATGACCTACATGTCTGACTGTATCAGTCTGTGAATGAGCAGTGTTGCTGCATTAACGATTGCAGCAACCATCAGTGCTTTGGATGGTGGGGAGACAGAGCAGGTGGGACTGTGGACCTCAAATACCTGGCACCCAGCCTCGCCAACACCTGCCAACCTGGCCGCTTGTCTCCTCCCCAGCTCCATGGCCTGCTCCTCAAATGTGGTGAGATGCTGCAGCACGGCGTGCCCACTGCCAGTGTGCAAACGTTCCCGGCTGTTGTTCTCTGCTTTTGCCTGCAGAACAGAGAAGAGCATTTATTGGGGCTGATCGCTCATGTACTCTGCACATGCACGCCGCACCCCAACTACAGTGGCCTATCTGAGGCCTCCAGCGGCTCCTGTCCACACTACTGGTGATCAGTCACCAGATGATAGTACGGCTGTTCCCAACCCCCTCCCCCAATGGCCACCTTGGACACATTTGGCGTCCATCACTTTGAATAACATGGGTCTTAGCGCCCATGGCAAGGAGGTGCAACTAGGTGTGGCGGCGAGGCCAGCAGATGGCTCTTGGCCACGACGCCTTGAAGCTCCCCTTCCACCATCTCATCACCATCAATAAGACATGTGTTGGAGTTCTGAGTATGTGTCTAGCTGCCTCCCCTGCAGGTTGTCCCCAGACTACTCAAATGCGACAAACACCAACATATGCTTTGGGGAGAACCCATTTTCTCCTCAACCACTAAGGCTGATGTAAGCATGGTCACTACCTGTTTGCCCAGCCAGCATGTGCCAAATGCCCAATGCAGTAACGACACTAAGACGTGGGCTGGGGGGGTGGGGGGGTGGTGGGGGGTGGGGGGGTGCTGGTGGTGGTGGTGGATGGCCTCAAAGGCTAAGGCTACTTGCTGGGTAAAATGGCCAAGGCCGACATGGTGCTCACCCTTCCAAAGCGCAACAAATTATTGAAGCGTTTGCGGCACTGGGTTCCTGTGCGCCACACAGCATCTTGAGAGCTTACTGTCTCCACCACCTCCTGCCACGCCTGCCTTGTCACGTGGGGGGCCCTCCTCCTCCCATCCTCGGGAAACAACACCTCCTGACAATTTGACACCTCTTCCAGGAGGGCAATAAGGCAGGCATCGGAGAACCGAGGGGCACTTTGGCCCCCCGCTGGCCTACCCTGTAGCCTGCCCCCCTCCTCCTCCTCTGCCCTGACCTCCTCTGGAGCCCGGTCGCTGGCCATGGTAAACAGCCTAAAGGAGGTTGCCTGGCCTTTCCTTATACAGACTGCCGGTTCCCCATTGGAACTGACAGTCTGAACACGCCCGCTGCACATTTGAATTTCCCTCTGTACACGGGAGTCTGAAACGCACTGGGTGGACCTTTATTGACCCGCCCACACAAAATGACGGCATGGCCCGTTTCGCCGGTGGCGATCAGCTCTGTGCCGGCCGCCGATTGGGTTGGCCTTGCCCGCCCGACAAACAGAAAATTCAGCCCATGATGATGACACAACCCAATGACAGCAACAATTTTTTCTATGAAGGTTCATTTAAAGTAAGATATTTGAAGTTTAAACATTTTAATCTTGCATCCAGCCATTCTAGAACTAGAGCATGGGGGAGTAATCAAGCATCATCCTATCTTGTTTACCTTTTTACTAAATTGATTGGTTTTCTATTTATACCATACTTTCAATGGAAGTAAAGTGGGCCAAAGTAACTATTTGCCTTGTACTAATACCTGAGACAAATGTAAATATCAATTATTTTAATCAATTTATCCAACTAAGTTACTCAATGACAGATTGAATCGCACATTATAGAGATATAGCGAAAAGAAAAAGACTTACATTTATATAGTGCCCTTCACAACTTCATTAATCAGAACATCTCAGATCATTTTACAACCAATGAAGTACTTTTGAAGTGCAGCCATTGTTGTTATGCAGGAAACCTGGCTGTCAATTTGCTCACAGCAAGCTTCCACTCACAGCAATATTATAATGACCAAATAACCTGTTTTTGTGATGCTGATTGAGGGATAAATATTGGCCAGGACATTAGAGATAACTCCCTGCACTTCCTAAAAATAGTGCCATGAATATTCCACGCACATGCCAGAGGGCAGACAGGGCCCTCATTTAACATTTCATTTGAAAGAGAGCACCTCTGACAGTGCAGCACTTCCACAGTACTGCACTGGAGCATGAATCTGGATTTTTGTACTCAACTCCCTGGAATGGGAACCTGAACCCACAACTTTTTGATTCGGGCAAAAGTACTACCAACTGATCCACACCTGACACACACAATGATGTGGAATGGAACAACAATAAATGACCAGCTTATTCCAGTTGGAATTTTCTCTCAACTTTCCTGTCAATTTAATGATAATCAAGTGAAGCCTATCAGTCAACTAGACCTTGCAATACTCCTCTCATCAACGAAATCTAAACTTACCCCATTTAGCTTCTGCTTTCCTTATTTGTTTTCAGGATCTAACTATAGTTTTAACTAATCTAATCCACTGTAGGGAAGCAACCAGATGGGAACACCACTATTACACAGCCATTTAATGTTAATTGCGGTTCTTAAGCCAACAATTTCAATAAAATGTCATGGAGTCTGGTGCTTGTGATAATCAGATACAAAAGAAACTTTAATTATAATATCGCATAACCATTAACTTCAAGTTAGTGTAATAAATACTAATACACATTTTCAAGAATTAACTTTATTCACTTTTTTTAAAGAAATGAGAAACTTGTGCGCTTATCCAGTTCTGTCTAATTAATTCATGAAATGTTTTTATCCCTGTGGTATTTTGTGTGTCTGAGCTTACATTCAGTGATGCTGTTGTTCTCACTGCTGTAAATGAAGGGTAAACAAACTTGGAAAATAAAGCCTCACTTACCTTAGATACTATGGGGGAGAAATAAACAGTTACATTATTTTTGGCATTTATTGAGCATTTTATAAGTATTAGTAACCTGGATGCCACAGGGATGCTCCTGTTGAAAAACAAGCACCCTGAATAAGAGTCTTCTTTAATGGTTTTTATAACTGACTGTACAGGGATGTCAACTTCTGAGATCCTCAGGTCTATTTACATATAAATTATCAAGTCTGGTTCTGTCCAATATACACCATTTTGGGTCTTTATATATGTTACATTTTAATAAAAGCACTGCATATATGTCAAAATAGCATGACGGTTATTCATCATCAGCAATACATTCTCTGATTAAAGCAAACAGTTTGAATCAAATTCCTAATCAGTTACATTGACAGTAAGCAATTATAACTGCTGACTGTCAAGGAATTTGACTAAAGTTACGCTGCTCTCAAATCCATTGGACAGTAAGACTGATACAGTCTGAAATTGTTGTTGAGTTTTTATTTTGTAATCTGAATCTGGCATTTCAGTTAACTGCATTAGTGTATTAGCGTGAACATCTATTTGTGAAAATCTCTTTCAATGTTGCTACTTTAGAAAAGTTACCTAACCAAGTTTATTTTTCAAGATTTAGGCCTATTCCGTTAAATTGGCTGACTATTCTTAGTAAAATTGTATTTTACTTCATATTTTGCTACTTTGAAGTGGGATACAGTGGAAAAGAGTTAAGTCATGAGAAGGGCACACTGGATCAAATGTTTCACAAATGAGATCATATCCTCCTTCCTAGGAAGGGGAACCCTTTATTATCATCCATTAAAATTATATAAGGATATCCACGTATGAACCAGGATTGTAGAACTGTGAGCTGAATGACACAAGCTCATTTGCCAGTCTACAAACTTGGGCTTCTCGGAGAAAAGACCTTCTAGATGAAAGCTTTCACCAGGGGGATGGGGGCGGGGGTGGGGTTGGTTGCGGGGGAAGCAATTGCTTCTTCCCGCTTACATTCCTTACAGAAAGCAGCTGGAATTCTCCTAGAAATTATGACAAATCGGACAGAGAGATGTCTCCTTGGCAGTGGAGAACAATGAAGCACTGACTGAGAGAAGGGGGCTAGTCCCAAGCTCTGGATGACTGCATTGTCCTCAGCTCAAGTAGGTCTTAAGGGAACCTATAGTCGGAATGTAGCATGCTTGTAGTTTAAACAAAATGTTATTGAGACACTACAAAGGGATATCTTATCATTTCATTGCATGAGACATCATTGGAATCCAGCTAAGCAGATTTGATGGCATCCCAGAATACTGTGGGATACTGCTTCATTCAGCTTGTCTTGCCATTAACAAAAACATAACTGAGCAGCTGAAGATTGCAAAAGATTAAAGATTTGACACATGAATTAGGCATTAAAACAGAGAAAAATGTAGGGGTGCTATTTTCTAAGAGAGTTTGAAAATACATTACACAAAAGAAACCAGTCAAAGGCTAACAAGCAATTTTAAACAAAGCAGATGATTTCCTGTGAAATACTGTGTACATTCTGTGTTCCTTTTCTCTCCTATCTAGCACATTCCCCGTGAATCTGAACTCAACGTAACTCATGCAGACAACTGAATCTTGTAAAACAAATATAATTACATGGAGAGTTCACTTATACACTATAAGAAATTTCTGAAGGATTATGCATTTATATTCAGCAGAATTCACAACTGTCAAGTCGTCATGTTTGGCTAGATTTTTAAAGTATCATATTGCCCCAAGATGAATGGTCATCTCAAATTACCCATGGGTTCCAACTTGTGAATCACACTACATGTCACTTGGTTTAACTGGTACAGACCAAGCTTACGAACACAGGCCAACTCTACCAAAAGTGGAATCCTCCAGCTCATACAAGTCAGACATGACATAACACAAGTATGAAAGGTTGCACATTGCAGTACTGAAGTCATTTATTTCATCCCTTAAAAGTTCTCTGTTGGTTCCTGTCAGTTTTCCAGATGCCAGAAACATTCTGTGCTCATTCCTTTAGGCCACCTGGGTTGCTATGGCATTTTTACTGCTAGAAAATTGAGCATATGGTACATTTGCTTTATGGCATCATGGTTGAGACCTGTGATTGTTTTTCAGTACCAATCTATTAAATATTTTTACAAAAGTATTTGATGTACTTTCCAAGTTTCAATTAACTATAGCTTATTTAAAAAAATACAACTGCTTGCTCCTCCTGTCTTTCATGAATGTTCCTCCTAGCCTCACAAAAATCTTCCCACTTGCCGTTAGTCCCTCTATGACCCAACACACCTACCCTTGCCCCCCACCAATTACTTACCTCTTCCTTTGTGGACTCAGCAGATTTCCCATCCATTCCTAGCTGACAGGTTTCCAGCAGCCAGTTCTATTCCAGTAGAATTCTAGGTGGGAATGCAAGCTGTGAGGAGGACATAAAAAGGTGAATTTTTGTCTACTGGCTCAGAGAAACCTGAGTTGGGGTTGGGGGGGTGGGAGGTCAATATGGAGGCACACAGGGCTGCAATTTTGAATTTCTCCAATGATTCCCGCTGCCCAGTATTTTCATTAGGTCTTGAATCATGGCAGGTCATGACTCAACACTTGCTTAATGTGACGTCAGATTCACAATTTTAGTCCTTGCTGGAAATTCAAATTTCCCCGCCTTTGTCATTTTTATGTAGGTGGATGTTTTCCTGAAGGCTGTGGGAGCCCCACCAATTAAGTCAGTGCATGGACCTTGGGGAAAACCTGTGGAGTCAGAAACATTTACACAGGTAGGTTTAAAAGGCCTTGCTAAAACAGTCTCATATTCCCCCAGAACTCCTCCATGCTGCCTCATATCCCCTCCATACCCCCTTGCCCAACCCACCTCCTGCCAGACCCCTTCCATGAACCATATGCATCCTCCATACCCAGTTTCCCGTATTCACTGTGTACAGAATCAATGAGCCATTGACAAGTCTGACAAATTTTTGAAATGCCCCTGAAACTGACACAATAAGCAAAGAAGCTTTGAAAATCTATTATTTTGTTTAATTGACATATTTATTACTTTATAAGTTAGTATTTCTTTGTTGTTGTTTTTCAATGCCTGTTTGTTTATTTGGACAAAATTAATAGGTGTGAAGTAAATTTAAGTTTTTGTCACTGATACTAAGTTGTGGCAGGTTTTTCCCACAGATGATTTTCAAAACCTCTTTGCTTATTGCGTCAGTTTTAGGAGCATTTCAATGACTGTATTCTATTTCTCCCTGCATTGTTAACCCTGTGTGGGTTACTACTCAGTCTGGTTCTGATGCCTTCAGTAGCTGCTTCTGAGTCTTACGGACACATCCTAGTTGTGTAACCCCATCAAACCTTGGCCCAAGGTCTGTTTATAATCCCATGAAAACATATGAGTGTGAGCAATTCTAACTTTTTGTTACCGGTTACTTTTTACCAGATGCACTTGCTACAATGCAAGCCGTGGCTAAGTTGGTAACACTCTTGCCTCTGAAGTTTGTGGACTCCAGTGCAAAAATCTAGACACTCATTATTGCACTGTCAGAGGTGTCGATTTTCGAATGAGATGTTAAACTGACGTCCTGCTTCCTCTGAAATACAGGTGTGGAAGATTCAGTGGCATTTTCTGGAACAAAAAGGGAGATATCCCTAGTGTCCTGGCCAGTGTTTATCCCTCAATCAGCATCACAAAAACAAATTATCTGGTCATTGTTGCTTGCTGTGCACAAATTGACTGCTGCATCATCTACGTTACAACATTGGCTACATGGAAAGTGCTCAGGGTTTTGGTGAAATGTATTATATAAATGCAAGGCTTTCAGTGTCAGGGCTGATTTTCCTCCTCTGTTGTACCAATGTAACCTGGGAGGGCAGGTAAGTACAATAGGATGAGGACCAGTTAAACCAGATCCTTAACCATTTCTATTTGTCAGGATTGTCACTGGAAATCAGGGTTGCTGCAAGAAAAGTGCCTACTTACTTATGTGCAGATGTATGCAAATGATGCAGTAATGGCGGATGACATCATGCATCCAATTTCCTGTCATTTTCTGCTTCATTTGCATTGAATATAATGTCTGCCTGTTTAAAGCAGACTTGCCAGGATCAGCTGCCAAGGAAAAGCGCAATTTAAAGGGATAAAACAGGTTAAAGTTGATTTGCCTGTAAAAACCTTATTTCTGGATTTAAGTACTGGTGCTTGAGGGATGATCCTCTTGATAGGCTTTACAAATTTATTTCTGTCAGACTTAAACACTTAACCTTTCTTAGATTTACTAAGACTATCATGTACTAGCGCATGGACTCAATTTATTGCAGCTTTACTCAAATTTGTTGCTCATTGTCCAGTCATTGCCAGTTCATGCTGCCAATGTTTGTCCTTTCCTCTTTCTTCAAATCTACACTAATGCACCATTTCCTTGTTACAGTTTTCTCTCCTCTATTTTGCAATGTTAGGAGCATCTGGTTTGAGTACTTCTCCACTGCTAGTTGGGTGAACTCTGACTCATAATCTGAGCCTCCTGCACCCATCCTAAACATGGCTGTCTGCTAATGACAATCCACTTTCATTTGTAAAATTTGGGCAGACTGCTTTTGGTTAGCATTTGATATTCTTATTCGACCTTCGCTGCCAACACAATTTTTGTGCTACGCCAAATATTTCTGATATGCACAATGTAAAAGATGATTTCTGTAAAGTGAGCTAACTCCCTACAAATAAAGATGTGATATTATATGGACATTATAGAATTCCCCAGGGTTCAACAGAACTCCTCTGTTGCTGTAATGTACTTGATGTTTCAGTCGTTTTCTGGTGACGTAGCCTTGGCTATATTTTATTTAGCAGGTTTATTAAAAGTAAAAATTAAACTAGACAAACGATCAACACAGCAGATTTCATTACACAACAATTAATATTTATATAGCAACTTTAACAAAATGAAATATCCCAAGGCTTTTCACAGCGGCCATTATAAAACAATGAATGACACTGGATCACAACGTCTAATTTATACCTCCTCAGTTCAGAAAATTAAATGTGCAACATTTCAAACTCTTCTCGTTACCCTGAATTTGGAGGACCATGCAGAGAACAAAGCTTAACCTCACAGAGCCCTCATGCACTCACCTCCACACAGTCTGCAGTACAGTAAAACAGAAGAAACTGATGAACTGGAGCTGTCAATCAGCACCATTAAAACAGCTTGGTTGGTATGTCTAATATAACAAGGCAATAAATCCACCATCCTCTCCTGGTGGATCAGGAATGAGCACTTGTCTCTTTTCATAGCTTCAGTAAACAGCATCTCAAACAATAACAACTTCTTGACTGAGGATGTAAAAAGGTCATTGATGTCATCGGATGATATTTGCATAGTTGAACACCAAACCTTTCAAAGCCATTTATTTGTACAGTTGGGGCCAGCCATCTTTCACAGAAAATTGAACCTGACACAAGGCAGCAAGCATTCCCAAGTAAGGTATTATACAGGCAAAAGCTTCCTCCACTCTCCACTGCAACAACACTCCACTGCAAGAAAATGTCCTACTTATTCCCACTTCCCACACCAGCAATCGCATGGCTTCTTTGAATGAGTTTGCTAATTTCCATAAATTAAAACAGGAAACTGTAGGCTCCTGACCATTAAGAATTGGATTGACACTGCCTAAACCCACTTCACAAAGGACAGAGGAGACATGTATCCCATCAATCCGGAAGGGATTTAAATTCAGATTCCAAAAGTGAAATGTCAATGGTTAATCCACTGCACCATCCAACTTTTCCTAGAAATGCCTTTAAATTCTAAGTAGACATATGAATATCATTTCCCATCCAACACAGAGTAACCAATTAAGTCTTCAGAAATCAATTTAAAGGAGTACTTTCATAAATCTTACTTTAAAAAATATATAATATAAAGATCCATAAGACATTAAGCTGAAATGATCTGATTTGTCACAATTATATTCTGAATCAGAGAAGTACAAAAATTCTTATAAATGTATATATGCAAGCGTTTGGAAAGCTGTATAATAGTTCAGTATTCAAAAGAGAATGATTTCATAGAGGACGGGTTTACATAGGAACTGTGAATCCACAGGGACACCAATCCCCACAACAAAAAAGTCAAGGCAACCCAGGCAGCCTGAATATAAGTGACCACAAAATGTTATTAGCTATAAAATAAGAATCAGCTGGGAATCATTCATCGAATTTTGAAGGAAGTGAGTAACATAATGAAAGGGCTTACATTGCTACTAAAGTTTACTCCTTGACATATCTAGGATCTGGCTAGGACATAATAAAAATGACTATAATCTACATAAAGCAGACCATTAAAATGGCTGCAATATAAAATCAGGTTTTCTAATTTGGAGACAAGTCAAAAAAGACCTCTCTTTCCACAATGTCTAAAATTTAAAAGTATATCCTTGTTATTTTGGACTCATCTTTGGCCTTTTATTCCTTCATTCTTTCATGTGGTGCGGGCATCACTGGCAAGGCCAGCATTTTGTTGCTCTTTCCTTATTGCTCTTGAACTGAGTGGCTAGCTAGGCCATTTCAGAGGGCAATTAAGAGTCACACCCATATTGCTGTGGGCTGGAGTCACATGTAGGCCAGACCAGGTAAGGATGGCAGATTTCCTTCCCTAAAGAACAATAGTGAACCAGATGGGTAGAATCGTTGCCGGCTGCAATGATGGGTTTTTGCACCATATCGTCCCATTCCTGCCTCATTAATTATGCAGCCACAGGAAGCACACTGACTGGCTGGCGAGCGGCCTGCAATTTGCCCGCCACGCCATTATCTCACCACTTCCTCGTGCAGGGCACCACATTTCAACTGCAGCCACCCCCACACTTCTCAATCCTTGTAGCCCAGGACTGTTCCAGTGAAGACATGGCCCCAAAAGCCAAGAAGAGTACAGACCCCTGATTCAGTGACACATCCCTGGGATGCTTTCTGGATACCTTGGAGGCCCGCCCTGATGCCCTCTACCCTCCCTCTACCCTCCACAGGAGGCCAATCAGCCTCACCACTCCGGCTTGGGAGGCAGTGGCAGAGGTGGTCTGTGCCAATGTTGCACACAAAAGGTTGGCCATCCAGTGTAAAGCAACCATCTTTTCACTCTAAATTCATACACTCACAAAGCCATCACACATTCACTGGCATCTCACTCACTGCCAGCTCAAGGGACATCACCACTCACTCTCTCACACATACCCTCACATCTCCATCTGATGTCATCTCCTCTGGAGACTGCCTCCTCAGCCTTCACCATCTTGAGGCCACTTGCACAAATCAACATGTGCCCTCAGACACATTCTGGGACACCCCCTTTCCCCAGTACAGCCCTCGCCATGCAGCCTCTTCCCTTGCCTGAGGCCAGTTCTTCACCTTCCCACGTAAGCTCTAGCTCTTCAGCCATTGAAAAGCCACCCCCGTCTTATGGCTGGTCTGATAGGTAGATTCCTGCCTGAGAGCCCCCACTAAAAGTGATGTGATGCTGCTTGCGAAGCCTGGCGCTGATGACCGTGAGTGCTACCTGAAGCAAGGGTAGGTAAACAAACCTCGAAGACCCGAGCAAGGTGCAGCTCACCAGATGCATGTTGCTTATGTACAATTGTGAAACACATTGACAGTGCCCAGATGAACCAGCATGGGGGGATGATTCCGGTGAGCAGGGCTTATAATGAGATGCTAAAGTATTGAAATTAGGTTCACAACGTGCGATGGCAGGAAATGCGGCCCTCCATTGATGGCTGGAGCAGCGGATTGCAAACTGCTATCACAATGGTGTGAAACAGATTTTTGGCTATCTCACCATATTCCCCTCCTCCATGATGTCCACGTTAACAGGGCCATAAAATTCCAGCCGTCGGACATAATTCATCACATAGGTCCCAATAGACAGAGACATTCTTCACAAACTTGGTCAAATAGGCTCCAGTCTAGGAAATTATGTCCTTAAGTACTGGCATTATTTTACTAATATAACCTTTAGTTGGGGTTGCAGATACCTTGGATATCAGTATACAGCAGTCTGTCTTGTACAGATTCAACATTCAGAGGAATCAGATCGATGAGCTCTTTTTCATGGCCTCAGTAACTTCATAACATATCTATGGTCAGCTTAAGCACAGATCATTGCCTATATTAAGGGATTGCCTGGTGTCAGAGGAATGTCAGGAGTTAGTACAGTTGCTTCTTTGTGCAATTCTATTTTGTCTGAGCCACTCAATATTCCAGATATCAACCAAGTCACAGGCAGCCATTTTGTCATTATAGTTGGCATGAATGCTGTGGAGCTAACCTAGAGGATAGATATTGACTGATAGCACATGCCCAGCACAGATCCTTTTCTCATTCTATACTTGTGCTAAGGAGAAATATCAGGAAAGAAATAGAGAACATTGTGTACAAGTAAGGAAAGTAAAATAGCTTAATTGTATTTCAAATGCAGTTCATTTTGGATGAGGCAGCTTAGAACAGTGGCAGGAGTGTTACTTGATATAAACTGAGAGTGATGGTATGCCATCATGTTCCCATGTATGAAGTTGTCTAGTTGCACATCATTTGTGTTGTTAGGTGAGGGTGTTGTTGGTGAGAGCCTGACTTAATATTGAGATAATATTTTATTAATGATGAACTAATGTAGAGTTAAATTTGTGTATCAACGTAGAGAAGATCTTTTGCATTATTGTAAAAATGTTGCAGTCTAGGAGTATAGGCAGTGCTATCAATGAAAGTAGAGGAAGTGCTATGCACTTGGGTCAAAGAGTGTTCTGCAGTGAATGCTTAATTACACCAACAGATGAGACCGCTGTGCCTGCTAATTAGAATAAATGCTCTCAATCAATGCAAAATAGGGAAAGTGGAGTGTTTGACTCTAATTTATGAATTAAAAATGTTAAAATGCAAATTGCAGTCTGAACTGTGGTTACCATAACGCATTACCTTTAAGGAGGAAATGTATGGAAGTGTTTGCAGCAGCGCTGGATTGATAACCATTTGCAGCATAACTAGTACCAACCTTCTCCCCAGTGGTTTACAGGTGGCATGATTGATGCATATCCATGTTTTTCAACTTATTTTGTGATTAATCTTTGACCTGTGAGAAAAATTTGCAGTCAGCAGACATCTTATTAAATGAATACTTGCTCACATGGTGTTCTTAGGCAGTAAGTATGCCGATTAAAAATGCAGTAACTCCAGACATGAGAAGTCACTGGATTGATTCATGTAAGCACACAGCAGAGTTGAGCCATAACAATGAAAGAGGGAAAGAAAATCTAACAAGGCCCCATTAAGCACTAAGAGGAACTTGTACAGCACTAGGCACATTATGATTTTAAAAAAAGCACAGGACAGCTGGAATAAGCCGATGGCTGAAGCCCAGTGAGACACTGGCTTCCTGCAGCCAGCTGCTGTATGAATGACAGGGAAGAATAATTGATTGCTAACTGACAGCTCAATGGGAAGAACAAATGAACAAGAAGAAAATCACGAAAATAAAAATAAAATACTGTGGATGCTGGAAATCTGAAATAAAAACAGAAAGTGCTAGAAATGCTCAGCAGGTCTGGCAGCATCTGTGAAGAGAGAAATAAAGTTAACATTTGAGTCGAATATGACTCTGAAGAATATGTTCTGAAGAAGTCACATTCGACTCAAAAGCATTAACTCCGTTTCTCTCTTTACAGGTGCTGCCAGACCTACTGCGTATTTCCAGCATTTTCTTTTTAGAGTTCAGAAAAATTCACTGCCAGGTACAGAAAATAAATTCAATGATTAAAACCATGCTTTACCGCCACTAATATTTATGTCAATGCTGCAAAACCTTGAACAAAATACATTTAGCATGCTTTCACAAGCACAGTATATGAAGTGGCAGGAGAAGGCAGAGCAGGAAGATGTGGCACTGAATGGAATTTCAAACCAAGATATCAGACTACATGGGAGGAACTTTCCAGTCCCCCTGCCCATCCCCCCACAGTGGGTTTAATGGCGGCCAGGGAGGGACAATGCAGCCAGAGCAGAAAAATCGGCTTTCCGCTGGTGTAAAATGATAGTAGGAACTTGCGCACCCACCCACCATGAGAAAGAGAAAGATGCTGCTGGAGTCATGGAATGGGTGAGTGGTATGAAGTGGGAGGGTGAGAAAGGCCATGCCGGAGTTCGGGTGACGGGAGAGTGGGGGGGTGGGGGTTGATGATGTGCAGGTGTGAACAGGCATGGAGGATACGGAGAAGGGAAAGGGGTTCAGAGGGAGGGGTCTGTGGGATCAATAGATGATTCCTGGAGGGCATAGTCAGGGAATTGATTTAAGGAAGGGATGGTGAGGGTTAAAGGGGAGCCAATAGGGATGGGAGGCAGTGAGGATCCTGCGATGACGGGTGAAGGGGCACCGAGGGTTGTTGGAGGGGACATGGAAGGAGAAGTGGATCCTGGGGGTCAGCAGAATGCGGATGGGGCAGATCAACAGTCACAGGGGTGAGCTCCTCAGTAAGGTAGGGGACTTTGACATTCACATGCAGGGTGATGGGGGAGGGTTGAAGGGTATCCATGCGGAGGTCAAATGTGATACCTGCAGGGTTAATTATGTGGGGGAGGATGTGGGTGTAGGGGGGGAGGGGAAGATGTATTTGACTGCACCTGGAAGGTGACAACAACTATGGCTGCATGCAACTATGCAAAGCCTCATGGTGGATATTTCGAGACGCTGCATGGGAGTTGGGTCATTGGGGGTGGATGGAGATGCAGGTCAACTCAACTGGACAACTGAAGGGGAACCCCAGCTCGTAGTATTTACAATGCCAGGGCATTGGGACAGACATGAGTGTGAAAGGCAAAGGTTCAGTGTGTCGGGGAGGCTTCTTGCATATGGCTTGCAAGGGCCCTGGCAAAAATACTTGCCTCCCTGCACATGTATGATTCTGGGCAACATAGACTCTGCCTGGGGTCTCCCTTGGAAGATGGTGGAGGGGGTGGGAGGTGCACAGGCTTAAGGACTACATCACAAATAAACCACATCAGATTTCACTAAAGTACAAGTGCGCTATATTCACAAAAGTGTCATAAGATTAACACTCATAGTGCACCCATTCAACCACATGGGAAATCAAAACTTCTTCATCTTTTGTTCCCTACCACTTCTTGTGTGTCCCCGACATCCACAGCAGGGGTGGATGCAGCCTGCTGGCCAGTTTGCCCTGTTGTCTTTGGCAGCTGTGTTCTGGTGTCCCAAGGCCTGGAAGGCCCCTACTTCCTGTCCTGCTGCGAGGCAGCTGCTGCCTCTGTGATCACAGGCAAGGGGGATTCCGAAGCACCAGACAGTCCTGAGTGGAGGTCCCATGGGTGTCCAACACTGTTTCTCCTCCCTTTGGGTGCCTGAGGGCCCCTGCCTGACTTCTTGAGGGGAAGCGCTGCCTGGAGGGAGGTCAAGATGCCCCATGCTCTCTTGCATCGCCACTTTGAAAGCTCACCCATTGCTACAACGATGGAATGCAGGTCTGCACACATCTCCAGCAGAATCTGCTGGACCAGGTAATCCATGGCATCTGCCACCCTCAATATGTGCACAGGTTGGAACCACTTCATCAGAGAGCAGGCGGACGGATTCCTCCACCTCATGTACCACTCAGTTGAGGGCCTCTGACACCTCTGCGTTATGTTCCCCCGCCTCTTGCTGCCTCTCCAGTATCTTGTGTAAAATCAATCTCAGAGGCATGTCATCAGACTCAAATGTCACAGATGCCTCTTATCTAGCTGTCCTCTGGGTGCCAGTGAGCTTGGCTGACCCTGCCTCCTTTGCTGAGGGCATGTGTCCGTGCAGCGGCCACCAGAATGTGAGGCGCTTGCTGAACTACATCTAGCACCCACCGAGGTGTGTGTCTTTGCGCTGGCGGAGGATGCAGGTGAGTGCAGCAATGCCTCTACAGGTGCACTTTCTTCCACCTCCCCAATGTCCTCAGTATTTTGTGGGCTGGTGTGACTGCTGGACAGGGCTTCATCCTCTTGCCTTGCTCTCTTCTTGCTGACACCTGAAAGTGCGAGAGGAGAGAGCGAGTGACTGCATGAGAGACTGCCTGGAGGAACGCGTGACCCTTAGGTTTCAAGGTGACATGTATGGATCCTCGCTGGATGGAGGCTGTCTGCCAACTTTTCCACCTTCGCACGCTCAGTCTGGTTCCTCCCCTGCCTGGTGGGCTGCCCGCTCCTCGAAGTCGGTGAGTTTCTTGAGGTCAGGACATTCCCCCTCCTGACTTCTCCCTCTCTCTCCTATTGTGCTGTAACTTTTCCTGAGCAAAGAGAGAAGACAGAGTTGAGAGATATTGGGCTTCATATATCTTCCTCGTGCTTCCAGTCTTACAAATAACCCACTGGATTGTGTGGTGCCATGGGATTGCTACACTGCAGGTTGTCCACAAGAGTTCTGGGGCAGTACTCTCCAGAGCGGTGAGTCCATGCAGATAGAAGGATAAGATTCACAGAGGCATGTCATTAGCGGTGCTTGCTGGTGCCCTCAACGCCTGAGCATATACCCCCCAGGCCACACCCCCACCCCTGTATGTGAGCTCCCTGTGTGGAAGGGTCAGGGTTTCACATTAGCCTTTCCACCTGCAGACTTGATGGACTGCAGTGGGGCTATGAGGCATCGCCTTATCACGTTGCCACTGAGGCCTATTTCCCCTCTACCATTCAGTGAGGTGAGTGTGAGCAGTAGAGGGTTCACTTACCCTGGTGGCGTAGATGAGCTCATTCATGCATTTCTGGCACTGCAGGTCTGTCCTCCAGTGGAGGCCATGGACACTAACTACCCTGGAGACTTCCTCCCATGCCAGGTTGTTCTGTCGACTCGGACTCCTCCTTCCATCCTCTGGGCTGAGGATGCCTGTCCTGGCCTCCACTTCGTTCAGAAGGACTTCCAGGGAGGTGTCACTAAATCTGGGGGCTGGAGCTCCCTGTGATCTCGTGGCCAATTCCTCCTTGAATGGTGGGTAGGTTGGTATCTGGGCACCATATTTAAAAGGCGCCTGGATACGATGGCGGGGCACGCGCCATCCAGCTTGCCCCAATACACAAAACTTCGGGAAACCCCCAACAGCATAATTAATTCGGCCAGCGTCATGCGATACGACGCAAATTTCCACTGGCCTCTGTGGGGGGGCAAGATTCCCTGTTCCCACCACCGCCACAAGACTTAGTCCCAGAATGGAAAATTCCACCGCATGTCACATATCTACCGCACACAAAGCATGTTACAGGGTGCAGGTGAATGAAATTCCACTGTGTCACAATAGACATCTTTTCTATGCAGATTAAAACTGCCCATGCAAGATAGCTCAGGCATTAGTCGTTCAGTGGTAGAATTCACACCTGCCACATGGGAGGCCTGTGTTTGATTCTCGGCCAGTGCAAGGCAAGTCCTTGGGAAGGCAGTGGCGTAGTGGTATTGCCAGTAGATTGGTAATTCACAAACCCAGGGCAATACTCTGGGGACCTGGTTTGAATCCTACCATGGCAGGTGGTAGAATTTGAATTCAATTAAAAAAAAAAATTGGAATTAAAAGTCTAATAATGACCATAAACTGATTGTTGTAAAAACCCATAATGTCCTTCAGGGAAGGAAATCTGCTGTTCTTATCTACATGTGATTCCAGACCCATGCTGGCCTAGCCAGTCACGCCCAAATCCCAAGGGAAAGGCAACTGAATGGTACTAATATTCTAATCACCTGGTTTTATTAATCTGTTATATAGATTTGATGCTTTAAATGGTGCACACTTTTTTCAAAAATGGAAATCTAAATGCTGAACATCCATAGACTAATTAGTCAAATACAATGATGGATGTAGCAGATACTAATATGGAAAAACATGCATCTGCATTCAGATTGTAAGATGAGTCTCTGGAGATCGAGACCCTGAAAATCAGCAGCTGTTCTAGTAGATTCCTGCTGTAAATCTAGCAGCGGTCTGGCTAGAATTGCCACAAATTTGACCAAGTCCCAGTCTCGCAGCCATCTTTCCGAGATAGTCTTTTAAGAGGGGAATTTCCATCCACTCCCACAAACCCATCAATATAAGGGGTTAGACTGGTGGATGGTGAGAGGGCTCTTAAGTTAGGGCATCTTGCTCCTGGATCTTCAGTCATAATCCAACGTTCAATCATCACATGTCTTATTAGTGGGCGACCGATTAGAACAGTAAAATTGTTCTTGCTGTCGATGGTGGGGGGTGGGGGAGGTGGGGGGATAGGGGAAGACCCACAAAACTTTTCCTTGGCTGTCCAGTTACACCTGGTATTTCCAGGTTCTTTGGAAGACAGAGAAAAGGTGAGTGTTACCAATATGTGGCCCCACAAAATTGAAGACCCTGCTTCTCTTGCCACCCCCCAATCCCATTCATTTCCCTCACTTACTCTGACAGTATCAGCCATCATTTGTCCCTTAAGGCTAGTGGAACGGGCAATTGAGACTAAAGTTTGATGCATTTTGCCACTTACACAGGGAAGTGTGCTCCAGGGATTTTCAGGTGCCAAATGTAGACCTGGTTCCCTTGCATTATAGAAGGGAATACGTAATTATAGATTTGTTTATGTAGAAGTCTGAGAATGCCAACAAACCATTAAGGTTATGCTGTTTTATCTTCGGTAAATGTTACTTAACTGAGGAAGCTTGTGGAAATGTTCAAAATTGACAGCAAGATTATCCATCCACTGTGTGACAGAAGCATACTCAGAATCTTCAGAAGAAGTTTCAGATTTACACTATTAGTAAAAGATTACTTTTTACTTCATGGGAAATGTTAAACTCAGAAAAAGAAGATCTGTTTTTCCTTCTGTCAAATAATTGGAGATTTTTTCCCCCTTTTCCAAACAAAATAACAAATAAATTGAATCTTAAAAATCTTTTCCACTGGGTTTACTGGCTGGTGAAGATGTGCTGACCTCCTCCTGTGTTCAAGATGTGGAATTAATGTGGGATTGTTCGGATTCTAAGAAATTTTGACTCTACAATTTATAACATGATTAACAAGTAAAGAATTAACATTTATTTAAAATCACCCAACTCCCCTTCACAATGTGTCAATTAAGTTTCATCTCTTCAGGCATAACCTTTGTCACAGGCCTGGAACACAGGTTTGTGGCCTAGTTCAAACTGTCAAACTCTATTGCCAGGCCACAGTGTTCCATTCCCAACCCTCTGAGCTCACCTGACTCTCCATAGCTTCAGTGGGATCTTCACTGACTCTGTCATCCCCTTACCTGTATTCCGACCTCTAACCTGTTCCTGTCAATACAGCATAAACACAGTTAGCACTGAAAATTAGCTTTAAGCCAGGAATCTACAAGGTTGAAGATAAATTGGAGAAGGAAAGAAAAATTTTCAATGTTTCTGGAGTGTACATCTCAGAGGTGGATACTGATTTTGAAGACTGGATCTTGGCTACTGAGGTGGGTGGCTCAAGTAGGGAAATTTCCTGAAATTTTTCAGAAACAGATGCTAGGTGGACATGGGGGTGGGTGAGTGCTGAGTTGTGCTGGTTAGAAGGCCCACCTTGGTTCTCAGGGACTTGAGCCCAATTGTTTTAGAAGACTTTAGGCCATCTAACCCTCACCCTCTCACTTGCCCACCCCTGCCCCCCCAGATGCCTCAAATCGCCATGCCAACTCAATGCTAAAATCATGCCCCCATTCATGCCCCATGGCCCAGCATACCCCCATGTCAACTCAAAGTCATCTCACCCAGTATCCACCATGGGCAGACCTCAAGAGCCATGTGGAAATAAAAACCATTCAAAAAACCTAATGCAACTCTCAATATACAGACTTGATAGTGAAAAAACATGAAAACATCAAAGTTTTGAAGCCTCCTTAAGTGGTTAGTTGCTTATAATAATGAATTTCTGATGACATCCCTAATCCCTTAATAGCACATTTAAGCTGTCAATAAAACTGTGAACTCTGAACCCCTGAAATAACTGTAGTTTTGAAACTCAGCCAAGCATTTATAATGAATAGCCCTTATGAAAATGGCAATAAAGAACTCTATTGAAATTGCTCAGACAGATGCTATACCAGTTGGCCTGTCAATCAGATCTGAGGTTTTTTTTCTACAATCACTGAC
This sequence comes from Carcharodon carcharias, assembly GCF_017639515.1. NCBI lineage: Eukaryota > Metazoa > Chordata > Chondrichthyes > Lamniformes > Lamnidae > Carcharodon > Carcharodon carcharias. The sequence continues at coordinate 105,691,644 of NC_054479.1, read as the reverse complement.
TGCTGTAGCCATCTTTTTATAGTTTAAAGAGTGGGGAATTAAAAAAATTTCAGATCATGACAGTTAAACAGACCAACAGTTAATCCGCTCATCAAGAGTGTTTACTCCATAAATTTATGACTCCCACATCGTGGGTTAAAGCCCTTGTAGTAGCCAAAATAGGGTCTGTTTGAACTTAGTTCTTAGTTCAAATAGCCCTGCTGAGTTCAGGTTTCCCTCCTGTATGAATCACACCCTGCCCCCTTTTCTCTACTTGCAAAAATGGGATCTGTCCGAAATGGGGGCAAGACTGCAGTATCCGGGTCCTGCCCAACCATAGAATCTTCCTGACTCTGAAAATCTGGCTGTATGTCATACCCATCCCAAGTTCTGTTGGACTGAATCATCATTTCGCCCCAGTACTGACATATCCCATGATTCCCCAATGCCATCAGTGATGCCCCTTCCCACATGTCTCTATACCAATGTAGGCAGATGCTAGGATCCAACTCACTCATATGACCCTGTGAGTCCTTCCCCCCGCTGGGACAACATTCTTGCCCACACCAGTGCTCACACGAAATTCTAGTTGGCTTGCAACCTAAGATTGAACACCAAGAAGACAAAAGCCATTGTTTTAAGCCTCCACCAAAAGCTCAGCATTTCTGCCCTCAACCCCATACTCATCCCTGCTCCCATGCACTGAACCAGGCTGAATATAACCTTGTTATTCTGTTCGACCCAGATCTGAGTTGAAGGTTCTTTTTAACACTGAGACCACATATTTCCACCTGACATCTGAGCCAAATCTTACTTCTAATGTCACAAATCCTTTAAAAAAACACATTCCATTTCCCCAGACCCAACTTCTCCAACACCCACCTTGGAAGCCTCTTGATCCCCACATCTTGTCCCACATTAGGACCCACTTGCCCATCATCCCCATCTTCACTGATCTACATTGGCTCCGAATCCCCAAAGGCTGAGCAGGTGCTTGCCTCAGATTGAGACAGCGAGGGGAGAATGGGAATGAAGCCAGTACTGAGTTTGTCGAAGAGGCCAAAGATGACTGCTATAATTTACCCAATGTTTAACTGGAGGAAGTTATGGTTTAGGCAGTATGATGGGAATACAGTATCTCTGTACAGAAGTATTGAAGGTCGAGACTGGTAGAGCTGGGTGTCTTTTACATATTGAAGCTGACCCCACATCTGAGGATGATATCTACATAGTGCCTCTTGACAATGAGGAAAAATAGGTTGGGGGCCCAAGGCTGAATACTTGAAGGACTCCAGAGGTGACAGGCTTTGGGCCCTTTAATCTTCATTGGGCACATTCCTGAGCTCAATCAAATGAAGCAAGGTTGAGGAGATTTACAGAACAACACTGGTCAATGTCAAGGAGTTCTTTGGGGTACAGTGTTGGGGGATAGGGTAGTAAAGTACCTGGAAAGGTTTGAAAATAACTCCTGGTGAATAATATTTTTGGTTTGATTATCCTTGTTACCAAAATTGGCATTTAGAATTTAAAATTGGCTTACTCCTATGATATCCAAATTCAAACTTTCAGACTTTGTAATTATTTTATATATAAGTGAACCATGGATAGAGCAAAGAAAAGCATAAAGTCTATTGTTTGTGCCAGCTCTTTTCCACAACGACCCTTACATTTTTCATTGCTTCAGACATTTATCTTATTTTTTGGGTTAAGAAACAATACTCTGTGATTCAACCAGTAACTGTAGAAAGGCATTTCATGCTCCAAAAACTGGGTGTAAAGAAATTTCTCCTAATCTTTTCCCCACTCTTTTAATGATATTTTTACATGCCCATTGCTGCCCCAACCCCCTCCTCCCCACTGCTGTCTGTTCACTATCAAAGCCCTTCATAAATTAAGAAATCTTTGTCAAATCACCTCTTAGACTTTGCTGTTCTAGCGGAAATGGTCCAAGTATCTTAAGTCTCTCCTCATAACTTTAGTTTCTCAACCATGGCATCATCCTGGTAAGTTTTTGCTTAGCGTTCTTGATGGCTTTGCTGTTCTTTCTCTAATAGGGCACCCAAAAATACTCATTGTACTTTAACCATAGCCTAACCAATGTTTTGTACAAATTCATTATTACTTCTTTACTCATTTATTCTATGTCCCTAAAACTTAAAACTACAAGTTGCATTGTGGGATACTTTCTAAAAGCATCTAAAACAAAATGGCAATGTGATAGCTGTGGCCCAAGAAGAATATCACTTGTCTGAGGGAAGGTATCATAGATTTAGAATTTTAAAGCACAGATACAGGCTACCCTGCCCAAGGGGCCTATACTAGTCTTTATGTTCCATGCGAGATTCCTCTCACCTTACTTCATCTTATCTGAATAACATAGCCTTCTATTACATTCTTCCTGTTGTACTTAGCTCTTTAAATGCATCAGTGCAATTCACCTGAACCATACCATGAATTAACAAGTTCCATATTCCCGCCACTCTCTGAGTAAAGAAGTTTCCATAGAATTCCTTAATGGCTTTATTTGTGACTGCCTTTTCCTTATGGCATAAGCTGTCAGCAGCCCAGTACAGTAGTGAAGAGCCAGAGCTGGATGGAAAGGCTCTTTAACCTGAGGAAGGCAGAAAAGATTTTAGATGTGAGATCAACAGCCAGCTAATGGTATTGAAAAATCTCTTCATTGAATTTTTTTTGTTGAGATTTGAGTTAGTAATTGCATTGGAATTCTGTAACAGAAAATAGTATCTGTGAAGATACTTTAGTGTCAGACCTTCTTATTTTCTTTCTATGCTTTTGCATTTTCTTTAACACCATGACAATTTTAGCACTCATACATTTACAGATTAAAAGTAATACAGCTTTTGCTTAATTATGTAAATATTGTAGTGCAGTTGATCAGACATATTTCTGCTGTAAATTGGATTCACAAAGATGAGTTACCAACCCAGTGGTGTGTTTATAGTGTAGACACTCAGATTAATGAAAATATATTAAAAAGAAAAGAGAGGTTTGCATTCATATGGCACTTTTCATGGCATCATGGTGCCCCAAAGCTCTTTACAGCCAATGAAGTGCTTTTGAAGTGTAATCACTGTTGTAGTGTGGGGAAATGTAATCAACCATGTGAAGTGCAAATGATTTTGCTCTGCAATGCTCTGCTCTATTTTAAAAAATCTGTTAATTCTGAACAGCATACAAGAAAAATAATTTTAATTTCTGATAAAAGATGCATGAATCTCAGAAAGCAGAATCACTTTTATTCACACTGCCACTGAACATGTAACACGTTTTGCACTTCATCAAATGGACTTTCCCTCACACCCCCACCACCCCACACACATGTTAAAGCAATGATGCAGAAGGATGTTCTGCAAAGACAAGTGTTAAACCAAGTTCCATCAAGTACATTCATGAGCGACAAAAAATCTTTCTATGTCCCAGAATGCTGTGTCTTTGTGTTTTCTTGCAAGGGGATCTGGAGACCACACACATGACTGCAGTGATGGGGAAGTGCGCTGTACAATCCAAGTGTGAAACCAGGCAGCAGGCATTTAATATCAATGAGCTACAATTGCAAAACGCACAGAGCATTGCTGACTATCATCAATGCAACTTAGTAGCATTTGGTTACTTAGTTGATTTTGTCCTCCAATTAAACAAAAGTCTAAGCTTCACAATAATCCATTCTCCTTCTCTCTCTAACCTACAGGAATGAATAAATTAACGCTTGAACTTCTCCACATTTAAAAAGCCTCATAATTAAATGAATCATTAGAATGCTTGTAAAAATAAGTCTATCACAGCAAAGAAAAGAAACAAGCAATACATATAAATAAATGTAATAAGTATTCAGATGTGATTAACTTTCAAAGCAGCACTTACAATCAGCAGACTTTAGTATTACATGAAATAAGAACATAGAACAAAGCAAGGAACAGTCAAATCGCAAACATAAATAATCTGTCTGTAAATGCATGGATACAACTGCCACAGTGTTAAGGAATGTGGCCATGTTAAAAGAGACTTAAAAGACGTATAGAAAGGAAATGAGAAAATACAACTTTGCACTGTATTAAATTGGTATTCATCACAGCATGCCATAGTGCTATACTCGGGACCTGTTAATAAATTTTGCAAATTTAGCTCCAGAGGAAACCAGCCGTACATGTGTAGGGCTTACATATGGTTGTGCTCTGAACGCACTGCCATTCATTAGTGCTCACTAACTATTAACAGAAACCCGTAGAATGCGGAACCTTTGACATTCCACTGTGGAGCTCTTTAGATGCTAATGCTTGTGATAGTTAGATGGCAAATCAATGTCCCTGGATGGGTCAACTATAGACCGGGCTAAGTATCATTTAAATTGATCCACAGTAGTTTAAAATGCTGAGCCTGCCCCTTTGTGTTTTAATGCTGTAGTAAAATTAAGCAGTATATGACCACAGCCAGTTTTGGAGAGTCCAGAAGACAGATTCTAGGAGCAGCTGGTAGTTCACGGCTGCAGTTACTCATTTACACATGAGAAGCTTTTTTTCCTTTCAGGCTCTCAATCAGAGAACACAAGAACAGATGTTTCCTTTATTCAGCAACTGATTATGGATAAAATAAACGTTATCTTGAAGGCCCTACTGACTGTTGGAATTAGGCAGCCCTTTTCCTCTGTACCATGAAGTTTAAAAAGGAAATGTTTTCCATCAAGAAAAAACTTTGTGACAAGGGGTAGTATTTAAACGTGTGCGAGAATGTACTTTATCCACTATGTAAAAATACGCTCAACTTTTCTGTAATCTAGCATCATAACAGAATGTATGGAAAAACTAAAAGGAAAATATATGTAATGTACAGTTCTAGTTTTAAAAAAAATGAGTCATGGCTTCTAATTTTAGCTCAGTGGAAAAATGCTCTGCCTCAACAACCTGTGCAGTGAGCAAATGAACCTGGATTTTTTTGTGAATGAGAAACGCTTGTTTTATTTTCTTCCTATTCAAGTTGCTAAAGTTCCACCTTACTGTCTGAAAATAGAATCAGTATTCCAGCTGTTATTTGCATTAAGAATGCTGTTTTAAGATACTAAACCATAATTGGCTACAGTATTAACCTTTGGGTGGAATTCAACATCCTTGCCTCTGCCCCTGGATTGGGCTGGCAGGGGTTCCAAAATCAGGTGCAATGGCAGCTTATCATCTACCTAGCTCTGTTGATATTTTACCAGCAGTGGGGAGGCATCAAAAAACCTTAGCCCAAATGAAACCTCTCACCACCATTGGTATTTCATCAGTGATAGAGGATGCACAGGCCACGTGGCACCTGGCAGCCTTTTTGTGGGTTGAGGAGGCCCTTCCCCATGGTGTTCCCCCACTCAAGCATGTTTCACCCCCTCTACCCTCCCAAACCTGGCCCTTCGCCCACCTCTCTAGGATCTGCCAGGCTGGCCCTGGAGAAACCCCCACTCACTTTTGAATCAAGCCTCCATAGCTCCCCTGCTTGTAATCCCAGCATTGACCACCACTCTCATTAGCCAGCAGCTCTTGGATGTGGGAATTGCTCCCAAAAGGGGCCAGAAGTCACACCCTGATCCAATTAATGACCTGACAGCTGTAAAATGAGCTCAGTCGACCTGACCGTATGGAGGCAGGCTTGTCCCTGACTTTTAAGCTGGGGTGGGACTACTGCCTCATGTAAAATCCAGCCATTGAATTTTCATCACTTTCTAAGAAACACCTCCCATGCATTCAAAATTATAAAAGAAAGAAAGAGCTTGACTTGCATTTTATTAGCACCTCTCATATCCTCAGGATATTCCAAAGTTCTTCACAGCCAAAGAAGCATTTTTGAAGTGCAGCCACTGCTGTAAAACTGTGAATCTTCATCATAATGGTAGCATTCCCACCTCTGTCACTCAGTGCTGTGTTCCAGTTCCATTCTACTGGAGGCTGGAGCTCCAGTTCTGAATACCTGCAAGTTGGGTCCCCGGCCCTTTAAGTAATACATGTGTACGGCCTTTCTTGCAGCTGAATCTTGATCTTTTGTGAGTGACATTTGGTAAATAGGCATCACTGGTTAGGCTGTGTGATGTCATGATGGTATTCAATTGCTCACAGGGGGTGTCCACTTGAGTACCTGTCCTGAGATGGTGCAGTATGTGGGGCACACCAGAAGCAGCTGAAGGTTCAGTGAGCACCCCTAGGAGGACATTCAGCTCCAGTAGCACCACCTCCAGCTGCACGATTGATCCAAATTTTGCCACAAAATGTTTAGTAAGATGTGGCCATGAACTAGGCACATGTTTTTCCTGTGAATGGGCACAGGTCAATTTAGAAGGAAGAGGCTTATGTGCTATTGCAGGACTTAAAACAGCACCGTGTTCAGTGACTGAAACTCACCTGTCTGTGCAAAGCTGATGTCCTGTCTTGCTATTGTTGGCTTAACTTGCCTCTGGTTGCTTGCGAGTTGGCACTGTTATTTCTGCTTTCCCCATGGAACTGTATGGCCCTTGATGTCATTTTGTTTTACTGGAATGCTAGTGCCTTATTCAGTGTTAGGTCCACTGGAAAAAAAGAAAAGTGAATGAGCTGAAAAAGAAAAATTATCGTTAGTGCAAGGAGGCTAAAATTTCCATGGCTCCACCAAAAGTCAGAGTTAAAAGTCAAATTTGAAGAAAAAAATTGAAAAATAAAGTGCATTCATATAAATATGATTTCCTTCCTTCGCCCATTGTAATTACTCATGTTAGTAAATAACAGAGACATTACATTTCAACTTCTGTGGTGATACACATGGGCCAGGATTTTACGGCCCCGCCGCAGCGAGTCTCCCCCCAGTGGATGCAACGAGACATTTAAATCTCCATTCAGTTCAGCGGGACCGTAATGTCCCACCGGGTGGGAGGGGCTGTAAAATCCTGGCCATGGAGTATATGCAGTCTTGATACCCAGATACTTTAAAAAAAAATCTGTTAACGTTATCCATAAGCTTACAAAGCTTTTGAGTCCAGTAATAATCTAAAGGGTGATTATATAAGTTAGCTAGTAAATTAAATAAATTTTTATTTGAAATCCTGTGTTTAAAGGGTAATATGTAATTGAAATATTCAGCAGATAAATAGCAAAAATCCATGATTGAATCGCAAATAAGTCAGTAAAAAGAATTTTACTGACACTGGTTTTATTTTTGTTATTAATCAGAAATTGCACAAAACAATTACATTCCGAATCACAACATTGGATTCTCCAGCACAAGTACAACCTTTTACTTTTAGAGACTAGGTTTGGCATCAAATCTGTTTTTGACAGGTGGGATGAAAATGCTCTTTACAGAGTGGAAGTGGGCCTATTGAACAATAAATGTTGGATATGATTGTTTTCCTGGCACTACTTGATACCATATTTGGGAACCACTGCAACAAGGCATTAAACCCACTTGGCAGACACACAGTCTACACAAAGCATTAAAACCCAGTGTGCCACACAGAGCGCTTCCTCCAACTGCTACCATAGCAGCATGAAAACATTCAACGAACACACAACGTGCAACCAGGAAAACAGCAGAGAATTAGAAATGTAACATTAACAACAGAGAAAAAATCCAATATAACAAATCAAAAAATCGAGACGCAAGTTAAATACAGAGGTGATAAAGGCTACCCCTTCACCACCAATGAAAATATTAGAATAAATGCTGTTGTTACATTGGAGAAGGATAGCTAATATTGAGTAACAGAATGTTAAATCTCAACAAGATGAGAAAGGGAGTGAGGGGCAAGGAGAACTCTGGGACAAGAGGAGTGGAGGAAGCAAGAGACAAGGCAAAGGTGTGAAAAGAATACAGTGATTAAAGAGTTTTAGGAGTATGGAGAGAGGGAGAGGTGAAAATAAGTCTGATATTAGAGGAACAGAGGAAGGGAATGATGAGAACATGTTAACGGACTTCAGGTCACATCATGCTGGTGCAAATCGTGCCCACTGAGCAGCTTGGAGATGCAAATCCCAGAAGTTAAAATTTATTGCCTCAAACACAGAATCTGACCTGCTGACAATACTTCTGATTTCTGCATACTCATTTCCCTCCACCCATACCATTACCTCTGGTGTCACCCCAGGCTCGACACTTGGCCCCCTCTATTTCTCATTTACATGCTTCGCCTTGGCAACATCATCTGAATACACAACGTCAGGTTCCATACGTACACTGGCAGCACTCAGTTCTACCTCACCACCACATCTCTCAACCCCTCCACTATTTCAATTGTCAGACTGCTTGTTTGACATCTTGTACTCCAACTAAATATCGGGAAGACCGAAATCATTGTTTTCAGACCGCTCCATTCCCTCGGCACCAAAGGCAATTGTCTTTTTCCTGTCAATTGTCTGATGTTAACCAAACTTTTCCTTGACATCATATTTGACTCTGAGATGGGCATCTGAGCACAAATTTGTGCCAGCACCAAGGCCATCTATTTTTACTTCTAGAACATCACCAAACTCCACCCATCTTTCACCTGCTGTTGAAACTCTCATCCATGCCTTGTTACCTCTTGACCTGACTGTTCCAAGGCACTCCTGGCTGGTCTCACGTCGTCCGCCTTCCATAAACTTAAGCATATCTAAGTGCAGTCCATTTCCTAACACACACCAAATCCAATTCACCCGTCACCACTGTGCTCACTTAACTGCATTAGTTTAATGGTTAAAAGACACATTGGGTTTAAACTCCTCATCCTTGCTTTCAAATCTCACAAGACCTCATCCCTTCCTATTTTAGTAATATCCATCAGCCCGATAGCCCTTCAAAATACTTAGCTCCTGCAATTTTGACCTCTTGTGCATCCCTGATTTTAATCACACTACCATTAGTGGCCCTACCTTTAACTACCAAGATCCTAAACTTTGAATCCCTAAATATTCCGATTTCAGTGGGCTGGATTCTACAGGGGCTATGGTCCCCCTCCCCCTGGCTAAAAAGTCCATGAGGTGGTGGGGGGGTGCCTGCACCAGCATAAACACAGTTGTCCTGGAGCCTTTAACAGCTGATTGGCTGTTATTAGATGGAAGGCGGGACTTCTGTCCCTCAGGGACAGGAAGACCAGGCTCAGAGAGCTGGTAGCCAATCAGAGGGCAACAGATCTACTGGCAGCAGCACTGGGAGCAGTGGCCACTGGCAGTGCTGCACTCGGTGCTTGAGGAGGCATTCAGTGCTGGATCAGGACTCAGTAACTGTCCCCTGCCTGCCACCAGCTCAGCAGGGAAACCTGCTGGGCTGGGTGCTAGGTGTGGGCCTCTCTCACTGCTGGTTATTTGTGGCAGCAGTGGCATCGATTGCCCAGTTAAGGGCTTCAATTGTCCTGTTGGCAGACAGGATGATCAATGCCACCCCTGCCACTGATAAAATTGTAGTGGGGGCAGGGACGGGCTGGTAGGCCGAATGCTGGATATTTTGTGCCACACCATCTTCAAACCTGTTGGTGGGGAAGCTTAAAATCCAGTCCTCTTTGTTCCTTTCTTTAAAATTAACCTTTGACCAAACCTTTGGTCATCTTTTGTCCTAGTATCTCTTTATCTGACTCAATGTTAAATTTTGCTTGGTAATGCTCCAGTGAAGAGTCTTGGGACATAGATAACATTAAAGGTGCTAAATAGGTACAAGTTGTTGGTTGCATTCTAACCAGGTCATGAGAAGTGAGTACATTTGCTGATTCACCTTTTTCCTGTGATGTAACTGTGGCCCCCTCCTCCACTGCCCACTGTATATAACTCTGTGCTGAATCTTCCATGGAGTGGCAATCACCATTGGATTGCCATGTTGCTCCCTTTCACTTATTCTAGACTATGACTGCATATTTCTTGCCCACACATCTGACCCGAGCCCACTCAGAAATGTGAAGCGTATCTTCTGGTGGTCGGGGAAGGGGGGGTGGGTGGGGATGGGGAGGGGGAGTTGTTTGTTTGGGGGGTGGGATTGGTCGAGTGGCCAGGCGGTAGGGGGTATTTGGTGGTGGTGGGGGGGGAGGGGTGGAGGGTCAGTACCATAGTTACCATGAGTTAGAAGTGGTTTTAATCCTTCTAACTTTTCCTGGGCAACTATGGGGAGGCAGTGGCATAATGGTAACCTCACTGGTACAAGTGATCCTGAGACCCAAGCTAATGCACATGGAGACAGAGTTTAAATCCCACCACCACAGCTGAATTTGAACTCAATTAATCAATCTGGAATTTGAAAATCCAGTCCCAGTGACTACTAATACCCTTTAGGGAAGGAGTCCTCACCTGGTCTGGTCTACTTATAACTCCAGATCCACAGCAATATGGTTGATTCTTAACTGTCCTCTGAAGTGGCCTAGCAAGCCACTCAGTTCAAGAGCAACTAGGTTTGTACAACAAATGGTGGCCTTGCCAGTGATGCCAACATGAAAGAGTAAGAAATTCTGGTAAGAGAGTCAGAACCATCTGAAGTCTCTAATTTAAATTGGAATTTTGGAAGGTCCCAGGTGTAAGGAAGTTACCCATCAGAAACTGAAACTTTCAGGCAATTTCCATGCAGTCCTTGCATGTAGACTTCTGAGGGGTTCCACAGCACATCTTCCTGGGTACATCTGGAGTATGGCTCTCCAAGGAATGGAAAATCTGGGCCTCTATCTTGAAAAACATATTCCACTGTATCACTCCTCCATCCACTTACATTTCAGCAGCACCCATCCTTCACTTTCTATGCATTTCTAATGGGAGATTCATATCTCCCCATGTATCTATTCACTGCTGCCACTCACACCAATCTTATGAAATGTAATGTATTTGTCTCATCGTCTTCCTTACCGAGCACACTGCATTCATCTGGTGAATATGTGACCTTCTTCACTCACTGCTCTGTTTTCTCACCCCTTCTAGGGATGCAGAGAAAGATTCCATGGAGTTAAGTAGCACATCTGCATACCTCTCAGTTAAAGAGCAGGGAACTTGCAGAACTAAATAGATCTGACAAACGTGCTGACTATTTCATCAAGATAGAGCTATGAGAAGATTGAGTTTGGTGATTGTCAAGATCATTGCTTTGCCAAGACTAATTCATATCCTTTTCTTTTGTCATTCAATGATTTCATACTGACAGCAAGTGTCTCTGGAGGTGTAGGAGGAGACCCCTCAGGGGACTTCATTCCCTCTGACGATTCACTGCCATGCAAGTCATGCACCGGTGCAAGTCTTGCAGTTTGGTGAGTTCAGTTATAGAGTTATTTGGGTTTTCACCTGGTGATTTACAATTCACAAGTAAATGCTGTTAGCAAGGACAGCTGTGGCTTGCTCATGTTGAGAGGTGCAGTCCACTCCAAGCTCTGCTCTACTGTACACAGATGCTGATCCCTGGAACCGTCATTGAGAAACATATTGCTAGATGTGAACAGCAGCTTTGTGAGGTACTAATAGACATGCCACACACACACACCTCACAATAGCAGAGAGGATGGAGGAATCCAACTCAAACACTGGTGGATTGGTGGAGCAGGTCTGCCATGGAGAAAGTGGCTGCCTCTGTATGCTTCAAGCATGGCTCTCAATTGTGTCTGTGCAGGTCATGACCAAGGCCATGCACACTCTGGATGCCAACATGTCTGCCACCTTGACCATGATGACAGGCACCTTATAACCTGTCACTGATCTCCACCGAGCAGCAAAATGGTAAGACTGATGTGCCATTGGTCCATGAAAGGGGATGTGGAATTGGGAACTCTACTCAAAGTGCTCACCCATGTTGCCTTGTCTCCTGATGAACTAGTCCGCCCCTGCACATGTACAGATTCATCAGCCTTGGAGGAGCCCAGAGGGGCTGCAAAACTGAGAGGGCATAGGCCAAAGGCATCTCAGTAGTCAGGGTAGGGATCGGAGCTACATGCTTCTACCTCTGTTGAAGCTACAGGGATGCACCACGTGGAAGCAATAGGGAGCACAAGTTAAAGTAACTGTAATTCACCAAGAGTTTACAATAACTAACTGAGCCTTTTTTGCTGTGAAGCTATCCCTGGCATTTCCACCCTTATTATCAATGGCACCATGTACCTGTGGGAAGCCAGCCAGAGAGGTGGATGCAAGTCCCTTCTCATTCTGGCTATTGGCACCACAGGGAAAGTTTATGTAACTCCCATCCTGGCAAACAATCCACCTGTCACCTGCCTTATGTACAGCAGACTGCGAGGCCCTAATTATGTCTCCTGTTGTGCCCTGGAAGGAGCCAGTGGCAAATAAATTGAGGGTGGTGATGATTTTCATAGTCACTGGTAATGTGTGGCTGCCAAGTCCAGCAGGTAGCAGATCATCTTCTAGGAAGCTTCAGATGTCTGCAACCACCTTACGTGACAATTTCAGTCTGCAGAACCTCTTGTAGCTCCTCAGACCTCAGCCCCTCTATTGATCTCCTCTCTCTTATGCACCTCTCCCCCTGCACTTACTGATCTCAACACTGCACATTGTCGCTGCCACGGATGGCGATTGTCTTCCTCTTTAAACGTAGTGTCATAAACATCCATGGTGCCTCCCATCCTGTTGCTTTCTCTTTGACCACCTCCAAACTTCTCCATAATCTCTATGTTGGCATAAACTGAACAGTTGCCAGAGGGAGCTGACATAACAGCTATAAGCACTCACTTTATTGAGGTTGTTCATTCTGAAGTTTAAAGGACCCATGAACTGTACCTGAAACTCACTTCCCTTAAACTGGAGAGTTTCACAAATCCTAGGAAACCAATGCTAGAGGCATTAAAACCAAAGGAAAATTGCATTCCTTTCAAAAGCATTTTGCTTGTAATTATGAAGTTAATTGATGTGTTCATTGTCCACCTGCCTGTGCTAATGATTGGGCCAACTCCTGTGAGTCGCTAACTTGCGCACAGCCAAACACACCTCAGTTAAACTCAGAAGCTGGTGCATTGAAACCGTGTGCAGTTGTGCTTTATTTCTCCTTAATTTTAAGTATGCACCCCACCCCAACACAACCGATCTGTTCTTGCCTCTTAAAACTCCCTACTGTATGTCCTTGGAAGATTAACTGGGGAATGCTTTTTTCATTTTCTTATTATATTAAATATATGTGGTAATGCATTAAATGACCTACAGTTTAAAAAGAAGGATTGAGCTCTTCGTATCTGAACATGTTATCCAGTAGAAAAATGTATTCTGTTTGTTAAAAAAGTCATTTGACAATCAGTATGCAAACTCTAAAAATGTAACCTATCAGATGACATTTACTAATGATTGTACTGTGACACAGGATGACCTTCTGATTTTGTTTGAGCTAATGAAACAATTGTAGGAAATCATATTTTAATAAAGTCAGGCATGTGCACACGTGCAAACACTGGCACATGGGCCCAAGGGTACACAGATAATAGCACATGGCCATACAAGTATATGGGGCCCAAGGGCACACAGATACATGGGCCCAGGTATGCACAGGTCCATGGTATTCCAGGTACAATATGTGACACATCATGATCATTAAGTATAACAGAAAGCTGATTAAAAAAATAAGGAAACTGGTAACTAAGTAACACTGACGCCAATGTGCAAATACTGAAAACTCTATTGCCACAATTGTTGTATAAAGCTAACCATTCTACAAGCATATTTTTCATCAACTGCTTGAACAGGCAGAGACAAAAACTTCCATGGAAAATAATGACATTAAAGGTAATTTACTGTGTAACTGGAATATCCTTGAAAATCTGGATAAACTGTGACTGGAAACACAAACCATGTTTTCTATTATTGATTACCTGGCATCTCCCGAAAGCTGTCTCACATGAAACCAATGCCTATTGCCTTGATCATGTTCACTGAATAAATAGTACTGGCATGAGGAACTCTGTTCTCAGTCTGATAGCAGCTTCAGACTGCCAAAAGTTCAGCCAAATGGTGAAATAGGTTACTGAAGGATTTCAGGTCAGATAGTGTTCCAGGACAGTGTTAACCTCCAAAGAAGGAGGACTGAATCCTCCTCCATTGATTTTAGGCTGTTTCAGAAGCTTTCCAGCAAAAGTAATTAGCCACAGTCATCTCCCTCTTTTAGAGAGAAAGACAAGTGGTTTGAGAGCTTGTGGGGCACAATGCCATATCAAGCATGGAGCAAGGAACTGGTATAGGGATTGAACCTGTACTTTTGATGTTCATTCTGCACTACGTTCCTGCCATCTAGCCAATTGAACTAACCAACACCTGCACATCAAGATAAAAGCAAAATACTGCGGACACTGGGAATCTAAAACAAAAACAAAAATAGCTGGAAAAACTCAGCAGGTCTGACAGCATCTGCGGAGACGAAGATAGGTAATGTTTTGAGTGTATGACTCTTCATCAGCCTTCATTCCTAACATGCATTTTCCTTTGGGATTGAGGTTAATGGCCAGTAGCACCCATCCAACTACTGGCCAGCATATGTAAATAAAGTTTCAATGGTGCTGTGATGTCAACCATCCAATTCCTGTTATTTCTACTTTTGAACCACCCATTGGTCAGGTTGTCTTTATGAAGCATTTAATTAGTTGATTGCATTTGACTGCAGTCTTCATGCAATCTTCAAATTGTTTCTGACTAATTGTGAGCAAGCTTTTTTGTTAATCCAAACCTGACAATGGCCTCACAAGAAATTTGGCATTTTTGGACATTTTTTGCATAATTTCCAACATTTTGAAGTAAATTGATTCTCCCTCAATCGGAACTGTTACAGATACTTTAAGTATCATAACAAAAGTAGCTGTTACAAGACCCAGTTGACTCTTGATTGTTGTTCCATTGGAAGGTAACACATAATGACTCTGGGAATCCACAGCCTTTCTGATGGGATACAGATACCCTGAAAATCCCCATTTTCGTGGGCCTCAGAGGGATTTGGAATAAGATCAGAGGAGATACATCTAGTGGGATTAAGTGAACAACTGAAGAGTTGAAGTGAGGCTCACCTTGAGATTTGGACTAGAATTGTGGCCTGGATTGAAATCCCACTCTCGTGCCTTTTTGTGGAATTACTGCAATGTAAAACAAGTTAGGCCCATGAGTTTTGAGCTGTTGGTGGAAACTCTGGAGCAACAGTCTACACAAAGTAGCTTGGAAATTTTAGAACCATTGGTATTGAGCAAAATTCCACAGGGTGGTTTCAGTATGGGACAGTGATACACAGAAAGGTAGGGCACAGAAATATTTATCCTTTACCTTTGAACTCTCCTCTTTAAAATCAACACCAATTATATCCTGATGGAAGAAAGCTCTTATCTAGATAAATTGGTTCCAGTGCTTTTTGGTGCCTCATAAATCAGCAACTCCCATGTGAACGTACTTGTGTGTTCCAGCATGAGCCTTAGATGTGAGTTTTTAAAAGTAATCTTTGAAAAGGAGAGCAGCTGCTTACTCAGATGCAGGAGCAAAGCAATGGCTATCAGACCAACAAATGATTAATGAAGAGAAAAGTAAAAAGGAAAACAGAAAGTTTTGGAAATATGAAATAAAAACAGAAAATGCTGGAAATACAGAGCAAGTCAGTTGGCATCTGTAAAGGGAGAAGCTGGGTTATGACATTTTAGGTGTGTATGATTAAGAGCCATATTTTGTTTTATAATGGAATGTTTGGGATGATTTATTGTGGCAAAGGCACTTTATAAATATAAGTTGTTGTTGTGTACCTTTCAATAAATTAATGAATAGGAGTTTCCTTAGGAGATTGTAAGGGCCAAATCACTTGACTTTTACCTCCAGGTGCTTCAATTCCCCAGAGGAAAAGTTCAATAAAAATGGACAGACAAGTTTTGACAGACCCCCATCTATTATTCATAACTCCAGATTTCCAGGGCTTCCCATAGGTGGGAACCAGGATCAGCATCTGTATTCGAGGATGACCAGGCAATCCCATTGGAATGAGGCAGGTGGGCACGTTCCCAGCCTCCTAACTCTAACTCCTGTTGGTTGTGTTTGAAAAAGCAGACATTGCACCAGATACTGGGGACCAGCGTGAACTAGAGGACCTGTGGGGAAAGGTCCTGGGGTGGGGTCAGGCTGAAGAGGGGTCAGTGAAACTTATATTGCAACCCTTTAAGATGATCTTTGGGCCTTGGCAGCAGCCAGAAGACCAAGATAGTGCTGGCCTGAAGCATAGCTGTAGGCTGCTATAGTTGCACCCCTGTTTTCGGGTGAGTAGGCCTCCAGTACAGGCATTCACAGGCCATGTTAACAGCCCAAAACAGAAACTCCCGGTGACCTAGGCCTAGAAAGCTACAATGTATTTCAAATGTATTACCTTGATGCAGCACTGGATCAGAGTGGGACTGAGAAAATCAATCCTGGTAATAGCATGGGCACATCAAATAACATAAACTCAGCAAATATGCTGATTCTAAACAAAACGGTTTTCACAGATTTTTCATTTTTGAGAGATGTTTTTAAATTATATAACCTACAAAAAATAAACGCCTGATTTATAATCATTATGATTTGACATAAAGGAGTAACAATAAGCACGAGATTCGGTTCCATATAAAATCAGTTATGATGAGAGCAGCTGATGGACATATCCAGCACACGAGGGAACAGTTATGCTTTCAGTTTCTTCTTTCATGCCACTTTTTGTGCACAATTTTGTAAATATGTGGTAAAGAGTTCAGCTTCTGTAGAGCACGGTCAGATCCAGCACTATTACCTATTACTGATTAGCCAGTCAACTGAATGGTCAGTCTGTCCTTGGCTGGGCAAGTCACATAAAAGGAAGCCGCATATTTTGAAGCAAGCTTAAAAGCACAGTAGCTATCTCAGGAATTACACTTATCAGGAACTGGGCAGTTTATGAAGCAACAAGGACACACTATTTCTAGGCTGGAGACAGTACAAATACTCTGTTCAGAGTAGCAAGCCAGCATGTGACTTGTGTTGTAATACCAATCTGTCAGCTGCCCTCCTATCAGCATAATAACCTGAAGTTTTATTAGCACTAAAATTGAAATTGCTCCAAATTAAAACTTACCATTTAAGTTATCTTATTTTGGAATAAATTTGAAATTAAGCCCGAATTGAAATGTGCTTTGATGTGAACAAATTAAGATTAAGGTGATATACTCAATGCCTGTGTTAAGTATTTTTCAGTAGTATTAAGTTCCTGATTTGGTTCTAGATGTAACGAAGAAGTGGTTTAGATTCATCTCAGCTAATGAAGGAATGTGTAATCCAAATAAAAGCAAAATGCTACAGATGCTGGGGATCTGAAATAAAAACAGGAAGTGCTGGAAAGACTCAGCAGGTCTGACAGTATCTGCGGAGAGAAACAGTTAATGGTTTGAGTCCCATACTCTTCTTTGGAATCCTGTGTAATCCAGGTTTCTTAACTCAAAACTTCAGCTCCTCAAGGTGGAATTCAGCCTTAGATTTGGTGGAAGTTCCAGGATCCTCCTCCTACTGACAATGACAGAAATTCCTGACTAGGAAGAATTGGGCCAATCTGCCCCTTCCTCATGGCGCTACCTCCGTTTAAGCGAGTGTGCAGCTGTTCCAGGAGTCCCACCTGATATGAAAGGAAAAGAAAGACTTGCATTTATATAGTGACTTGCACAACCTCATGATGCCCCACAGCACTTTACAGCTGATTAAACATTTTTGAAATGTAGCAACTGTTAGATACGGTGTCACAACCCCCAATTAACATAAGAAATAGGAGCCGGAGTAGAACACGGAGCCCATTGAACCTGCTCCGCCATTCAGTATGATCATGACTAATCTTGGGTTTCACCTCCATTTTGCTGCCCGCATTCCATATCCCTTAATTCCCTGAGAGACCAAAAATCTGTCTATCCCTGCCTTAAATGTATTTAGCGATAGAGCACCCACGGCCCTCTGGCATAGAGAATTCCAAAGAATGGCACTGATGCCACATAAAGCAAGGCTAAATGCTTTTTCTGGGCTGCAAGTGGACCCCACCAGGAAAGAGGGATTAAAATCCATTTGGTTCCTACACAGGTAGTAAAGAAGTATATATTCTTTAGCTGACCTGTCTGTGGTTCAGATGCTCTGAGTGTTTTGTACACTGGGTTGATTCCCCTGCTGTAATATTACTGATGTGGGTCCCCAGCCACTATTATTGGTAATGACCCATGCCCAGGATTCAGGATTAAGTCATGGAAGGGCCAAAGCGATGGGTAGCAATGGCACTGCTGGAATCTCTACCCTCTTTTGTTTACCTTTGCTGTGCCCAAATTAGCTACTACACTTGCATGCAAGTGACTATACTTCAAAACTAGTTCACTGGCTGTGACTTTCTTCAAGACGTCCTGAGGGGGTTAAATATGTTCTGCAAACGCTAGTTGTTCTTCACATTTTTTTCAGTAAAAAACGAAATTCCAACACAAATATAATTAAAATAGTAATCAATTATGAAAAGGTATTTACTTCTAAACTCAATTCTTCATATTGTTAAAAATTGAAACATGCACTAAGATTATACAAAAAAGAAATACTTCAGAGTTCAAACCATCCAAACTGAAACTCAAAATGATCCAAACTAGATAGTTTTGAGTCACTTTACAAATACCTGAACTTTGTCCATTTTGGATAACTTTAGGTTACTCTTTACTCATCCCTTTTCTAAAGAAAATGATAGATGTTTACATGGGGGTGGGGTGTTTCCATGGGGCCACACTTGCTGCTGGGAAACCCTCTGTTGGTCACAGGATGCCCGATCAGGAGGACCACACACCGCACCCCCCCACCCTCCCCCGGTTTGGGCTGCTAATGGGATGCCCACTCCATGAAGGCAGACAGCAGTTAGGCTGGTTAAGAGCCCAATTAGGGGCGATTTTGTGGCATCACTGAAAGGAGAGGCTCTTGCCCCCTGTTGAGGCCCCCTGCTCACTGGAGGCAACCTCCCTGTCGGGGGTCATCATAACCAAAGCATCCATGTCCCAATGACCCAGCTGCATGGATGAAAGGCCATAATCACAGCTGAGCTCATTCCAAAGGAAGGGGTTTTTCTTCTTTCCCAATCCCCCGACTGACTTTGAGAGTCTTTGGGCAGAATTTTCCGTGCCTGCCGGCATCAGGCATGTTCAGTGGCATGAACGGACAGTGTGGCGCGATTGCTTTCATGATGGCATGAAACTAGTTCATGATCATCTACTGAGCCCGCTGATGGCGGTCCACGTTTCCCAACATCGGATGCCGGGAAGGCCTGCCTGCTAGAATCGCTCCCCACACCCTCCCCCGCCACTGGATAATCCATCCACATTGTTGGGAAAACACGCCGACATGTTTCACAACAGCATATAAAAGACGTGCATTTGAAGGCGAACTCAGAGGTGAGTACACAGTAATGATGTACAGCACTCACCAGTTAAGGGGCCATCACACTTAACCAGGGCAAGTTCTTAACACACCCATGCTAACCCACCCGTGTCTCTCTCTTTCATCCTGCAGGAAGACTAAATCATGCTCATAGAGCCCAGTGAACTAGCTGTATGCCTGATTGCCTACAGAGAGTGAAGGCAACGGAGGAGGGTGTGACTGAGGCTCCTGGCTGCACAGGGGTTGGGGGGTAGTGGCCACGCATTGGGAAAACCTGTAGAAAGTGACAATTCCTCTGCAATTCAGGCGCAGCCACATTGACATAACTGGAATCGGGCTCTGAGCCTATCTGCCCACTCAAGCTATGCAGAGGCATCAAAGTGCCACCAAGTGTTCCAAAGCTTTTCACCCTCCCCCGCCCCTAGCACCTCCCCCACCTCCCCCCTCCCACCCCCCAACCCCCACCCCCCCCCACCCCATCGGCACAGACTGCAAATTTGTGACCATTTTAGTGGACTGCAGAACAGTTGGACGACTGCATGTGTTTTACAATCTCCTCGCTAAATCTGGCCATGGAGCAATCACTGCTGGAGGTGCTCACAGCCCCTTGCAATGTCAGCCTCCTGGTTTAGACCTGTCTTCCCCATGGTTCAAGCTAACAGTGCAGTCTTGCAGTGCAGGTTAGGAGAATGTCTCTTAGGAGAGCACAGCATGCAGTCAATGGGCAAAGCTGCTGCCAATTGGTTGGGTGGAGTGGGGCAGAGGTGGGGGGGCAGAGGTGCTGGGGTTTCGGGCAGCCATGCGGTGCACTAATCTCTGGTCATCCAATTGGTGGCCAGCACTCTCCAGGAATTGTTAAGGGGCCATCACACTTAACCAGGGCAGGTTCTTAACACACCCATGCTAACACACGTGTCTCTCTCTTTCATCCTGCAGGAGGACTACATCAGGCTCATGGAGCCCAGTGAACTAGCTGTATGCCTGATTGCCTACAGAGAGTGAAGACGACAGAGGAGAGAGTGACTGAGGCTCCTGGCTGCACAGAGGCAGGAGCAGCAACCTCAGGAAGAAGAGGCAGCTGGGGCTCCCGCAATCACTGCCCAGGAGTGACAGTGAGCCGTGGCTGGTCAGTGCCTAGCGACACCCAGGGTCTATAGACGCCGCCTGTTATTCCTGCAGATGACTGAGAACCAGTGTCGTGGAAGACTGCACATGTCTAGGGAACTAGCCAGGCACACCTGCCAGCCACTGCAGGATTTGGTGCCACAGGGACATAGAGGGCATCCACTGCCAGTGGCTGTGAAAGTGACCGTGGCGCTCACTATCTAGGCTTCTTTCAGGGCTCCACAGGTGACCTCTGTGGGATCTCACAAGCCTCACCCACAAATGCAACCATGAAGTCACAGCTGCCATCTTTGCGAGGGCACACAACTTTGTACATTTTGTCAAGGGACCAAGACAGCCAGGATGCAAGATCAATTGGATTTTGCCCAGATCGCAGGTTTCCCACAGGTGCTGGGTGCAATTGACTGCACTCACATGGCACTCAGATCTCTGACGCAACATACAGTGGACTACATCAACCGCAAGGGATTCCACTCACTGAATGTACAGCTGGTATGCGACCACCAGAAATGCACGTCCTGCATGTCCACACACGGTTTCCAGGGAGTGTGCAGGACGCCTACATTCTCAGTCGGTCACAGATCCCTGGACTCTTCCAGGGTCCACAGTAGCTGCAGGTTTGGCTCCTCAGGGACAAGGGCTACCTGCAGAGGCCGTGGCTGATGACACCCGTGCGGCAGCCTCAGACTGCAGCAGAGCGACGGTATAATGAGGCTCATGTTGCAGCTCACAACTTGGTGAGTTGACTATTGGGATACTGAAGATGAGGTTTCAGTGCCTGGAGCCCTGCAATATGGTCTGCAGAGGGTGTCATGCATCGTCATCATCTGCTGCGCCATTTATAACCTGGTGCTGCAACGGAGAAACGAGCTGGTTGAGGAGAAGGTGCAGGAGCTGGAGGTCTCCTCTGATGAAGAGGACACCAATGGGGATGAGGGTGGGGAGGTCCTCAGCAACAATGAGGGGGATGAAGTCCTTGCACTGGTCAGACGAGGCAGGCATGCTCGGGAGGCCCTCATAGCTGCTAGATTTGTGGAGGATGATGACGCCATGCAGTGAGGTGACCCATTAGTTCCTCACATTGCATCTGTGAACATTGGACTCCAGTTTGGCTTATGGCAGCATGAATAGCCTCTGTGAGAATGCTCCTGTCATGGAGATGTATTGGAGGCCCTAATAGTCACTTCATTGCAGGAGGATGATGACAACATGCAGTGAAGACACTCCACTGATCTTCACACTGCCTCTGAGAATGAGTGACTCCTGTCTGGCCGAGGGCAACTCGCTTGCGCTGCATGATCAGGGTCGTACCATAGAGATGGAGCCATGAAACTTTAGAAGCATCTGATCCTTTGTCAGCCTTCTGCATCTGAGCTCTTCAGGAACACAGCATCAGTGGTCACAGATGGTGAAGAGATGGGGGCCAGCCCCATCTTAAAGGTGCTGGGAGCACACAGAGAGAATGAGCGAACCCTGTGCCACTTGCCCACTACATTCTGGCAGCATTGTCAATCACCATCGAGTTGCAGGCATCTGTATTGTGTCCAGGGACTGTGAAGCCAGACTGTCTCTTTGGTCCGAAGACTGCACAGAGCACAGGGAAGAGACCCTGGACTGAGACAACTGCCTTTATCTTGGGTAGAAAGGTTTCACATCTGAGTGACAAGAAACGCTGCTCATCAGAACAAGGAGCCACAGGCAGGGAGACATTCTTGGGAGTTTATTGATATTAGTGAACAGTATGTACAAGTGATTAACACCCATGTCCAGCCAATGCAACTAATTCTTCTTAACTTTTCTAACCCTGTCGCTATGTCTTGGTGCTCCCCAGATATCCAAAGTGGAGGTGGAGGCAGCCTGCTGACTCTGATGCTCTGTCTGTGATGACTTTGGTGGACGTCGTCTGGAAGGCTGAGACTTGGTGGGCCCCAGCCTACTTTCCGGGTCCTGCTGTGTGGCAATGGCTCCCTCCTTGGCCTGTGGAGCTGGAGCTGCTGAGGTCACAGGATGAGGGGATTCAGTCACTCCCAGAGTCACCTGGGTGGATGGCCCCGGAGTGTGCACCTGCTGATCCTCCTCCCTATGGAAGCCCGAGGGCCCCAGGCTAACTCCTTGAGGAAGAGGGGTAGCTGGAATGAGATCGAGCTGCCTGGCACCACTTTCCCATACACATTGTTGAAGGCCAATTATAGCGTCAGTGATGGAGTTAAGCTCGTGCAGCAGTACAGGAGTGACGCCCTGGACCAACGTCTCCATGGCTGCCGCCATCCTGCCAGTGTTAATCTCCATGCATTGCAATGCTGGTGCTGTCACCTCATCATGCCTTGCAATCCTAGAAGTGCAGTGAACATCCCTTCTTTATGCCCCGCAATTGCCTTTGTAGATCTAGCAACCGTGACATGACCGAATCCAGAGGCTCATCATCTGACATGGACTCAGCAAATTTCTGGCCTACAGCAGTCCTCCAAGTGCTGAACACCAGGGAGGTCCCTGCCACCACCTGCTGTGGATCAGACAATGCAATGTGCTCACCACCAGATTGTGAGCCTGAGGCTATTCTAAAACTAGCCTCCACCAAGGTGTGTGTCTCTGTGCTGGTGGAGCGTGTGGGTGAGCACTGTGACGGGACTTCAAGGAGAGTGCATTCATATTCGGAGGTTTCTTCGGGGCTTGATTGGAGGTCCTGGGTCATGGATTCCATCGGCTGTTTCCCAGATGTGCCTGCGGAAGAAGGGGAAGATAATTAGTGCATGACAATGACCTGTGAAAGGGGACACATTACTCACAGCATGGTTGTTTGATGGATGTTGCACTGTTGAGCCCTCATCTGGTAGAGCACCGCAAACCTCATTGTCAGCACAAGAACGGTCCAGATCCTTGCTGGTCAGCTGGATGGCTCTATTTTCAAAGTCCGTGAGGACCTTGATCTCAAGCATTCCTCCACTGGTCTGCTACCTCTCCCTCTTGTTTTGTGCCAGCTTGTCCTGCATGAATTGAGATGGAGAGTGTAAACAGGATGCCTGCCAGGCCAGATGATAAGAATGTCTGACCTGTGTGGATAGCGAGCGGCCTCATGGACAGGATGAGGACAAAGACAGTGTGTGTGAGAGTGAATGGTGACGTCCCTTGAACTGGCAGTGAGTGAGGGCCCTGTCGATGTGTGATGGGTTTGTGTGTGTGTAAGTTGAGAGCGATGAGAAGAGTGAATTACCCTGGAGGAACGAAGGAGATCATTCATCCTCTTGCGGTACTGGGTGGTTGTCCTCTTTTGAAGGGCGTTGGCACTGACCACTGCTGCCACCACCTCCCAAGCTGGATTAGTGTGGTTGATGCCCATCCTGCGGCCAGGCCCAGGGGTATAGGACATCTCAGCGGGACTCCACCGTGTCCTAAAGGCATTCCAGAGATGCACCGCTGAATCCGGGGGCTTCAGTCTTTTTGCTTTTTGGGCCATCCTGTCTTCTGTGCAGCAGTTGTGGCCTGGAAGCACTGAGCTGTGTGCTTTCGGCTGGACTTTAAATGTGGCGCCTGGCGTGATGAACCGATAATGTGATGGCAGGTGGGTGAATGGGAACCCGCTCGCTATGAAATGGCGTGTTTCCCGGGTGTGCATAAATAATGTGGTGGGTTTGCAACGATACGGTGTGAGAACCCACCTTCGTGGCCAGTGGGTAAAATGTCATTTTACCCGCCCACTACCACACTTAGTGACATTCTGGGATGATTCCACCCTTTATCTTCCGTACGGGTAGCGATATGTTGAGGTGTCCTCACAGTACCAACTCTGCGTTGCAAATATTTTAGCATTCAGTATTCGAACCCTGTCGTGATATTTTTAAGAGAAATATTAGCGCTATGGAATTATATTGGTAATTCTGCAGACTGATTTCAAGAAATAAATTGTTCTTGCTTTGCTTAATTTATAGTTTATAAGCTGAAGAACACAGTGACTTTGGTACTCCCTGCTTACGAATGTTTTCAACAGTTACAACATATATTTGGATAAGAAAAAATGTTTCATAAAGGTATTTCATACTTTAATAGACCAGAATAACCAGGCTCCTTAGGGCAAAATAGTTTCTACTGTGGCTCAGTTTACACTTAGCAATGGTATGCCCATTTCTTGTTCTGTGTGTCATGCTGACAGATGGTAGAAAAAAATCCCAGTTTTCAGAGGGACTAGGTTAAAGGTCTGCTGCTTAAGAAGACAGGGACCAGCAAGCAGGAGTTTTCTATCCATTGACACCGAAACATCTAGATGGCATGCTGAGGAAGGAGAAATGTGTGGACCAGCACCTCAGCAGGTTCACAACAGTTCCAGCACCAGCTCAACAGAGACTTGTACAGCCACTTCAGAGTTACAGGCATGTCTAATCCAATCACACTTATATGCCTGCTGTCTGTCTACCTCCCATACAGCACAGTACAGGAAGCTTAAAGCAAACTTCAGCTTATATCACCCTTCCCTGTTGTTGTCCTCTCATTCTGTAAAACCAATCTGTCTGCTTCAGGCATACAGAACTAATCCTCTTTACTCTCCTCATTAAATTAACCATATTCTATGTTCATATCCTTTGAAGCAGCAACCAAAACAAAAGCATGCAGATCATTTACATGGTGACATATAAAATCCTGAATATTTTCCATTCTACTCTGATAGCAACTCCAAACATTTCCACATTAACAGCTGGTAGTAATCCTTTGACTGTTGGAAATTAGCTTGGCATACATCTTTGTTCAAGCAATACCCAGTTAATTGTGGAAAACAGTTGTTTAAAATTTCTTCCATTATGGAAACCCAAGTCTTGCAAAATATTCAATGTAATATATTTAGTATTTCTATTTTGATAAATAAAAAAATATCTCAAACCTTGATATATAAACAAAAATTGTGTAATTATTTGTATATTGTTTAGTTATTGCTTTATATATGAATATGACAAAAAGAATAATATAATGCAAACATTCATATATAAATATATCGAGTAAATATTGATATATTTAGTGCATTTTGTTATATATATGAACATAGTGCAATCATCTACAGGGTAGATACAAGAATGATGTTTCCCTTGGTTGGAAGGTCTAGAACCAGGGGACAATGTCTCAGAATAAGGGGCAGGCCATTTAGGACTGAGATGAGGAGAAATTTCTTCACTCAGAGGGTAGTGAATCTTTGGAATTCTCTGCCCCAGAGGACTGTGGAAGTTTAGCAGTTGAATATGTTCAAGACTGAGATAGATAGATTTCTACATATTAAGGATATGGAGATAGTGCAGGAAAATGATGTTGAAGCAGAAGATCAGCCATGATCTCATTGAATGGCAGAGCGAGCTTGAAGGGCTGAATGGCCTACTCCTGCTCTTATTTCTTATGTTCCCATGTTCTTATTTATATATGTGTTCAGTTGTTAATATTGTGCAAATGTTTTTGCACAGTAGCATAGTAATTAAATATCTCTTCACTTAGAAAATATGGAACTCGCTACCATCTGGAATGATTGAGTGAATAGCATACAGACATTTAAGGAAAAGCTAGATAAGTACATGGGGGAGAATGGAATAGAAATTTATGTTGATAGGGTTAGATGAAATTAAATGTGGGTAGGAGTGTGTGGAACATGAACCCTGACAAAGCTGTAGAGATGAGTGGCCTGTTTCTGTGCTATGAATATTCCTACATAAGTACCATACATTGCAAATCTGCCTATATTAAGAATGAAAATATACTGTAAATATTTTATATATAATAAATTTTAATGTAGATAACTTGATGCAAATATTGAGATAGTGCAAATTTTGATATATAGCTAAATGTAATGCAAAACATCATTTAAAGTGTAAATATCTTTGTCTATAATATACTAAAATTCTTCCATCCCACAATTACAGCTAGCAGGTAAAAGAAACAGCCAAATCTTAATAAGAGCATGTTGCTTCACTTCTAGAAACATGGAAAAACTCAAAAAGCCAATCAGAACAGGGCATATCTGTCACAGTGCCTACATTGGTTGCTGCTAATTTGTGACAGTTGATGTAGAAAATTTGAATGGGAAATGTTGACATAGTGATTTGAACAACTGGCCTGGGTTTTCCTGGAATAGCATGAACAGGGATGAATGCCATTCATTTTGTCGAACTTCCCATTGTGAATTTTTTGTAAAATTTCTTGGAAAACTAATTTAAATAATCATAGCAAGGGCAGTGGTAAATCAGAAGTGGCCAAGAGACCAGTTTAATTTGTACAGGTAGGTCACCAGTAAGATCCTTGTTCTATAATTTATGAATATTAATATTAAGTTAGAAGTACTTGAATTTGAAAATAGCTACAGTTGAATCGCTTGTTGATGGAAAGAAAGATTTTCCTAATTGGAAACGGAGTCGTTTTTTGTATTTCAGCATCTTGGGCCAGAAGTGTCTATTCTATGCCTGTGGCTAAATCGAGTCAAATTAGAAATCTTGACATTTTAAACAAGGACAATGCTAGAGATCATTGCAATGTAATGCAACATGGGTCATCCTGTATGTTTTCTTTCTCTACATCTGATTGATGAATGCATCGCTATTTTATGTTAATTGCATACAGTACATTATTAATATTGTACTCAGATTTGTGACTAACTAAATTAACCATCAGTTTGCCCAGAGTTAATAATCTTGCTTTTTGGACAACCCAAAATATATATTTACCATGATTTGTTTTAAAATGGATGCAGGGTGTCATAACAATGGTAAGGTACAATGTCAGAGTAATTGAATCCAGGGATTTGAAAGGACATATCATTTCCTTTTCATTCTTGGATTTTGTTAACAAATTCAAATGTTCAAAGATGTTTCCAGAAAATTACACACAAACACATATTTAAAATGTTGAACACTCAACCAGGGTGAACCACATTCAGTCTAGAAGCAGAGGAATTATTCAGTGGCCAGAATTTTGCGCTTGTTGAGAGGGCACATGTCCAACCCGAACGAATTGACAGCTGATGACGTCAGGCAAGTGTCCCTACATCGTGTACTCACATGATATTTCGGTTGGTAAGAGCACTCAGGAGTTAGCAGTGCTTCCGCCAACAATTAACAGGCCTATTAAGGCCATTAAAGCACCAATTAAATGAAAATTTTCATTGCCTTATGGTTGGCATGCAGGCGAAAAGGTCAAGCAACGTTTGCATTTTTTAGGAAACCTCATTCAGGGGCGGGTGAGGTTCCCAACAGCAATTAAAAATTAAATAAAAATTTTAACATTTCATTAATAACATGGCACATCAGGGGACATGTTTTTTAACATTTTAAAATTCTTTATTTTTCATTTTCAAAAATCTTCACCTCCCTGCGGCAGCTGGGTGCCTCAGGGAACCTTTCCTGCGCACACTACCGTGCATGTGCAAAGTTCCCCGCTCGACCTCCATACTGCCTGCCCCCTCCCCCCGCTCCCCCACACAGGCAGCACTGAGTAGTCATGGCCCCATTGCGGGTGGTGGACAGCTTCCAGACCGCTTCTGCTCGCCCCCGCCGAGCCTGCCCGACAAGGGCAAAATTCTGGCCAGTGGGTCAAAATTTAATTAGGATCTATTTACGTGAATAATCACACAATTCACAGTTAGAGCAACAGCACTGCCAATGTTAATGAAATAATAATGTCAGTTTTCATACAATTTGTTGCAGGTGTAAATATTATTGCAGTCTCTCATCTATTAATTCAGTGTAAACTCAGTAGCAGCTCACACAGACACTTCAATAACTCATCAATTTGTCTACAAACTCTGTTCAGGAAACTCCAAGGCTTTTTTTACAACGGAACCTGTGAACGGGTTTCAGCGCAAAATTGAGAACTGTTTTGCAATATATCATGATATCTCAAACAAAATGATTGCTAGAATGACCTTTAAACATTAAGCATTGAGATACCTTTCTTAACTCTTAAAAAATTACAATGTAAAGAATGGCTTAAGTGTTATCTAATCCTGTGAGAAAGATTAGAGAGTAATGTCAGACAAAACATCAGGATAAGCAGATGGCGATTATCTTTTAATTTTATTTGAAATTGTCTTCGTGTTATTTGCAATAAATAGCAATTTCAGTTAGTCAGACTGCCAGAAGGTGGGAAGTGGTACTCAACAAGGTTTAGTGCTGGGGCCACTGCTGTTCACAAATTACATAAAAGATTTGGACCTTGGGGCTATACTTGCAGTGACGATTTGTGGTCCCTTTAAGACAACTCAGCACCAGGACACATGGACAGTGTGTGCACACACACTTCATCCATGTTTCCTTTAAAATTGCAAGATCCCAAATGCATTAGATCAGCCCTGTTTATGCTGTGAAGAGGCACTGCCTGAAAGAGGCAGGCAGCCGCCTTGGCGTCTATAAAAAGGCCCCTTTAAAAATGGAAAATTGGTGCTACAGTTATTCCACTGACCCAATTCTGATATCCGTTTGCCAAAACTTCCAAATCGCATTTGACAATATTCCATATGAAAGGCAGCGAGTTAAACAACTCAAACAACATTAGGGATTCAGGGTAAAGCTTATGGCTTTATAGGAAATTGGCTGAAGTGTATATAACATTAAGCAATCACATGTTAAGGTGTGAAAAGCACAAGTGGGATATTCCAGGACTCAGCAGACCATTATTGTTCCTAACTTACAACAGGCTAATTTTAAACTAATTTACCCAGTGGGAAAATTACAGGATTAGAATAGGCACCCATTTTACACCTTTCCTGATTGTAATCGAAGTCAATGGAAAATAAAATTGAGTGGAGTGGAAATTATGGGGACGAGAGGCTTGCAGTTTCTTCAAATTAGGTTGTTGCAAAGGCTTAGCATCTCCAGAGGCATTTGTTTAGTGGGGGCATGGGTTTTCCAAAGGCACATGTTTTCTGAGTGTGGCTTTTATGGAGCACGGGTTTCCCAAAGGCTTCCAAGAGCACTGGTTTACTGAGAGCATGGCTGAACCCTGAGTTTGATTTACTAAAAGGGCTTTGATTTTTCAAGGGCTTTAGTTTTCCAAGGGCTGGGGCTTACCAAGGGAATAGAAACCATTTTGTTTTACTTCAGTAGAGGCCAGCCAGTGCTTATAAAATCAACACCTTGGTCTTTGTGAATGTAGTCTCGGTTTGTGAGATCATTTGTTACTGTACAATAGTGGCACCTAGTGCTCAAAGTTTATTCAACAATTCTCATCTAAACCAAGTTGGTTCTGACATTACAAATCCAGTGAATAACTTAAACTGTTTTTGGGACCAGGCATTTGTGCAATTAAGGCATATTGGAGATGCATAGTTTAAATTTTAGATAAATCACCTGTAAAGATATGAAAATATGATTTACCAGTGGGAGGAGGCGCATGTGAAGCATAAACACTAGTGAATAGCCTGCTTCTGTGTTTTAAATTTTGTATGATTTGCTGTAATAATTCGTGAACCTATGATTTTGTATCAAGTGAAGCTTGTAAAAAAACACATTGAACTCCATATTTGCCTTTATAACGTTATGGAAAATAGATAAAAGAGTACAAGAAAGAACACAGAAAGAAATTGCATTTATACAGCGTCTTTGTTGTAACATAATGAATATTAGATGTATTTCATTATGTTCTGAAATTTTTAACCATATCATATCCAGATAAAGAAGTGGTCAGTATTTTAATACAGTGAATGCTTTCCCTCTTGTTCTTTCTCCACTGTGCAGGGATATGGCTCCTCGGACTCTCATGGTATTAACGACTACTTTAGACTAAACAAAACAACACCAATGCTTACTGGGGAAATCTGTGGTTGAAAAATTTAACTGGTATTTTGTCTGTTGTTACATTCCTTATTTATCTGATTAATTGGTTCTTAATGACTGCACTAGTACATTACCAGTAATAACAATTGCCAACCAGATTATGAAGTGAAAATAGTGTGTGGTCAAAACATTGCAATGGGGTGGTCTGTAAGACTAACACTTATGGCCTATTAACTAGACTGGGGCTCCACCTAATTTTGCTTGACCATCAGCCAGCTGATCTTGAACCATTTCTGTGACTGCTCAAAGTAAACCCTAGTTTTGTCTGCCAGGCGATGCTGCACCATTGCTTTCCAAGGAGAATGTCAACAGATGTAAAAAAGCAACTTACATTTATATAGGGCAAAATTTTTCGCTTGGCGGGCAAGCACGCGCCCGATCCGCTCGAGCATGAAATAGCATGCATGGACTTTGGCCAGCATCCCGACGTTAACGCGCACTCGCAATATTTCGCTTGGCGGGTGAGCATGGAAGACAGATGTGTGTCCACCGTTAATTAACAGGCCAGTTAAGGCCCTTGACACACCAACTGTTGCCAATTTTACATAGCCCATGTGATTTTCCAGCCATCACACAGGCAAAATGGGCAGGCGGGCAGGCCCCAATTTGCAGAAGCTCATCCATGGGTGGGGTAAGAAGGGTCAGCAGCATTGTTAATGTGAGTAGTGAGCAGTTTTGAACATTGAGTGCTGCTGCTGGTTTATGTGAACTGGACAGCTTCATCTCACTTCAGAGCTGCATTCTGATCAAGGCTTCATTTCAGGACTCATTGTTGTCTTCCAGTCCTCCAAGGATTCAGACCATGTGGGCCCGTCCAGGTATCAGACAGCCTTCCATTACCCTGGTAATGGGGATTGTGGTCTCTGCTGCAGGCACTTCCTCTGAAGAGGAACAGAGGGGCAGAAGGGAGAGGAGGCCAGATGTCCCAATGCAGCTTCCAGGGGAGGGACCTTTGGGAGGAGAGGTGCAGGCACAAGGGGCACAGAGCCAGCAGGAAATCCAAGACAGAAGGGGCCACAGAAGATGCCACTATCCCGATGCCAGGGTTTACAGGCAGCGAAGCAGCTACCTTAATATGTCCGAAGTGCAATGTCGAAGGAGGCTTCACCACTCCAGGGAGACCTTCAACTCTATTTGTCAGAGGATCGGGCCTGAGATTAGTTCCGACTGTGTGGGTGGACACTCCATGCCAGTGGCTCTGAAGGTCACAGTAGACCTCAACATCTATGCCTCTGGCTCTCTCGAGGGCTCAGTGGGGGATCTGTGTAGAGTCTCCCAATCAACTGTCCACAGTTGTGTCTAACTGGTGACAGAAGCTCTGTTCAGGCAGATACTGACCTTAATTCTTTACCTTACGGACAAGGCCAGCCAGGATGAGTGAACCAGAGGGTTCGCAGTGATTGCTGTGTTCCCCCATGTCCAGTGGGTCAGCCGGATGCCTTCATAAACAGGAAGGGATTCCACTCCATGAACATGCAGATAGTGTGTGACCATAGGATGTAGAGTTTGCAAGTGTGTGCAAGGTACCTGGCAGCTCCCATGATGCTTACATCTTGAGACACTCCCTGGTGTCGAGGCTCTTCAGTGCTACAGCCTGACTGGATGTATAGCTGCTGGGTGACAAGGGCTATCCCCTGAAAAGGTGGCTCATGACTCCTCTCCGCCACCCAAGAGCAGAGGCCGAGCAGTGGTGCATCAGGAGCCAAGCCTTCACAAGGGAGTGTCCATGGCTGGCATCTCCTCAGTTGCTGCAGCCTCATCAGATGCCGTGGTCACTGGCGGAGGGGCGGAGGAACTGATGCCGTCATCCAGAGCACCCTGAGAGGAGCCCGCAGAGATGACAAGCAGTTTGTGCCTCAATTTGAGGTTGTTCTGGACTTCCCTGCTTACCATTGATGGACAGGGACCAAACTGGGATGCTGGGTGTCCCATATATTTCCCACATGGACACTGACCAGCTGAGGTCATTGCTGGTGTGTGAGCATGCAGGTCTGAGTGCATTCCCAGGGACCCCTGTTTGAGTCCCTGGAGCTGCCTTTCCATGTGAGTCGCCACTATCTCCATGGAGGAGGCATTGCACTCGACCATGAGGGTCAACGCAGTGGTCATGCTTCGCATGGACTCCACAGCAGACATCATGGCATGCATTCCCTCATGTATCTCCACCAGATCCTCCCGTACATTCCACTGGACATCCAGCATCTGCTGCCTCATGGACGACTCCTGAGGCTCATCATCAGCCTTTGACTGAGCATCATCCTGGTCCCCAGCAGTTGTCCGACTGCCGGCACCCTGGGCACTCTGTCCCTCTGCCTGCATCTCAAGCAAGTGTGAAGTCCCCTCACCACTGTGCACCGAGATACTAGACACTGATCTAATGCCCATTGAGGTGCTGGTATCTGCATTGGTGCCTGCTTGACAGACAGAGTGTGATGCAGGTGCGTGGGGAGCATGGTCCTCTGGGGTCAGGGGTGACCCTTCATGGTCCTCAGTGCGATCACCTGCTGGTGAACCTAAAAGGGAGAAGAAGGACATGTCATTAGTCAGAGTCATCACACTGTCACTGTGCATGCCAGGCACCCTGGCGGGACAATGCATCATGGTACTCTCGTCCTCCAATGATCAAAGGGGTCTCTAGGTTCGAAGCTCACATCAATATAAAGACTATATTGGTTGCGCGATCCGAAATTCTCACCTCTGTGCATTGCACTCTTACTTTCAGCTGACACCCCAACCTCACTGTGACCAGGTGACCGGGGTGTATGCCGCCTCTCGAGCTCTAAGGCCTCCTGCTCATAGCAGGTGAGGATGCGAAGGTGTGGGGGTCCCTCGCCTGTCCTCGACCTCTCTATATTGTTATGGGATATCTTCTCCTGAAAGGATAGAGGAGCATTCTGCAGCCTGGCCAATCCCACCTCAGGAACAGGGCTCAGCCGATTTGTGGTCCTCGACCTGCAAGGCACTCAGTCCAAGCAACCAGGGCTCACCCCCTTCACAGAACCATAGAATCTCAGTGCAGAAGAGGCCCTACGGCCCATCGAGTCTGCACCGACACCCGAAAAACACCTGACCTACCTACCTAATCCCATTTACCAGCACTTGGCCGATAGCCTTGAATGTTATGACGTGCCAAGTGCTCATCCAGGTACTTTTTAAAGGACGTGAGGCAACCTGCCTCCACTACCCTCCCAGGCAGTGCATTCCAGATCCTCACCACCCTCTGGGTAAAAAAGTTTTTCCTCTCATCCCCCCTAAACTTCCTGCCCCTCACCTTGAACTTATGCCCCCTTGTGACTGACCCTTCAACTAAAGGGAACAGCTGCTCCCTATCCACCCTGTCCATGCCCCTCATAATCTTGTACACCTCAATCAGGTCTCCCCTCAGTCTTCTCTTCCCCAACGAAAACAACCCAAGTCTATCCAACCTCTCTTCATAACTTAAATGTTTCATCCCAGGCAACATCCTGGTGAAACTCCTCTGCACCCCCTCCAGTGCAATCACATCCTTCCTATAATGTGGCGGCCAGAACTGCACACAATACTCTAGCTGTGGCCTCACCAAGGTTCTACACAACTCCAAAATGAACTCCCTTCTTTTATAATCTATGCCTTGATTGATAAAGGCAAATGTCCCATATGCCTTTTTCACCATCCCACTAACATGCCCCTCTGTCTTCAGAGATCTATGGACACACATGCCAAGGTCCCTTTATACCTCAGAACTTCCTAGTGCCATGCCGTTCATTGAATAATTACTTCCTTGTCAAATTACTCCTTCCAAAGTGTATCACCTCACACTTTTCAGGGTTAAATTACATCTGCCACTTTTCTGCCCATTTGACCATCCTGTCTATATCTTCCTGTAACCCAAGACACTCAACCTCACTGTTAACCACCCAGCCAATCTTTGTATCATCCGCAAACTTACTAATCCTAACCCCCACATAGTCATCTATGTCATTTATATAAACGACAAATAATAGGGGACCAAGCACAGATCCCTGTGGTACGCCACTGGACACTGGCTTCCAGTCATTAAAGCATCCTTTTGTCATCACCCTCTGCCTCCTACAACTAAGCCAATTTTGAATCCACTTTATCAAATTGCCCTGTATCCCATGTGCCTTTGCCTTCTTTATAAGTCTCCCATGTGGGACCTTGTCAAAGGCTTTGCTGAAATCCAGATAAACTATATCAACTACACTACCCTCATCTACACACCTGGTCACCTCCTCAAAAAATTCATTCAAATTTTTTAGGCATGACCTCCCTCTGACAAAGCCATGCTGACTATCCCTGATCAAACCTTGCCTCTCCAAGTGGAGAAAAATACTCTCCTTCAGAAATTTCTCCAATAGTTTCCCCACCACTGACGTGAGACTCACTGGCTTGTAGTTCCCTGGCTTATCTCTACAACCCTTCTTAAATAGCGGAACCACATTAGCTATTCTCCAGTCCTCTGACACCTCTCCCATGGCCAGAGAGGAATTAAAAATTTGGGTCAGAGCCCCTGCGATCTCCTCCCTTGCCTCCCTCAGCAGTCTGGGACACAAATCATCCGGACTTGGAGATGTGTCCACTTTTAAGCCTGCCAACACCTCCAATATCTTGTCACTCCCTATATCAATTTGCTCAAGAACCTCACAGTCTCTCTCCTCGAGTTCGATATCTTCATCCTCATTCTCTTGGGTGAAGACGGATGTGAAGTATTCATTCAACACTCCAGCAATGTCCTCTGGCTCCACCCATAGATTGCCCCCTTGGTCCCTTATGGGCCCTACTCTTACCCTGGTTATCCTCTTCCCATTGATATACTTAGAGAATATCTTGGGATTTTCCCTACTTTTACCAGCCAGAGCTTTCTCATATCCCCTCTTTGCTCTCCTAATTGCTTTCTTAAGCCCCACCCTGCACTGTCTGTACTCCACTAATGCCTCCGCTGATTTACTTCCCATGTACCTGCTAAAAGCCTTTCTTTTCCTTCTCACGTAACCTGAATATCTCTGGTCATCCATGGTTTTCTGGGCTTGTTACTCCTTCCTATCACCCTAGAGGGAGCATGTTGAGCCTGTACCCTCCCCATTTCCTTTTTGAACTCCCCCCACTGTTCCTCTCTAGATTTCCCCACAAGTAACTGTTCCCAGTCTACCTTGGCCAGATCCTACCTTATTTTACTAAAATCCACTCTCCCCCAATCCAAAACATTTTTTTGCAACTTGTCGATTTCTTTGTCCATAACAAACTTAAATTGTACCATGTTGTAGTCACTATCACTAAAATGCTCGCCCATCACCACCTCAGCCACCTGTCCGGCTTCATTCCCCAGAATTAGGTCCAGCAATGCACCGTCCCTTGTTGGACCCTCTACATGTTGACCTTAAAAGTTCTCCTGCACACATTTCAAGAAATCCACTCCATCCAAGCCCTTAACATTATGTCTATCCAAATTAATGTTGGGAAAGTTGAAATCACCTAATATAATTATCCTATTGTTATTGTTTTTACACACCTCCACAAATTGTGCACATATTTGCTCCTCAATTTCCCGCTGACTATCTGGGAGTCTATAATAAACACCTAATAATGCGGTTGCCTCTTTTTTATTCCTAAGCTCTACCCACAAAGCTTCATTCAATGCCCCCTCCAAGATATCATCTCTCCTTACTGCAGTAACAGACTCAACTAATAACGCAATGCCTCCTCCTCTTTTACCCCCTCCCCCATCTCACCTGAAGATTCTATATCCCAGAATGTTGAGCTGCCAACCGTGCCCTTCCCTCAACCACGTCTCAGTAATGGCTACTATATCACAATTCCACATGTCAATCCTCACCCATAACTCATCTGTTTTACCTGTAATACTCCTGGCATTAAAGTAGAGGCCATCCAGCCTTGCCTTACTCCCTTGAAGCTTTTTGCAGCTGTACACCCTCTGACTTGATTGTTTTACTGTATTATGATATGTCCCTATTCTACTAACATTCTGTGTCCCCTCACCCTGCCGAAGTAGTTTAAACTCCTCCCAACAGCACTAGCAAACCTGCCTGCAAGAATGTTAGTCCCACTCTGGTTCAGATGTAGACTGTCCCGCTTGTACAGGCCCCATCTTCCCCAGAAATGGTCTCAGTGATACAGGAATCTAAAACCCTCCCTCCTGCACCAATTCTTATGCCACATATTCATCTGTGCTATTCTCCTATTTCTGAGCTCGCTAACGCGTGGCACTGGGAATAATCCAGAGATCACAACCCAAGAAGTCTTGCTTGTTAGTCTACTGCCTAACTCCCTGAATTCTTGATGCAAGACCTCATCCCTCTTTCTACCTATGTCATTGGTACCAACATGTACCATGACCTCTGCCTTGTCACCCTCCGCCTTCAGGATGCCCTACAGCCGTTCAGTGACATCCCGAACCCTGGCATCAGGGATGCAACATACCATCCTGGAGACACCTTGACGGCCACAGTAGCGCCTATCTGTTCCCCTGACTATAGAATCCCCTATTACTATTGCTCTTTCTCCCTTCCTCCCCTCCTGTACAAACAGGCTGCTTATGGTGCCAGAATCTTGGCTCTGTCCGCACTCTCTGGAGGAACCAGCACCCTCATCAGCCTCCAAAATGGAATACCGATTTGCGAGCGGGAGCCCAGGGGACTCCTGGACTCCCTGCCTGTTTCTCTTGGACTGCCTGGTGGTCACCCATTCCCTTCCTTCCTCAAGTTCCTTCAGCTGCGATGTGACCGCCTCTCTAAACGTGCTATCCACAATGCTCTCAGACTCACAGATATTCCACAGTGTCCCCAACCGTCATTCCAACTCTGAAACCTGAGCTTCCAAGAGCTGCAGCTGGGCACACTTCCTGCACACACGCTGGTTCCAGGCACTGGAAATATCCCCGGTTTCCCACATGGAGCACGAGAAGCACACCACGGCTTTGAGCGCTCCTGCCATGACTTATCCCTTTAAATTAAACCTTTTAAGTCAATTACTCTAGGGCCCTTCTTTCCTGATCCTCCTTACTGCAGAGTATACAAACTGTAAACCACAAAAAGACCTTAAACTATAAGCGATTAAAGTAGTAAATAACTTACCGACTACTTATCAGTGATTCCTTTCCCTTGTAGCCTCTGCTGCTGCAGCACACTCTGAAGATTTAAGAAGTTGGATACCAAGGAAAAAATGCAAAGAGCACCTCATCCCCTAGGTACCGAATTCGTGCTTTGCACCAAATTCCAAATACCCACTTTGGCTGTGCCACACTCAGGATGTGCTCTCTCTCCTGTTCATGTGCAAGCACACTGTAGCGTGCTTCTAGATTGTCCCTTTCTTAAATAGAGCTGACTTGACTCACCACTAGTTAAGCTTCAAAAAGTA
This sequence comes from Carcharodon carcharias, assembly GCF_017639515.1. Lineage (NCBI taxonomy): Eukaryota > Metazoa > Chordata > Chondrichthyes > Lamniformes > Lamnidae > Carcharodon > Carcharodon carcharias. The sequence continues at coordinate 105,654,077 of NC_054479.1, read as the reverse complement.
ACTAACCCCTATTCAGGCCCTAATCAGCCTTCAGGTTATTGACAGTTAACTGTTGCACAGTCAGCTGAGTCAGCTACCTTACCAACCTTTTAACTAGACAACTGAACTTACGAAAATTAAAGAGAAATTAAAGAGAAAGACTTACCAGTTCAATTCCCGCTTTGCACCAAATTCCGAATACCCACTCTGGCTGTGCCCCACTCAGGATGTGCTCACTCTCCTGTTCCTGTGCAAGCACCTTTAGCCAACTCCGGCATCATTGATAGGTGCCACTCAGGCTCTAACACCTCTGAGCTCCATGGGGTGACGGACAGTCCTTAACTGCTCTCCACACTGACCCATGCCAACACGGTGGTCACCCATCCCGATTGCAGCAGATCAATGAAGCGCTCTGGGCGCTGCACCCATGTATGCCCCATCATGTCATGACTTCTCACCCAGGCTACCACCTCCTCCTATGCCCTCTTGATGAAGTGCAGTGGTCTCCTTCTCCCGCCTCTGGGGACAAGGGTGTCCCTTCTGGCAGCCACCCTCTCCAGGAAGTCAGCGTGGCACCTGTCGGAGAAACATGGGGCCGACTGCCCACCGACCTCACCTCCCACATGGATTCTCCTTTGTGGATCGCAGCCATGTTGCTGCTGCAACTCTGACACAGGCAGACACTCTGGGGCTTTTGAATCAGCCATCGAGCCACCATTGGACCAGGCGGACAACGTGCCCCCAACACGGCCCCTGCCTGCCTGCCCACCCCTTCTTGGAGCTTCCCAGCTACCTTTCACACCTGTTTGGCTATGTTTGGCTCTGCCAGGCTCTGTTTGGCACTGCCAGGCTCTGTTTGGCTCCGCCAGGCTCTGATAGGCTCTGTTTGGTTCTCTTTAGCTCTGCTTGGCTCTGTTTGGCTCTATTTGGCTCTGTCTGGCCCTGCCAAGCTCTGTTTGGCCTCTGTTTGGCTCTGTATGGCTCTCTTTGGCTCTCTCTGGCTCTGTTTGGCACTGCCAGGCTCTGTTTGACTCTGTTTGGCTCTCCCAGGCCCTGTTTTGCTCTGTTTTGCTATGTTTGGCTCTGTTTGGCTCTGTTTGTCTCTTTTAGGCTCTGTTTGGTCCTGTCAGACTTGGGTTGGCTGTGTTTGGCTCTCTTTGGCTATGTTTGGCTCTGTCAGGCTCTGTTTGGCTCTTTTTGGCTCTATGGCTCTGTTTAGCTCTGTTTCACCCTGTTTGGCTCTGTTTGGCATTGCCAGGCCCCTTTTGACTCTTCCAGGCTCTGTTTGACTCTGTTTGGCTCTGCCAGGCTCTGTTTTGCTCTGTTTAGCTCTGCCAGGCTCTGTTTGGGTCTGTTTGGCTCTGTTTTCCCCTTACAGGCTCTGTTTGGCTCTGTTTGGCTCTGCCAGGCACTGCCAGGCTCTGCCAGGCTCTGTTTGGCTCTGTTTGGCTCTATTTGACTCTCTTTGCCTCTGTTTAGCTCTGTTTGGCTCTGTCAGGCTCTGTGTGGCTCTGTTTGGCTCTGTATGGCTCTGATTACCTCTGTTTCGCCCTGTTTGGCTCTGCCAGGCTCTGTTTGGCTCTGCCAGGCTCTGTTTGGCTCTGTATGGCTTTGTTTAGCTCTGTTTGGCTCTGTCTGGCACTGCCAGCCATGGGTGCAGTGCCCAGAGCGCTTCATTGATCTGCTGCAATCGGGATGGGTGACCACCGTGTTGGCATGGGTCAGTGTGGAGAGCAGTTAAGGGCTGTCCGTCACCCCATGGAGTTCAGAGATGCTAGAGCCTGAATGGCACCTGTCAATGACGCCGGAGTTGGCTAAGGGTGCTTGCACAGGAACAGGAGAGTGAGCACATCCTGAGTGGGGCACAGCCAGAGTGGGTATTCGGAATTTGGTGCAAAGCGGGAATTGAACTCCTTTTGGCTCTTCCAGGCTCTGGTTGACTCTGTTTGGCTCTGCCAGGCTCTGTTTGGGTCTGTTTGGCTCTGCCAGGCTCTGTTTGGCTCTGTTTGGCTTTGTTTGGCTCTGTTTAGCTCTGTTTCACCCTGTTTGGCTCTGCCAGGCTCTGTTTCGCTCTGTTTGGCACTGCCAGGCTCCTTTTGGCTCTGACAGGCTCTGTTTGGCTCTGGTTGGATGTGTTTGGCTCTCTTTGGCTCTGTTTGACTCTCTTTGGTTCTGTTTGGATCTGCTAGGCTCTGTTTGACTCTGGCTCTGCCAGGCTCTGTTTTGCTCTGTTTAGCTATGCCAGGCTCTGTCATTTACAATTTATAGAGTATGATGAAAGAATTAATAGAATCTTTCAAGTAACTTTGGCACAGTATTATTAATTAGTGCATCTGTCCAGATAGGGTACAAGTGTTAAATACCGTGGTGTATTTGTTTTAGCTTGACAGCTTGCTAGATCTTTCTCTACTTTGTTGATCCTGTCTACTTCAGCTTTGTCCTTTAATACAGAGTATAACTGAGTCTCATACTTTGCATCTTTCACATTAACACAAGTCATTCTCAAGAGTTCCAAGTCAACAGATTGGTCTTTGGCATTGGCTTGTATATTGCCAAGTTTTGAAGACAACTGAATATCCCATTCAGATTCTGATGAAAATGTATCTGTGTGAAATATGTTACCTTTAAAGGAGGGATAACAGAGGTTAGTTTGGTTGACAGAATTTTCACATCTACTTTCATCCACTTGAAAATTAGTTTGCGTACGTAGGAAAGTATCAGATCCTAGAGATTTGTGTGTGTTGGTTTCAAAGGAAAAAACAGATGCATTGTAGAATTTCCCGCTACATTTATGTGTGCAATTTTCTCATTTATTATTTGAATTTCAGCTTCAGCCTTAAGCACAGTTTCATCACTAAGGCCAACTTGGTTGTTTTGAGATGCTAAACTTTCTGTATTCTGAAGAGCTGGCAGAAATTCTCTGTCAGCCTGAAATGTTACACTGCTTAAAGGAATTGCCTATTGCTCTTTGTCATGTAGAAGAGTTTCCCTGGATTGATTAAGCCAAATTTCTTCTTTTACCTCCTGACTAACTGTAGAGGTAGTATTTGGTAAGTGGTAGTATTTGCTTGGTTTCTCTTCACAAGCCCAAACAACTCTTTGCGACTTCCCCAAGTTTTCACATTCATTTTTGGCCCTACTGCTTTGATAATCTGATAGACTTTCTTTACTAGTCAAAGGTCTGTATAAGTTAAGCTTGGCAGACAAATCAAAATGCTTGCCCATGGAGATGTTCTTAGAACATGCAGAAGGCAACATTGTTTGCTCAACACAAGTATGAGAAGTAAAGATTTTATCCAGATCAGATAAATAAAGCAGTTCAGCATGTGGTTGGAAAATATGTTCATTGAAGTAGCAATTGATATTTTTGCTGAAAGGGAAACAATCGCATACGCCAGTCAAATCATCCAATCTGCATCTTGGGCTCCTCTTGATTGGTGAATTGGTGTCATCAGAGCGTTTGCGCTTTTTGAAACTACAGTTGGTATCTGTAGTAACTATATCACAATCAACCTCCCACGACTTAGGAATGGCCTTGACAGAACATGGAATTTCTTCAGATTTCATATGCCTCTGTTCAACTCGATGGCAGCTTTCTGAGATTTCCTCGCCAGCTCAATATGAAACTTTTTGCACCAAAGCATCTCCAGCAACCATTTGTTCATTAGGCTTGTGGCTGACCGCTCTCTCTGCTGGTACTCCTGTGTTGAAATCTAATGAACTACAATTTGGGGATTTCACCACTAACTGTTTAGAATACACAGCTATTTGATTCAAAGAGCTCAAATATGCCAGTTCATGATCCTGCTGTAGGGGACAGGATCAGTGTCTATTAAGTTCCAACCTTCCATGGGCGAGCCCAACCTTTGTTTTGTCAGATTTCATGTGATGCATCTTTGAATTCTGACCATTCTCATCAATTCTTTCCAGAGTATCCACAGAGAAATTTATCTGTTGGCTCGCAGCTAGAGACTCAAGTGAAAGTTTTTTCCTTCAAGGACAAGGTCATTAACAACCTGCAACGATTCCATATACATTTTGGATAGTGAAATTCCAGAACTTGAAGTAGACTTCATGGATCTTCATTAAAAGCACAAATCTGTATGAACACAGAGGTTAAACGACATAAAATTCAATATACATTAAATCTTGCCATTGTTCTGAATCATTTTTAAGTAAAATTAGTGAAGAGTTCAACTCCTGGATTTTGAAATTTTGATTACTAAAATCTGATGGCTTTCAAATAATTTCAACAAGTGCCATGGTGTTGAGAAGAGAAAACTATTAAGATACAAAATAGAATATTTTCTACTCTTTGGAGCTAGTCTTGCTAGTGGAGGGAAAGAAGCACCCTGCTATAAAATTCTTCACTTGTCTTTAGAATTACATACAGATGCAAACATAGAAGTTACAGCACAGAAACAGGCCATTCAGCCCAAAAAGTTATTGTTAGCCTTTCTCCTCCATGTGAGTAGGTAGCTATAATCACATTTATCCACCCTGTTCCTACATTTCTTCAATCTCATTTTCTTTAAGTAAGTGATGTTTCAGGTACGGACTAGTTACATTCCAACAACAACGAAAGGTTAAAGGAACAAAAGCCAGGGCTCCTTGGATGACGAAGGAGAGAGAGAGTGTGAATATGATGCAACAAAAAAAGACAGCGTATGATGCATCTCAGATGAATTCTACAAGTGAGAACCTGGTTAAGTACAATAAGTTGAGGGGAAGTGAAGAGAAAAATATGAAAGAGTATGAGAATAGAATAACAGTTAACATAGAAGGGAACTCAAAAAATCTTCAACCAGCATGTAAATAGTAAGCGGATAGTAATGGCTCTATTTGCCCTTTCCAGGCTCTGTTTGGCTCTGTCAGGCTCTGTTTGGCTCTGCCAGGCTCTGTTTGGCTCTGTTTGGTTCTGCCAGCCACTGTTTGGCCCTGTTTGGCACTGCTAGTCTCAGTTTGGCTCTGCCAGGTTCAGTATCATTCTATTTAGCTCTGTTTGGCTGTGTCTAGCTCTGCCAGAGACTGTTTGGCTCTGCCAGGCTCTGCTTGACTCTGTTTGGATCTGCATGGCTCAGTTTGGCTCTGTTTGGCTCTGCCAGGCACCGTATAGCTCTGTTTGGCTGTGTTTGGCTCTGCCAGGCTCTACTTGGCTCTGGTTGTCTCTGTTTGGCTCTGCTTGGCTCTGTTTAGCTCTGTTTAGCTCTGCCAGGCTCTCATTGGCTATGCTAGGCTTTGTTTGTCTCTGTTTGGCTTTGCCAGGCTCCGGCAAGCTCTGTTTGGCTCTGTTTGGATTTGTTTGGCTCTGTTCTGCTCTGCCAAGCTCTGCCATGCTCTGTTTGGCTCTGTTTGGCAATTTTAGGCTCTGTTTGCCTCTGTTTGGCTCTGTCAGACTCTTTCTGGCTCTGTTTGGCACTGTTTGGCTCTGTTTGGCCCTGTATGGCTCTGTTTGGCTTTACCAGACTCATTTTGAATCTGTTAGGGCTCAATGTGGCTCTGTTTGGCTCTGTTTGCCTCTGCTGGGCTATGTGGCTCTATTTGGCTCTGATAGGCTCTGTTTGTATCTGTTTGGCTCTGCTAGGTTCTGTTTGGCTCTGATTAGCTCTGCCAGGTTCTGTTTGGCTCTGTTTGGCTCTGCCAGGCTCTGTTTTCCTCTGCCGCGCTCTGCCAGGCTCTGCTTGGCTCTGTTTCACTCTATTTTGCTCTGTCTGGCTCTGCCTGCCTCTGTTATGCTCCTTTTGGTTCTGTTTGGCTCTGCCTGGCACTGCCAGGCTCTGTTTGCCTCTGTTTGGTTCTGCCAGGCTCTGCTTGGCTCTGTTTGGCTGCGTTTAGATCTGTTTTGCTCTGGTTGGCTCTGTTTGGCACTGCCAGACTCTGTTTGAATCTGTTTGGCCCTGTATGGCTCTGTTTGGCTTTTCCAGGCTCATTTTGGATCTGTTAGGTTCAATCTGGCTCTGTTTGGCTCTGTTTGTCTCTGCCAGGTTCTGCTTGGACCTGTTTGGCTCGGTTTGGCTCTGTTTGTCTCTGCCAGTCTCTGTTTTGCTCTGTTTGGATCTCTTTGGATCTGCCAGGCTCTGTTTGGCTTTGTTTGAATCTGTTTGGCCCTGTATGGCTCTGTTTGGCTTTTCCAGGCTCATTTTGGATCTGTTAGGCTCAATCTGGCTCTGTTTGGCTCTGTTTGCCTCTGCCCGGCTGTGTGGCTCTGTTTGGCTCTGATAGGCTCTGTTTGTATCTGTTTGGCTCTGCCAGGTTCTGTTTGGCTCTGTTTGGCTCTGCCAAGTTCTGTTTGGCTGTTTAGCTCTGTTTGGCTCTGCCAGGCCCTGTTTGGCTCTGTTTGGTTCTGTGTGGCTCTGCCAGGCTCTGTTTTCCTCTGCCGCACTCTGCCAGGCTCTGTTTTGCTCTGTTTCACTCTATTTTGCTCTGTCAGGCTCTGCCTGCCTCTGTTATGCTCCTTTTGGTTCTGTTTGGCTCTGCCTGGCACTGCCAGGTTCTGTTTGCCTCTGTTTGGTTCTGCCAGGCTCTGCTTGGCTCTGTTTGGCTGCGTTTAGCTCTGTTTTGCTCTGGTTGGCTCTGTTTGGCACTGCCAGACTCTGTTTGAATCTGTTTGGCCCTATATGGCTCTGTTTGGCTTTTCCAGGCTCATTTTGGATCTGTTAGGTTCAATCTGGCTCTGTTTGGCTCTGTTTGTCTCTGCCAGGTTCTGCTTGGACCTGTTTGGCTCGGTTTGGCTCTGTTTGTCTCTGCCAGTCTCTGTTTTGCTCTGTTTGGATCTCTTTGGATCTGCCAGGCTCTGTTTGGCTTTGTTTGGATCTGTTTGGCTCTGTCAGGCTCTGTCTGCATCTGCTTAGCTCTGTTTGGCTCTGCCAGGCTCTGTTTGTCTCTGCCAGGCTCTGTCAGCCTCAGTGATTGATTGGCTGTGCCAGGTTATCTTTGGTTTTTTGTGGCTCTGTGTAGCTGTATTTGGCCCTGCCAGACTCTGTTTGGCTCTTTTTGGCACTGTATGGCTTTGCCAGGCTCTTCAAGGCTCTACCTGGCTTTGTTTGGCTCTCTTTGACTCTGTTTTGAACTGCCAGGCTCTGTTTGGCTCTATTTGGCTTTGCCAGGCTCTGTTTGGCTCTGCTTCACTGTGCCAGGCTCTTTTTGGCTCTGCTTTGCTCTGTTTGGCATTTTTGGCTCTGCCAGGCTTGGTTTGGCTCTGTTTGTCTCTGCCAGCATCTGTATGGCTCAGTATGGGTCTGCCAGGCTCTATTTGGATTTGCCAGGCTCTGTTTGGCTCTGTTTGGATCTGCCAGGCTCTGTTTTGCTCTGTTTGGCTCTGTCAGGCTCTGTCTGCATCTGGTTAGCTCTGTTTGACTGTTTGTTTCGGCCAGGCTTTGTTTGGCTCTGCCAAGCTATGTTTTTTTCTCTTTGGCTCTGCCAGGCTCTGCTTGATCCTGCCAGGCTCTGTTTGTCTCTGCCAGGCTCTGTCAGCCTCTGTTTGTCTGTGCCAGGTTATCTTTGATTCTTTGTGGCTCTGTGTGGCTCTATTTGGCCCTGCCAGACTCTGTTTGGCTCTTTTTGGCTCTGTTTGGTTCTGCCAGTCTCTGTTTGGCTCTGCTTTTCTCTGTTTGCATTTCTTGGCTCTTTTTGGTTCTGCCAGGCTCTCCTTGGCTCTGTTTGTCTCTGCCAGTGTCTGTGTGGCTCAGTTTGGCTCTGCCAGGCTCTATTTGGATTTGCCAGAGACTATTTGGCTCTGATTGGATCTGCCAGGCTCTGCTTGACACCGTTTGGCTCTGCCAGACTCTGTTTGGCTCTGCTTCACTGTGCCAGGTTCTTTTTGGCTCTGCTTTGCTCTGGTTGGCATTTTTTGGCTCTGCCATGCTCTATTTGGCTCTGCCAGGGTCTGTGTGGCTCAGTATGACTCTGCCAGGCTCTCTTTGGCTTTTATACTCTCTGATCGGCTCTGTTTGGATCTGCCAGGCTCTGTTTGTCTCTGTCAGTCTTTGTTTGGCTGTGCTTCACTGTGCCAGGCTCTTTTTGGCTTTTCCTCGCTTTGCTGAGCTCTGTTTGGATCTGCCAGGCTTTGTTTGTCTGTTTGATTCTGCCAGACTCTGCCAGGCTCTATTTGACTCTGATTGGTTCTGTTTGGCTCTGTTTGTCTCTGCCAAGCTCTGTTTGGCTCTGCATCGCTGCGCTAGGCTCTTTTTGGCTCTGCTTTGCTCTATTTGGCATTTTTTGCTCTGCCAGGCTCTGTTTGGCTCTTTTTGGCTCTGCCAGACTCTGTTTGGCACTTTTTGTCTCTGTATGGTTCTGCCAGGCCCTTCGAGGTTCTGCCTGGCTTTGTTTAGCTCTTTTTGGCTCTGTCTTGAACTGCCAGGCTCTGTTTGGCTCTGCCTCACTGTGCCAGGCTCTTTTTGGCTCTGCTTTGCTCTGTTTGGCATTTTCTGGCTCTGCCAGGCTCAGTTTGGCTCTGTTTGTCTCTCCCAGGGTCTGTGTGGCTCAGTATGGGTCTGCCAGGCTTTATTTGGATTTGCCAGGTTCTGTTTGGCTCTGCTTGGATCTGCCACACTCTGTTTGTCTCTATTTAGCTCTGCCAGACACTGTTTGGCTCTGCCAGGCTCTGTTTGGCTCTATTTGGCTCTGTTTGGCTCTATTTGGCTTTGCCAGGATCCATTTGCCTCTGCCAGGCTCTGTTTGTTTTTGTTTTGTTCTGCCAGGCTCTGTTTGGCCCTGCCAGGCTCTGCCTGGCACTGCATGGCTCTGTTTGCCTCTGATTGGCTCTGCCATACCCTGTTTGTCTCCGTCTGGCTCTATTTGGCTCTGCCAGGCTCCATTTGGCTCAGCCAAGCTCTCTTTGTTTCGGTTTGGTTCTGCCAGGCTCTGCTTGAGCCTACCAGGCTCTATTTGTCTCAGCCAGGCTCTGTCAGCCTCTGTTTGGCTGTGCCAGGTTATCTTTGATTCCTTGTGGCTCTGTGTGACTCAGGCTCTATTTGGATTTTCCAGGCTCTGTTTGGGTCTGTCAGGCTCTGTCTGCATCTGCTTGGCTCTGTTTGGCCCTGTTTGTCTCTGCCAGGCTCAGTTTGTCTCAGCCAAGCTCTATTTGTTTCTCTTTGGTTCTGCCAGGCTCTGCTTGACCCTACCAGGTTCTGTTTGTCTCTGCCAGGCTCTGTCAGCCTCTGTTTGGCTGTGCCAGGTTATCTTTGATTCTTTGTGGCTCTGTGCGGCTCTATTTGGCCCTGCCAGACGCTGTTTGGCTCTTTTTGGCTCTGTATGGCTCTGCCAGGCTCTTCAAGGCTCTGCCAGACTTTTTTTGGCTCTGCCAGGCTTTGTTTGGCTCTTATTTGAACTGCCAGGCTCTGTTTGGCTCTGCCAGGCTCTGTTTAGCACTCTTTGACTCTGCTAGTCTCTGTTGGGCTCTGCTTTGCTGTGCCAAGCTCTTTTTGTCTCTGGTTTGTTCTGTTTGGCATTTTTTGGCTCTTTCTGGCTCTGCCAGGCTCTGTTTGTCTCTGTTTGGATCTGCCAGGCTTTGTTTGCCTCTGGCAGCCTCTGTTTGTCTCTATTTATCTCTGCCAGGTTTTGTTTACCTCTGTTTGGATTTGCCAGGCCCTGTTTGGCTCTATTTGGCATCTTTGGCTCTATTTGGCTCTGCCAGGCCCCATTTGGCTCTGCCAAGCTCTGTTTGTTTCTGTTTGGTTCTGCCAAGCTGTGGCTATGCATGGCTCTGTTTGCCTCTGCCTGGCCCTGCCATGCCCTGTTTGGCTCTGTCTGGCCATATTTGGCTCTGCCAGGCTCCATTTGGCTCTTCCAGGCTCTGTTTGGCACTGTCTGGCCCTGCCAGGTTCTGTTTCGATCTGCCAGGCTCAGTTTATTTCTGCCAGCCTCTGTCTGGCTCTGTTTGGCTCTGCCAGGCTCTGTTTGGCACTGCTTGGTACTGATTTGCTATGCCGTGCTCTGTTTGGCTCTGTTTGGCTCTATCTAGCTTTGCAGGGTCTGTTTGGCTCAGTTTGGCATTGCCAGGCACAATTTGGCTTTGCTGGGCAATGTTTGGCTCTGTTAGGATCTGCAAGGCTCTGTTTGTCTCTCTTTGGCTCTGTCAGACTCTGTTTGGCTCTTCCAGGGTCTGTGTGGTTCAGTTTGGCTCTGCCAGACTCAGTTTGGCTCTGCCAGGCTCTGTTTGGCTCTGTTTGGCTCTGCCAGGCTCCATTTGGCTCTGTTTTGCTCTGTCAGACTCTTTTTGGCTCTGCCAGGCTCTGTTTGTTTCTGTTTGGCTCTGCCAGGCTCCGCTTGACCCTGCCAGGCTCTCTTTGTCTCTGCCAGGCTCTGTCAGTGACTGATTGGCTGAGCCAGCTTATCTTTGGTTCTTTGTGTCTCTGTGTGCCTCTATCTGGCCCTGCCAGACTCTGTATGGTTCTTTTTGGCTCTGTTTGGCTCTGCTAGGCTCTTCAAGGCTCTGGCAGGCTTTGTTTGGCTCTCTTTGGATCTGTTTTGAACTGCCAGGCTCTGTTTGACACCGTTTGGCTCTGCCAGTCTCTGTTTGGCTCAGCTTCGCTGTGCCAGGTTCTTTTTGGCTCTGCTTTGCTCTGGTTGGCATTTTTGGCTCTGCCATGCTCTATTTGGCTCTGTTTGTCTCTGCCAGCATCTGTGTGGCTCAGTATGGCTCTGCCAGGCTCTCTTTGGCTTTTACAGGCTCTGATTGGTTCTGTTTGGATCTGCCAGGCTCTGTTTGTCTCTGTTTGGTCTGCCAGATTCTATTTGGCTCTGCCAGTGTCTGTTTGTCTATGCTTCACTGTGCCAGGCTCTATTTGGCTTTTCCTCGCTTTGCTTAGCTCTGTTTGGATATGCCAGGCTCTGTTTGTCTGTTTGATTCTGCCAGACTCTGCCAGGCTCTATTTGACACTGTTTGGTTCTGTTTGGATCTGTTTGTCTCTGCCAGTGTCTGTTCAGCTCAGCCAGGCTCTGTTTGGCTCTGTTTGGCTCTGCATCACTGTGCCAGGCTCTTTTTGGCTCTGCTTTGCTCTATCTGGCATTTTTTGGCTTGCCAGACTCTGTTTGGCTCTTTTTAGCTCTGCCAGACTCTGGCACTTTTTGTCTCTGTATGGTTCTGTCAAGCCCTTCGAGGTTCTGCCTGGCTTTGTTTGGCTCTTTTTGGCTCTGTCATGAACTGCCAGGCTCTGTTTGGCTCTATTTGGCTCTGCCAGGCTCTGTTTGGATCTGCCAGGCTCTGTTTGGATCTGCTTAGCTGTGCCAGGCTCTTTTTGGCTCTGCTTTGCTCTGTTCGGCATTTCTGGCACTGCCAGGCTCGTTTTGGCCCTGTTTGTCTCTCCCAGGGTCTATGTGGCTCAGTATGGGTCTGCCAGGCTTTATTTGGATTTGCCAGGTTCTGTTTGGCTCTGCTTGGATCTGCCACATTCTGTTTGTCTCTGTTTGGCTCTGCCAGACACTGTTTGGCTCTGCCAGGCTCTGTTTGGCTCTGTCAGGCTATGCCTGCATCTGCTTAGCTCTGTTTGGCTCTGTCTGTCTCTGCCAGGCTCTGCTTGACACTGCCAGGCTCTGTTTGTGTCTGCCAGGCTCTGGCAACCTCTGTTTGGATGCACCAGGTTATCTTTGATTCTTTGTGGCTCTATGTGGCCCCGCTAGACTCTGTTTGTCTCTGCCAGGGTCTGTGTGGCTCAGTTTGGCTCTGCCAACCTCTATTTGTCTTTGCCAGGCTATGTTTGGCTCTGTTTGGCCTTGTCAGGCTCTGTCTGAATCTGCTTAGCACTGTTTGGCTCTGTTTGTCTCTGCGAGGCTCTGTTTGGCTCTGCCAGGCTCTGTTTGTCTCTGCCACCCTCTGTTTGTCTCTGCCAGGTTTTGTTTGTCTCTGTTTGGCTCTGCCAGCCCTGTGTGGCTCTATGTGGCTCTGTTTGGCTCTATTTGGCTTTGCCAGGATCCATTTGCCTCTGCCAGGCTCTGTCTTTACAGCCTTCCGGACTGAATATTGAATTCAACAACTTTAGGTCGTGAGCTCCCTCCCCCATCCCCACCCCCTTTCTGTTTCCCCCTTCCTTTTTTTTTCCAATAAATTATAAAGATTTTCCTTTTCCCACCTATTTCCATTATTAAAAAAAACCCCACTAGAGCTATACCTTGAGTGCCCTACCATCCATTCTTAATTAGCACATTCGTTTAGATAATATCACCAACTTTAACTTTAACACCTATGTGTTCTATTGTACTATTGTCGTTGACATCTTTTGATGATCTGCTTCTATCACTGCTTGTTTGTCCCTACAACCACACCACCCCCCCCACCTCTCTGTCTCTCTATCTCTCCGCCCCCCACACACACACCTTAAACCAGCTTATATTTCAGCTCTTTCCTGGACTCGAACTCAAGTTCTGTCGAAGGGTCATGAGGACTCGAAACATCAACTCTTTTCTTCTCCGCCGATGCTGCCAGACCTGCTGAGTTTTTCCAGGTAATTCTGTTTTTGTTTTGGATTTCCAGCATCCGCCGTTTTTTTGTTTTTATCTCTGTTTGTTTTTGTTTGGCTCTGCCAGGCTCTGCTTGGTCCTGCCAGGGTCTGTCTGGCTCTGCATGGCTCTGTTTGCCTCTGCTTGGCTCTGTCATGCCCTATTTGGCTCCATCTGGCTCTATTTGGCTCTGCCAGGCTCCATTTGGGTCAGCCAATCTCTCTGTGTTTCTGTTTGGCTCTGCCAGGCTCTGCTTGACCCTGCCAGGCTCTGTTTGTCTCAGCCAGGCTCTGTCAGCCTCTGTTTGGCTATGCCAGGTTATCTTTGATTCTTTGTGGCTCTGTGTGGCTGTATTTGGCCCTGCCAGAATCTGTTTGGCTCTTTTTGGCTCTGTATGGCTCTGCCAGGCTTTCCTTCGCTCTGTTTGGCTCTGATTTGAACTGCCAGGCTCTGTTTGGCACTGCCAAGTTCTGTTTGGCACTGTTTGGCTCTGCCTGTCTCTGTTTGGCTCTGCTTCACTGTGCCAGGCTCTTTTTGGCTCTGCTTTGCTCTGTTTGGCATTTTGTGGCTCTTTTTGGCTCTGCCAGGCTCTGCCAGGCTCTGTTTGTCTCTGCCAGCATCTGTGTGGCTCAGTTTGGCTCTGCAAAGATCTATTTGGTGCTATTTGGATCTGTCAGGCTCCGTCTGCATCTGCTTAGCTCTGTTTGGCTCTGTTTGTCTCTCCCAGGCTCTGTTTGGCTCAGCCAAGCTCTGTTTGTTTCTCTTTGGCCCTGCCAGGTTCTGCTTGACCTGCCAGACTCTAGTTGTCTCTGCCAGGCTCTGTCAGCCTCTGTTTGGCTGTGCCAGGTTGTCTTTGATTCTTTGTGGCTCTGTGTGGCTCTATTTGGCCCTACCAGACTCTGTTTGCCGCTTTTTGTCTCTGTATGTCTCTGCCAGGCACTTCAAGGCTCTGCCAGGCTTTGTTTGGCTCTGCCAGGCTCTGTTTGGCACTGTTTGGCTCTGCCAGTCTCTGTTGGGCTCTGCTTTGCTGTGCCAGGCTCTTTGTGGTTCTGCTTTGTTCTGTTTGGCATTTTTTGGCTCTTTTTGCCTCTCCCAGGCTCTGTTTGTCTCTGTTTGGATCTGCCAGGCTCTGTTTGCCTCTGCCAGGCTCTGTTTTTCTCTGTTTATCTCTGCCGGGTTTTATGTGCTTCTTTTTGGATTTGCCAGGCCCTGTTTGGCTCTATTTAGCATCTTTGACTCTATGTGGCTCTGCCAGGCTTCACCCTGTCAAGCTCTGTTTGGCTCTGTCTGGCTCCATTTGGCTCTGCCAGGCTTGTTTGGCTCAGTTTGGCATTGCCAGGCACAATTTGGCTTTGCCAGGCAATGTTTGGCTCTGTTAGGTTCTGCCAAGCTCTGTTTGTCTCTCTTTGGCTCTGCCAGACTCTGTTTGGCTCTGCCAGGGTCTGTGTGGTTCAGTTTGGCTCTACCAGGCTCTACTTGGCTTTGCCAGGCTATGTTTCTCTCTGTTTGGCTCTGCCAGGCTCTGTTTGGCTCTGTTTTGCTTTGCCAGGCTATGTTTGTCTGTTTGGATCTGCCAGACCCTGTTTGTCTCTGCCAGGCTTTGTTTTTCTCTGTTTATCTTTGTCAGGTTTTTTTGCCTCTTTTTGGATTTGCCAGGCCCTGTTTGGCTCTATTTGGCATCTTTGGCTCTATTTGGCTCTGCCAGGCTGTTCTTAGCCCTGCCAAGCTCTGTTTGCCTCTGCGTGGCTCTGTTTGCCTCTGCTTGGCCTTGCCATGCCCTGTTTGGCTCTGTCTGGCTCTATTTGGCTCTGCCAGGCCACATTTGGCTCTGCCAGGCTCTGTTTGGCACCGTCTGGCCCTGCCAGGTTCTGTTTTGCTCTGCCAGACTCAGCTTGTTTCTGCCAGCCTCTGTATGGTTCTGTTTGGCTCTGCCAGGCTCTGTTTGGCTCTTTTTAGCTTTGCCAGGGTCTGTTTGGCTCAGTTTGGCATTGCCAGGCACAACTTGGCTTTGCCAGGCAATGTTTGGCTCTGTTGGGTTCTGCCAAGCTCTGTTTGTCTCTCTTTGGCTCTGCCAGGCTATGTTGAACTCTGTTTGGCTCTGCCAGGCTCTAGTTGTCTCTGTTTGTCTCTGCCAGCATCTGTGTTGCTCAGTATGGCTCTGGCAGGCTCTCTTTGGCTTTTACAGGCTTCGATTTCCTCTGTTTGTATCTGCCAGGCTCTGTTTGGCTCTGCCAGATTCTGTTTGGCTCTGTTTGCCTCTGCCAGTCTCTGTTTGTCTGTGCTTCGCTGTGCCAGGCTCTATTTGGCTATTCCTCATTTTGTTTAGCTCTGTTTGGGTCTGCCAGGCTCTGTTTGATTCTGCCAGACTCTGCCAGGCTCTATTTGACTCTGTTTGGTTCTGTTTGGCTCTGCTTGTCTCTGCCAGTGTCTGTTCGGCTCTGCCAGGCTCTGTTTGGCTCTGCATTGCTGTGCCAGGCTCTTTTTGGCTCTGCTTTGCTCTATTTGGCATTTTTTGGCTCTGCCAGACTCTGTTTGGCTCTTTTTGACTCTGTATGGGTCTGCCAGGCCCTTCGAGGTTCTGCCTGGCTTTTCTTTGGCTCTTTTTGTCTCTGTCTTGAACTGCCAGGCTCTGTTTGGCTCTATTTGGCTTTGCCAGACTCTCTTTGGATCTGCCAGGCTCTGCTTCACTGTGCCAGGCTCTTTTTGGCTCTGCTTTGCTCTGTTTGGCATTTCCTGACCAGGCCAGGCTTGGTTTGGCTCTGTTTGTCTCTGCCAGCATCTGTATGGCTCAGTATGGGTCTGCCAGGCTCTATTTGGATTTTCCAGGCTCTGTTTGGCTCTGCTTGGATCTGTCAGGCTCTGTCTGCATCTGCTTAGCTCTGTTTGGCTCAGCCAAGCTCTCTTTGTTTCTGTTTGGCTCTGCCAGGCTCTGCTTGACCCCGCCAAGCTCTGTTTGTCTCTGCCAGGCTCTGTCAGCCTATGTTTGGCTGTGCCAAGTTATCTTTGATTCTTGGTGGCTCTGTGTGGCTCTATTTGACCCTGCCAAACTCTGTTTGTCTCTTTTTGACTCTATATGTCTCTGACAGGCACTTCAAGGCTCTGCCAGGCTTTGTTTGGCTCTGCCAGGCTCTGTTTGGCACTGTTTGGCTCTGCCAGTCTCTGTTGGGCTCTGCTTTGCTGTACCAGGCTCCTTTTCGCTCTGCTTTGTTCTGTTTGGCATTTTTTGGCTCTCTTTGCCTCTGCCAGGCTCTGTTTTTCTCTGTTTATTTCTGCCGGGTTTTTTTGCCTCTTTTTGGATTTGCCAGGCCCTGTTTGTCTCTATTTAGCATCTTTGGCTCTATTTGGCTCTGCCAGGCTCCATTTAGCTTTGCCAGGCTCTGTTTGTTTTTGTTTGGCTCTGCCAGGCTGTACTTAGCCCTGCCAAGCTCTGTTTGGCTCTGTGTGGCTCTGTTTGCTTCTGCTTGGCCCTGCCATGCCCTGTTTGGCTCTATCTGGCTCTATTTGGATCTGCCAGGCTCCATAGGGCTCTGCCAGTTTCTGTTCGGTTCTGTTTGGCTCTGCTGGATTCTGCTTGGCTCTGCCAGGCTCAGTTTGGCTCTTCCAGCCTCTGTTTGGCTCTCTTTGGCTCTGTTTAGCTCTGTTTGAGTTTGTTTGGCTCTGTTCGGCTCTGACAGGCTCTGTCTGCATCTGGTTTCCTCTGTTTGACTCTGTTGGTCTCTGCCAGTCTCTGTTTGGCTGTGCCAGGTTTTCTTTGGTTCTTTGTGGCTCTGTGTGGCTCTATTTAGCCCTAGCAGTCTCTGTTTGGCTCTGTTTGGCTCTATTTAGCTTTGCCAGGGTCGGTTTGGCTCAGTTTGTCTCTGTCAGACTCTGTTAAGCTCTGCCAGGCTCTGTTTGACCCGGCCAGGCTCTGTTTGTCTCTGTCAGGCTCTGTCAGCCTATGTTTGGCTGTGCCAGGTTATCTTTGATTCTTGGTGGCTCTGTGTGTCTCTATTTGGCCCTGCCAGACTCTGTTTGGCTCTTTTTGACTCTGTATGTCTCTGCCAGGCCCTTCAAGGCTCTGCCAGGCTTTGTTTGGCTCTGACCAGGCTTTGGTTGTCACTGCTTGGCTCTGCCAGTTTCTGTTGGGCTCTGCTTTGCTGTGCCAGGCTCCTTTTGGCTCTGCTTTGTTCTGTTTGGCATTTTTTGGCTCTTCTTGGCTCTGCCAGGCTCTGTTTGTCTCCGTTTGGATCTGCCAGGCTCTGTTTGCCTCTGCCAAGCTCTGTTTATCTCTGTTTATCTCTGCCAGGTTTTGTTTGCCTCTTTTTGGATTTGCCAAGCCCTGTTTGGCTCTATTTGGCATCTTTGACTCTATTTAGCTCTGCCAGGCTCCATTTGGCTCTGCCAGGCTCTGTTTGTTTCTGTTTGGCTCTGCCATGCCATGCTTAGCCCTGCCAAACTCTGTTTGGCTCTGCGTGGCTCTGTTTGCCTCCACTTGGCCCTGCCATGCACTGTTTGGTTCTATCTGGCTCTATGTGGCTCTGCCAGGCTCCATTTGGCTCTGCCAGGCTCTGTTTGGCACTGTCTGGCCCTGCCAGGTTCTGTTTCGCTCTGCCAGGCTCAGTTGGTTTCTGCCAGCCTCTGTGTTGCTCTGTTTGGCTCTGCCAGACTCTGTTTGGCTCTTTTTGGCTCTGTATGTCTCTGCCAGGCCACTCAAGGCTCTGCTTTGCTGTGCCTGGCTCTTTTACGCTCTGCTTTGTTCTGTTTGGCATTTATTGGCTCTTTTTGGCTCTGCCAGGCTCTGTTTGGCTCTGTTTGGCTCTATTTAGCTTTGCCAGGGTCTGTTTGGCTCAGTTTGGCATTGCTAGGCAAAATTGGCTTTGCCAGGCAATGTTTGGCTCTGTTAGGATCTGCCAGACTCTGTTTGGCTCTTTTTGCCTCTGCCAGGCTCTGTTTTTCTCTGTTTATTTTTGCCGGGTTCTTTTGCCTCTTTTTGGATTTGCCAGGCCCTGTTTGTCTCTATTTAGCATCTTTGGCTCTATTTGGCTCTGCCAGGCTCCATAGGTCTCTGCCAGTCTCTGTTCGGTTCTGTTTGGCTCTGCTGGATTCTGCTTGGCTCTGCCAGGCTCAGTTTGGCTCTTCCAGCCTCTGTTTGGCTCTATTTGGCTCTGTTTGGCTCTGTTTGAGTTTGTTTGGCTGTGTTTGGCTCTGACAGGCACTGTCTTCATCTGGTTTCCTCTGTTTGGCTCTGTTGGTCTCTGCCAGGCTCTTTGGCTGTGCCAGGTTTTCTTTGGTTCTTTGTGGCTCTATTTAGCCCTACCAGTCTCTGTTTGGCTTTGTTTGGCTCTGTTTGGCTCTATTTACTTTTGCCAGGGTCTGTTTGTCTCAGTTTGGCATTGCCAGGCACAATTTGGCTTTGCCAGGCAATGTTTGGCTCTGTTAGGTTCTGCCAAGCTCAGTTTGTCTCTGTTTGGCTCTGCCAGACTCTGTTTGGCTCTGCCAGGGTCTGTGTGGTTCACTTTGGCTCTGCCAGGCTCTACTTGGCTTTGCCAGGCTATGTTTGTCTCTGTTTGGCTCTGCCAGAGTCTGTATGGCTCTGCCAGGCTCTGTTTGACCCGGCCAGGCCCTGTTTGTCTCTGCCAGGCTCTGTTTGTCTCTGTTTGGATCTGCCAGGCTCCGTTTGTCTCTGTTTATCTCTGCCAGGTTTTGTTTGCCTCTTTTTGGATTTGCCAGGCCCTGTTTGGCTCTATTTGGCATCTTTAGCTCTATTTGGCTCTGCCAGGCTCCATTTGGCTCTGCCAGGCTCTGTTTGTTTCTGTTTGGCTCTGCCATACCGTGCCTAGCCCTGCCAAGCTCTGTTTGGCTCTGCGTGGCTCTGTTTGCCTCCACTTGGCTCTGCCATGCACTGTTTGGCTCTATTTGGCTCTGCCAGGCTCCATTTGGCTCTGCAAGGTTCTGTTTGGCACTGTCTGGCCCTGCCAGGTTCTGTTTCGCTCTGACAGACTCAGTTTGTTTCTGCCAGCCTCTGTGTTGCTTTGTTTGGCTCTGCCAGCCTCTGTTTGGCACTGCTTGTTCCTGATTGGCTATGCCAGGCTCTGTTTGGCACTGTTTGGCTCTATTTAGCTTTGCCAGGGTCTGTTTGGCTCAGTTTGGCATTGCCAGGCACAAGTTGGCTTTGCCAGTCAATGTTTGGCTCTGTTAGGATCTGCCAGGCTCTGTTTGTCTCTCTTTGGCTCTGCCAGACACTGTTTGGCTCTTTTTGGCTCTGTATGGCTCTGCCAGGCCATTCAAGGCTCTGCTTTGCTGTGCCAGGCTCTTTTTGCTCTGCTTTTTCTATTAGGCATTTTTTGGCTCTTTTTGGCTCTGTCAGGCTCTGTTTGGCTCTATTTAGCTTTGCCAGGGTCTGTTTGGCTCAGTTTGGCATTGCCAAGCACAATTGGCTTTGCCAGGCAATGTTTGGCTCTTTTAGGATCTGCAAGACTCTGTTTGGCTCCTTTTGGCTCTGTATGTCTCTGCCAGGCCCTTCAAGGCTCTGCCAGGCTTTGTTTGGTTTTGCCAGTCTCTGTTCGACTCTGCTTTGCTGTGCCAGGCCCATTTTGGCTCTGCTTTGTTCTGTTTGCCATTTTTTGGCTCTTCTTGGCTCTGCCAGGTTCTGTTTGTCTCTGTTTGGATCTGCCAGGCTCTGTTTGCCATGCCAGGCTCTGTTTGTCTCTGTTTATCTCTTCCCGGTTTTGTTTGCCTCTGTTTGGATTTGCCAGACCCTGTTTGGCTCTATGTGGCATCTTTGGCTCTATTTGGAACTGGCAGGCTCCATTTGGCTCTGCCAGGCTCTGTTTGTTTCTGTTTGGCTCTGCCAGGCTGTGCTTAGCCCTGCCAAGGTCTGTTTGGCTCTGTGTGGCTCTGTTTGCCTCTGCTTGGCCCTGCCATGCCCTGTTTGGCTCTGTCTGGCTCTATTTGGATCTGCCAGGCTCCATAGGTCTCTGCCAGTCTCTCTTCATTTCTGTTTGGCTCTGCTGGGTTCTGCTTGACTCTGCCAGGCTCAGTTTGGCTCTGCTAGCCTCTGTTTGGCTCTCTTTGGCTCTGTTTGGCTCTGTTTGAGTTTGTTTGGCTCTGTTTGGCTCTGACAGGCACTGTGTGCATCTGGTTTCCTCTGTTTGACTCTGTTAGTCTCTGCCAGTCTCTGTTTGGCTGTGCCAGGTTTTCTTTGGTTCTTTGTAGCTCTGTGTGGCTCTATCTAGCCCTAGCAGTCTCTGTTTGGCTCTGTGTGGCTCTATTTAGCTTTGCCAGGGTCTATTTGACTCAGTTTGGCTCTGCCAGACTCTGTTTGGCTCTGCCAGGCTCTGTTTGACCCGGCCAGGCTCTGTTTGTCTCTGCCAGGCTCTGTTTGACTCGGCCAGGCTCTGTTTGTCTCTGCCAGGCTCTGTTTGGCTCTGCCAGGCTCTGTTTGACCCGGCCAGGCTCTGTTTGTCTCTGCCAGGCTCTGTTTGACCCGGCCAGGCTCTGTTTGTCTCTGCCAGACTCTGTTTGGCTCTGCCAGGCTCTGTTTGACCCGGCCAGGCTCTGTTTGTCTCTGCCAGGCTCTGTCAGCCTATGTTTGGCTGTGCCAGGTTATCTTTGATCCTTGGTGGCTCTGTGTGTCTCTATTTGGCCCTGCCAGACTCTGTTTGGCATCTTTTGGCTCTGTATGTCTCTGCCAGGCCCTTCAAGGCTCTGCCAGGCTTTGTTTGGCTCTGCCAGGCTCTGTTTGGCACTGTTTGGCTCTGCCAGTTTCTGTTGGGCTCTGCTTTGCTGTGCCAGGCTCCTTTTGGCTCTGCTTTGTTCTGTTTAGCATTTTTTGGCTCTTCTTGGCTTTGCCAGGCTCTGTTTGTCTCTGTTTGGATCTGCCAGGCTCTGTTTGCCTCTGCCAGGCTCTGTTTGAATCTGTTTATCTCTGCCAGGTTTTGTTTGCCTCTTTTTGGATTTGCCAGGCCCTGTTTGGCTCTATTTGGCATCTCTGGCTCTATCTGGCTCTGCCAGGCTTCATTTGGCTCTGCCAGGCTCTGTTTGTTTCTGTTTGGCTCTGCCATGCTGTGCTTAGCCCTGCCAAGCTCAGTTTGGCTCTGCGTGGCTCTGTTTGCCTCCACTTGGCACTGCCATGCCCTGTTTGGCTCTGTCTGGCTATATTTGGCTCTGCCAGGCTCCATTTGGCTCTGCCAGGCTCTGTTTGGCACTGTCTGGCCCTGCCAGGTTCTGTTTCACTCTGCCAGGCTCAGTTTGTTTCTGCCAGCCTCTGTGTTGCTCTGTTTGGCTCTGCCAGCCTCTGTTTGGCTCTGCTTGTTCCTGATTGGCTATGCCAGGCTCTGTTTGGCTCTATTTAGCTTTACCAGAGTCTGTTTGGCTCAGTTTGGCATTGCCAGGCACAATTTGGCTTTGCCAGGCAATGTTTGGCTCTGTTAGGATCTACCAGGCTCTGTTTGTCCCTCATTGGCTCTGCAAGACTCTGTTTGGCTCTTTTTGGCTCTGTATGGCTCTGCCAAGCTATTCAAGGCTCTGCTTTGCTGTGCCAGGCTCCTCTTTGCTCTGCTTTGTTCTGTTTGGCGTTTTTGGCTCTTTCTGGCTCTGCCAGGCTCTGTTTGGCTATGTTTGGCTCTATGTAGCTTTGCCAGGGTCTATTTGGCTCAGTTTGGCATTGCCAGGCACAATTGGCTCTGCCAGGCTCTGTTTGGCTCTATTTAGCTTTGCCAGGGTCTGTTTGGCTCAGTTTGGCATTGCTAGGCACAATTGGCTTTGCCAGGCAATGTTTGGCTCTGTTAGGATCTGCCAGACTCTGTTTGGCTCTTTTTGCCTCTGCCAGGCTCTGTTTTTCTCTGTTTATCTCTGCTGGGGTTTTTTTGCCTCTTTTTGGATTTGCCAGGCCCTGTTTGTCTCTATTTAGCATCTTTGGCTCTATTTGGCTCTGCCAGGCTCCATTTAACTTTGCCAGGCTCTGTTTGTTTCTGTTTGGCTCTGCCAGGCTGTGCTTAGCCCTGCCAAGGTCTGTTTGGCTCTGCGTGGCTCTGTTTGCCTCTGCTTGGCCCTGCCATGCCCTGTTTGGCTCTATCTGGCTCTATTTGGATCTGCCAGGCTCCATAGGTCTCTGCCAGTTTCTGTTCGGTTCTGTTTGGCTCTGCTGGATTCTGCTTGGCTCTGCCAGGCTCAGTTTGGCTCTTCCAGCCTCTGTTTGGCTCTCTTTGGCTCTGTTTAGCTCTGTTTGAGTTTGTTTGGCTCTGTTCGGCTCTGACAGGCTCTGTCTTCATCTGGTTTCCTCTGTTTGACTCTGTTGGTCTCTGCCAGGCTCTGTTTGGCTATGCCAGGTTTTCATTGGTTCTTTGTGCCTCTGTGTGGCTCTATTTTGGCCTAGCAGTCTCTGTTTGGCTCTGTTTGGCTTTATTTAGCTTTGCCAGGGTCGGTTTGGCTCAGTTTGGATCTGCCAGACTCTGTTTGGCTCTGCCAGGCTCTGTTTGACCCGGCCAGGCTCTGTTTGTCTCTGCCAGGCTCTGTCAGCCTATGTTTGGCTGTGCCAGGTTATCTTTGATTCTTGGTGGCTCTGTGTGTCTCTATTTGGCCCTGCCAGACTCTGTTTGGCTCTTTTTGGCTCTGTATGTCTCTTCCAGGCCCTTCAAGGCTCTGCCAGGCTTTGTTTGGCTCTGCCAGGCTTTGTTTGTCACTGCTTGGCTCTGCCAGTTTCTGTTGGGCTCTGCTTTGCTGTGCCAGGCTCCTTTTGGCTCTGCTTTGTTCTGTTTGGCATTTTTTGGCTCTTCTTGGCTCTGCCAGGCTCTGTTTGTCTCCGTTTGGATCTGCCAGGCTCTGTTTGCCTCTGCCAAGCTCTGTTTATCTCTGCCAGGTTTTGTTTGCCTCTTTTTGGATTTGCCAAGCCCTGTTTGGCTCTATTTGGCATCTTTGACTCTATTTAGCTCTGCCAGGCTCCATTTGGCTCTGCCAGGCTCTGTTTGTTTCTGTTTGGCTCTGCCATGCCATGCTTAGCCCTGCCAAACTCTGTTTGGCTCTGCGTGGCTCTGTTTGCCTCCACTTGGCCCTGCCATGCACTGTTTGGTTCTATCTGGCTCTATGTGGCTCTGCCAGGCTCCATTTGGCTCTGCCAGGCTCTGTTTGGCACTGTCTGGCCCTGCCAGGTTCTGTTTCGCTCTGCCAGGCTCAGTTGGTTTCTGCCAGCCTCTGTGTTGCTCTGTTTGGCTCTGCCAGACCATGTTTGGCTCTTTTTGGCTCTGTATGTCTCTGCCAGGCCATTCAAGGCTCTGCTTTGCTGTGCCTGGCTCTTTTACGCTCTGCTTTGTTCTGTTTGGCATTTATTGGCTCTTTTTGGCTCTGCCAGGCTCTGTTTGGCTCTGTTTGGCTCTATTTAGCTTTGCCAGGGTCTGTTTGGCTCAGTTTGGCATTGCTAGGCAAAATTGGCTTTGCCAGGCAATGTTTGGCTCTGTTAGGATCTGCCAGACTCTGTTTGGCTCTTTTTGCCTCTGCCAGGCTCTGTTTTTCTCTGTTTATCTCTGCCAAGTTGTTTTTTTTTTGTCTCTTTTTGGATTTGCCAGGCCCTGTTTGTCCCTATTTAGCATCTTAGGCTCTATTTGGCACTGCCAGGCTCCATTTAGCTTTGCCAGGCTCTGTTTGTTTCTGTTTGGCTCTGCCAGGCTGTGCTTAGCCCTGCCAAGGTCTGTTTGGCTCTGTGTGGCTCTGTTTGCCTCTGCTTGGCCCTGCCATGCCCTGTTTGGCTCTATCTGGCTCTATTTGGATCTGCCAGGCTCCATAGGTCTCTGCCAGTCTCTGTTCGGTTCTGTTTGGCTCTGCTGGATTCTGCTTGGCTCTGCCAGGCTCAGTTTGGCTCTTCCAGCCTCTGTTTGGCTCTCTTTGGCTCTGTTTAGCTCTGTTTGAGTTTGTTTGGCTCTGTTCGGCTCTGACAGGCTCTGTCTGCATCTGGTTTCCTCTGTTTGGCTCTGTTGGTCTCTGCCAGGCTCTGTTTGGCTGTGCCAGGTTTTCTTTGGTTCTTTGCGGCTCTGTGTAGCTCTATTTAGCCCTAGCAGTCTCTGTTTGGCTCTGTCTGGCTCTATTTAGCTTTGCCAGGGTCGGTTTGGCTCAGTTTGTCTCTGCCAGACTCTGTTTGGCTCTGCCAGATTCTGCTTGGCTCTGCCAGGCTCAGTTTGGCTCTGGTTATCTCTGCCAGGTTTTGTTCGCTTCTGTTTGGCTCTGCCAGGCCCTGTTTGGCTTTATTTGGCTCTGGCCCTATTTGGCTTTGCCAGGCTCCATTTGGCTCTGCCAGGCTCTGTTTGTTTCTGTTTGGCTCTGCCAGGCACTGTTTGGCCCTGCCAGGCTCTGTCAGGCTCTGCATGGCTCTGTCTGCCTCTGCTTGGCTCTGCCAAGCCTTCTTTGGCTCCGTCTGGCTCTATTTGGCTCTGCCAGGCTCTGTTTGTTTCTGTTTGGCTCTGCCAGGCTCTGTTTGGCCCTGCCAGGCTCTGTCTGGCTCTGTTTGCCTCTGCTTGGCTCTGCCATGCCTTGTTTCACTCTGTCTGGCTCTATTTGGCTCTGCCAGGCTCCATATGGTTCAGCCAGTCTCTGTTTGGTTCTGTTTGGCTCTGCTGGATTCTGCTTGGCTCTGCCAGGCTCAGTTTGGCTCTTCCAGCCTCTGTTTGGCTCTCTTTGGCTCTGCCAGGCTCTGCTTGAGTTTGTTTGGCTCTGTCTGGCTCTGTTTGGCTCTGTTTGGCTGTGCCAGGTTATCATTGGTTCTTTGTGGCTCTATTTAACCCTGCCAGACTCTGTGTGGCTCTTTTAGGCTCTGTTTGGCTCTGCAAGGCTCTTCAAGGCTCTGCCTGGCTTTGTTTGGCTCTTTTTGTCTCTGTATGGCTCTACCAGGCTCTGTTTGTCTCTGTTTTTAACTGCCAGGCGCTGTTTGGTTCTGTTGAGCTCTGCCATGCTCTGTTTGACACTGTTTGGCTCTGCTAGTGTCTGTTTGGGTCTGCTTCACTGTGCCAGGCTCTTTTTGGCTCTGCTTTGCTCTGTTTGGTATTTTTTTGGCTCTGCCAGGCTCGGTTTGGCTCTGTTTGTCTCTGCCAGCATCTGTGTGGCTCAGTATGGCTCTGTCAGGGTCTATTTGGATTTGCCAGGCTCTGTTTGGCTCTGTTTTAGATCTTCCAGGCTCTGTTTGGCTCTGTTTGGCTCTGTCAGGCTCTGTTTGGCTCAGCCAAGCTCTGGTTGTTTCTGTTTGGCTCTCCCAGGGTTTGCTTGACCCTACCAGGCTCTGTTTGTTTCTGCGAGGCTCTGTCAGCCTCTGTTTGATTGTGGCAGGTTATCTTTGATTCTTATTTGCTCTGTGTAGCTCTATTTGGCCTTGCCAGACTCTGTCTGGCTCTTTTTGGCTCTGTGTGGTTCTGCCAGGCCCTTCAAGGCTCTGTCTGGCTTTGTTTGGCTCTTTTGGGCTCTGTATGGCTCTGCCAGTCTCTTCCAGGCTCTACCAGGCTTTGTTTGGCACTATTTGTCTCTGATTTGAACTGCCAGGCTCTGTTTGGCTCTGTCATGCTTTGTTTGGTACTGTTTGGCTTTACCAGTCTCAGTTTAGCTCTTCTTCACTGTGTCAGTCTGTTTTTGGCTCTGCTTTGCTCTGTTTGGCATTTTCTGGCTTTTTTTTGTTCTGCCAGGCTCTGTTTGGCTTTGTTTGTCTCTGCCAAGATCTGTGTGGCTCGGTTTGGCTCTGCTGGGCTCTATTTGGCTTTGTCAGGCTCTGTTTGGCTCCATTTGGCTCTGCTTGGCTCTTTTTGTTACTCTTTGGCCCTGCCAGGCTCTGTTTGGCTCTGCGTGGCTTTGTTTGCTTCTGTTTGCCTCTGCCATGCCTGGTTTGGCTTTGTTTGGCTCTGTTTGGCTCTATTTGGCTCTACCAGGCTACATTTGGCTCTGCCAGGCTCTGTTTGG
This sequence comes from Carcharodon carcharias, assembly GCF_017639515.1. Taxonomy (NCBI): domain Eukaryota; kingdom Metazoa; phylum Chordata; class Chondrichthyes; order Lamniformes; family Lamnidae; genus Carcharodon; species Carcharodon carcharias. Next base: position 105,628,754 of record NC_054479.1, on the reverse strand, counting down.
CACTGTTTAGCCCTGCCAGGTTCTGTTTCACTCTGACAGGCTCAGTGTTGCTCTGCCATCCTCTGTTTTGCTCTGTTTGGCTCTGCCAGGCTCTGTTTGTCTCTCTTTTTCTCTGCCAGACTCTGTTTGGCTCTGCCAGGCTCTGTTTGGCTCTGTTTGGCTCTGTTTGGCATTGCCAGGCACAATTTGGCTTTGTCAGGCAATGTTTGGCTCTGTTTGTCTCTGCCAGCATCAGTATACTGAGCAGTGTTGCTCAGTATAGTTCTGCCAGGCTCTCTTTGGCTTTTACAGGCTCCGATTTTCTCTGTTTGTATCTGCCAGGCCCTGTTTCGCTCTGCCATATTCTGTTTGGCTCTGCCAGGCTATGTTGGCCTCTGTTTGGCTCTGCCAGGCTCAATTTGGCTCTGTTTGGCTCTGCCAGATTCTGTTTGGCTCTGCCAGACTCTGTTTGGCTCTGCCAGGCTCTGTTTGTTTCTGTTTGGCTCTGCCATGCCGTGCTTAGCCCTGCCAAGCTCTGTTTGGCTCTGCGTGGTTCTGTTTGCCTCCACTTGGCCCTGCCATGCCCTGTTTGGTTCTATCTGGCTGTATCTGGCTCTGCCAGGCTCTGTTTTCCTCTGCCAGGCTCTGTTTGGCACTGTCTGGCCCTGCCAGGTTCTGTTTCGCTCTGCCAGGCTCAGTTTGTTTCTGCTAGCCTTTGTGTTGCTCTGTTTGGCTCTGCCAGCCTCTGTTTGGCACTGCTTGTTCCTGATTGGCTATGCCAGGGTCTGTTTGGCTATATTTAGCTTTACCAGGGTCTGTTTGGCTCAGTTTGGCATTGCCAGGCACAATTTGACTTTGCTAGGCAATGTTTGGCTCTGTTAGGATCTACCAGGCTCTGTTTGTCTCTCTTTGGCTCTGCCAGACTCTGTTTGGCTCTTTTTGGCTCTGTATGGCTCTGCCAGGCCATTCAAGGCTCTGCTTTGCTGTGCCAGGCTCTTTTTCGCTCTGCTTTGTTCTGTTTGGCATTTTTTGGCTCTTTTTGTCTCTGCCAGGCTCTGTTTGGCTCTATTTAGCTTTGCCAGGGTCTGTTTGGCTCAGTTTGGCATTGCTAGGCACAATTGGCTTTGCCAGGCAATGTTTGGCTCCGTTAGGATCTGCCAGACTCTGTTTGGCTCTTTTTGCCTCTGCCAGGCTCTGTTTTTCTCTGTTTATCTCTGCTGGGGTTTTTTTTGCCTCTTTTTGGATTTGCCAGGCCCTGTTTGTCTCTATTTAGCATCTTTGGCTCTATTTGGCTCTGCCAGGCTCCATTTAACTTTGCCAGTCTCTGTTTGTTTCTGTTTGGCTCTGCCAGGCTGTGCTTAGCCCTGCCAAGGTCTGTTTGGCTCTGCGTGGCTCTGTTTGCCTCTGCTTGGCCCTGCCATGACCTGTTTGGCTCTATCTGGCTCTATTTGGATCTGCCAGGCTCCATAGGTCTCTGCCAGTTTCTGTTCGGTTCTGTTTGGCTCTGCTGGATTCTGCTTGGCTCTGCCAGGCTCAGTTTGGCTCTTTCAGCCTCTGTTTGGCTCTCTTTGGCTCTGTTTAGCTCTGTTTGAGTTTGTTTGGCTCTGTTCAGCTCTGACAGGCTCTGTCTTCATCTGGTTTCCTCTGTTTGACTCTGTTGGTCTCTGCCAGGCTCTGTTTGGCTGTGCCAGGTTTTCTTTGGTTCTTTGTGGCTCTGTGTGGCTCTATTTAGCCCTAGCAGTCTCTGTTTGGCTCTGTTTGGCTTTATTTAGCTTTGCCAGGGTCGGTTTGGCTCAGTTTGTATCTGCCAGACTCTGTTTGGCTCTGCCAGGCTCTGTTTGACCCGGCCAGGCTCTGTTTGTCTCTGCCAGGCTCTGTCAGCCTATGTTTGGCTGTGCCAGGTTATCTTTGATTCTTGGTGGCTCTGTGTGTCTCTGTTTGGCCCTGCCAGACTCTGTTTGGCTCTTTTTGGCTCTGTATGTCTCTGCCAGGCCCTTCAAGGCTCTGCCAGGCTTTGTTTGGCTCTGCCAGGCTTTGTTTGTCACTGCTTGGCTCTGCCAGTTTCTGTTGGGCTCTGCTTTGCTGTGCCAGGCTCCTTTTGGCTCTGCTTTGTTCTGTTTGGCATTTTTTGGCTCTTCTTGGCTCTGCCAGGCTCTGTTTGTCTCCGTTTGGATCTGCCAGGCTCTGTTTGCCTCTGCCAAGCTCTGTTTATCTCTGTTTATCTCTGCCAGGTTTTGTTTGCCTCTTTTTGGATTTGCCAAGCCCTGTTTGGCTCTATTTGGCATCTTTGACTCTATTTAGCTCTGCCAGGCTCCATTTGGCTCTGCCAGGCTCTGTTTGTTTCTGTTTGGCTCTGCCATGCCATGCTTAGCCCTGCCAAGCTCTGTTTGGCTCTGCGTGGCTCTGTTTGCCTCCACTTGGCCCTGCCATGCACTGTTTGGTTCTATCTGGCTCTATGTGGCTCTGCCAGGCTCCATTTGGCTCTGCCAGGCTCTGTTTGGCACTGTCTGGCCCTGCCAGGTTCTGTTTCGCTCTGCCAGGCTCAGTTGGTTTCTGCCAGCCTCTGTGTTGCTCTGTTTGGCTCTGCCAGACCATGTTTGGCTCTTTTTGGCTCTGTATGTCTCTGCCAGGCCATTCAAGGCTCTGCTTTGCTGTGCCTGGCTCTTTTACGCTCTGCTTTGTTCTGTTTGGCATTTATTGGCTCTTTTTGGCTCTGCCAGGCTCTGTTTGGCTCTGTTTGGCTCTATTTAGCTTTGCCAGGGTCTGTTTGGCTCAGTTTGGCATTGCTAGGCAAAATTGGCTTTGCCAGGCAATGTTTGGCTCTGTTAGGATCTGCCAGACTCTGTTTGGCTCTTTTTGCCTCTGCCAGGCTCTGTTTTTCTCTGTTTAGCTCTGCCGAGTTGTTTTTTTTTTTGTCTCTTTTTGGATTTGCCAGGCCCTGTTTGTCCCTATTTAGCATCTTAGGCTCTATTTGGCTCTGCCAGGCTCCATTTAGCTTTGCCAGGCTCTGTTTGTTTCTGTTTGGCTCTGCCAGGCTGTGCTTAGCCCTGCCAAGGTCTGTTTGGCTCTGTGTGGCTCTGTTTGCCTCTGCTTGGCCCTGCCATGCCCTGTTTGGCTCTATCTGGCTCTATTTGGATCTGCCAGGCTCCATAGGTCTCTGCCAGTCTCTGTTCGGTTCTGTTTGGCTCTGCTGGATTCTGCTTGGCTCTGCCAGGCTCAGTTTGGCTCTTCCAGCCTCTGTTTGGCTCTCTTTGGCTCTGTTTAGCTCTGTTTGAGTTTGTTTGGCTCTGTTCAGCTCTGACAGGCTCTGTCTGCATCTGGTTTCCTCTGTTTGGCTCTGTTGGTCTCTGCCAGGCTCTGTTTGGCTGTGCCAGGTTTTCTTTGGTTCTTTGCGGCTCTGTGTAGCTCTATTTAGCCCTAGCAGTCTCTGTTTGGCTCTGTTTGGCTCTATTTAGCTTTGCCAGGGTCGGTTTGGCTCAGTTTGTCTCTGCCAGACTCTGTTTGGCTCTGCCAGATTCTGCTTGGCTCTGCCAGGCTCAGTTTGGCTCTGGTTATCTCTGCCAGGTTTTGTTCACTTCTGTTTGGCTCTGCCAGGCCCTGTTTGGCTTTATTTGGCTCTGGCCCTATTTGGCTTTGCCAGGCTCCATTTGGCTCTGCCAGGCTCTGTTTGTTTCTGTTTGGCTCTGCCAGGCTCTGTTTGGCCCTGCCAGGCTCTGTCAGGCTCTGCATGGCTCTGTCTGCCTCTGCTTGGCTCTGCCAAGCCTTCTTTGGCTCCGTCTGGCTCTATTTGGCTCTGCCAGGCTCTGTTTGTTTCTGTTTGGCTCTGCCAGGCTCTGTTTGGCCCTGCCAGGCTCTGTCTGGCTCTGTTTGCCTCTGCTTGGCTCTGCCATGCCTTGTTTCACTCTGTCTGGCTCTATTTGGCTCTGCCAGGCTCCATATGGTTCAGCCAGTCTCTGTTTGGTTCTGTTTGGCTCTGCTGGATTCTGCTTGGCTCTGCCAGGCTCAGTTTGGCTCTTCCAGCCTCTGTTTGGCTCTCTTTGGCTCTGCCAGGCTCTGCTTGAGTTTGTTTGGCTCTGTCTGGCTCTGTCAGGCTCTGTTTGGCTGTGCCAGGTTATCTTTGGTTCTTTGTGGCTCTATTTAACCCTGCCAGACTCTGTGTGGCTCTTTTAGGCTCTGTTTGGCTCTGCAAGGCTCTTCAAGGCTCTGCCTGGCTTTGTTTGGCTCTTTTTGTCTCTGTATGGCTCTACCAGGCTCTGTTTGGCTCTGTTTTTAACTGCCAGGCGCTGTTTGGTTCTGTTGAGCTCTGCCATGCTCTGTTTGACACTGTTTGGCTCTGCTAGTGTCTGTTTGGGTCTGCTTCGCTGTGCCAGGCTCTTTTTGGCTCTGCTTTGCTCTGTTTGGTATTTTTTTGGCTCTACCAGGCTCTGTTTGTCTCTGTTTTTAACTGCCAGGCGCTGTTTGGTTCTGTTGAGCTCTGCCATGCTCTGTTTGACACTGTTTGGCTCTGCTAGTGTCTGTTTGGGTCTGCTTCGCTGTGCCAGGCTCTTTTTGGCTCTGCTTTGCTCTGTTTGGTATTTTTTTGGCTCTGCCAGGCTCGGTTTGGCTCTGTTTGTCTCTGCCAGCATCTGTGTGGCTCAGTATGGCTCTGTCAGGGTCTATTTGGATTTGCCAGGCTCTGTTTGGCTCTGTTTTAGATCTTCCAGGCTCTGTTTGGCTCTGTTTGGCTCTGTCAGGCTCTGTTTGGCTCAGCCAAGCTCTGGTTGTTTCTGTTTGGCTCTCCCAGGGTTTGCTTGACCCTACCAGGCTCTGTTTGTTTCTGCGAGGCTCTGTCAGCCTCTGTTTGATTGTGGCAGGTTATCTTTGATTCTTATTTGCTCTGTGTAGCTCTATTTGGCCCTGCCAGACTCTGTCTGGCTCTTTTTGGCTCTGTGTGGTTCTGCCAGGCCCTTCAAGGCTCTGTCTGGCTTTGTTTGGCTCTTTTGGGCTCTGTATGGCTCTGCCAGTCTCTTCCAGGCTCTACCAGGCTTTGTTTGGCACTATTTGTCTCTGATTTGAACTGCCAGGCTCTGTTTGGCTCTGTCATGCTTTGTTTGGTACTGTTTGGCTTTACCAGTCTCAGTTTAGCTCTTCTTCACTGTGTCAGTCTGTTTTTGGCTCTGCTTTGCTCTGTTTGGCATTTTCTGGCTTTTTTTTTGTTCTGCCAGGCTCTGTTTGGCTTTGTTTGTCTCTGCCAAGATCTGTGTGGCTCGGTTTGGCTCTGCTGGGCTCTATTTGGCTTTGTCAGGCTCTGTTTGGCTCCATTTGGCTCTGCTTGGCTCTTTTTGTTACTCTTTGGCCCTGCCAGGCTCTGTTTGGCTCTGCGTGGCTTTGTTTGCTTCTGTTTGCCTCTGCCATGCCTGGTTTGGCTTTGTTTGGCTCTGTTTGGCTCTATTTGGCTCTACCAGGCTACATTTGGCTCTGCCAGGCTCTGTTTGGCACTGTTTAGCCCTGCCAGGTTCTGTTTCACTCTGACAGGCTCAGTGTTGCTCTGCCATCCTCTGTTTTGCTCTGTTTGGCTCTGCCAGGCTCTGTTTGTCTCTCTTTTTCTCTGCCAGACTCTGTTTGGCTCTGCCAGGCTCTGTTTGGCTCTGTTTGGCATTGCCAGGCACAATTTGGCTTTGTCAGGCAATGTTTGGCTCTGTTTGTCTCTGCCAGCATCAGTATACTGAGCAGTGTTGCTCAGTATAGTTCTGCCAGGTTCTCTTTGGCTTTTACAGGCTCCGATTTTCTCTGTTTGTATCTGCCAGGCCCTGTTTCGCTCTGCCATATTCTGTTTGGCTCTGCCAGGCTATGTTGGCCTCTGTTTGGCTCTGCCAGGCTCCATTTGGCTCTGTTTGGCTCTGCCAGATTCTGTTTGGCTCTGCCAGACTCTGTTTGGCTCTGCCAGGCTCTGTTTGTTTCTGTTTGGCTCTGCCATGCCGTGCTTAGCCCTGCCAAGCTCTGTTTGGCTCTGCGTGGTTCTGTTTGCCTCCACTTGGCCCTGCCATGCCCTGTTTGGTTCTATCTGGCTCTATCTGGCTCTGCCAGGCTCTGTTTTCCTCTGCCAGGCTCTGTTTGGCACTGTCTGGCCCTGCCAGGTTCTGTTTCGCTCTGCCAGGCTCAGTTTGTTTCTGCTAGCCTTTGTGTTGCTCTGTTTGGCTCTGCCAGCCTCTGTTTGGCACTGCTTGTTCCTGATTGGCTATGCCAGGGTCTGTTTGGCTATATTTAGCTTTACCAGGGTCTGTTTGGCTCAGTTTGGCATTGCCAGGCACAATTTGACTTTGCTAGGCAATGTTTGGCTCTGTTAGGATCTACCAGGCTCTGTTTGTCTCTCTTTGGCTCTGCCAGACTCTGTTTGGCTCTTTTTGGCTCTGTATGGCTCTGCCAGGCCATTCAAGGCTCTGCTTTGCTGTGCCAGGCTCTTTTTCGCTCTGCTTTGTTCTGTTTGGCATTTTTTGGCTCTTTTTGGCTCTGCCAGGCTCTGTTTGGCTCTATTTAGCTTTGCCAGGGTCTGTTTGGCTCAGTTTGGCATTGCTAGGCACAATTGGCTTTGCCAGGCAATGTTTGGCTCTGTTAGGATCTGCCAGACTCTGTTTGGCTCTTTTTGCCTCTGCCAGGCTCTGTTTTTCTCTGTTTATCTCTGCTGGGGTTTTTTTTTGCCTCTTTTTGGATTTGCCAGGCCCTGTTTGTCTCTATTTAGCATCTTTGGCTCTATTTGGCTCTGCCAGGCTCCATTTAACTTTGCCAGTCTCTGTTTGTTTCTGTTTGGCTCTGCCAGGCTGTGCTTAGCCCTGCCAAGGTCTGTTTGGCTCTGCGTGGCTCTGTTTGCCTCTGCTTGGCCCTGCCATGCCCTGTTTGGCTCTATCTGGCTCTATTTGGATCTGCCAGGCTCCATAGGTCTCTGCCAGTTTCTGTTCGGTTCTGTTTGGCTCTGCTGGATTCTGCTTGGCTCTGCCAGGCTCAGTTTGGCTCTTCCAGCCTCTGTTTGGCTCTCTTTGGCTCTGTTTAGCTCTGTTTGAGTTTGTTTGGCTCTGTTCAGCTCTGACAGGCTCTGTCTTCATCTGGTTTCCTCTGTTTGACTCTGTTGGTCTCTGCCAGGCTCTGTTTGGCTGTGCCAGGTTTTCTTTGGTTCTTTGTGGCTCTGTGTGGCTCTATTTAGCCCTAGCAGTCTCTGTTTGGCTCTGTTTGGCTTTATTTAGCTTTGCCAGTGTCGGTTTGGCTCAGTTTGGATCTGCCAGACTCTGTTTGGCTCTGCCAGGCTCTGTTTGACCCGGCCAGGCTCTGTTTGTCTCTGCCAGGCTCTGTCAGCCTATGTTTGGCTGTGCCAGGTTATCTTTGATTCTTGGTGGCTCTGTGTGTCTCTGTTTGGCCCTGCCAGACTCTGTTTGGCTCTTTTTGGCTCTGTATGTCTCTGCCAGGCCCTTCAAGGCTCTGCCAGGCTTTGTTTGGCTCTGCCAGGCTTTATTTGTCACTGCTTGGCTCTGCCAGTTTCTGTTGGGCTCTGCTTTGCTGTGCCAGGCTCCTTTTGGCTCTGCTTTGTTCTGTTTGGCATTTTTTGGCTCTTCTTGGCTCTGCCAGGCTCTGTTTGCCTCTGCCAAGCTCTGTTTATCTCTGTTTATCTCTGCCAGGTTTTGTTTGCCTCTTTTTGGATTTGCCAAGCCCTGTTTGGCTCTATTTGGCATCTTTGACTCTATTTAGCTCTGCCAGGCTCCATTTGGCTCTGCCAGGCTCTGTTTGTTTCTGTTTGGCTCTGCCATGCCATGCTTAGCCCTGCCAAGCTCTGTTTGGCTCTGCGTGGCTCTGTTTGCCTCCACTTGGCCCTGCCATGCACTGTTTGGTTCTATCTGGCTCTATGTGGCTCTGCCAGGCTCCATTTGGCTCTGCCAGGCTCTGTTTGGCACTGTCTGGCCCTGCCAGGTTCTGTTTCGCTCTGCCAGGCTCAGTTGGTTTCTGCCAGCCTCTGTGTTGCTCTGTTTGGC